>NC_136815.1:26297024-26818227 GCF_951394365.1 Tetrao urogallus | reverse complement strand
CTGCTGACTGACTGATTGCATTACAGAACTCCCATGTGTATGCAAAAGAAATTAGTCACAAGCCTCCCAGAGGAATGGAACATCATTCAGAGTCTGAAAAAACTTTTTGGTTTCCTAAATATTTTTCCTATCACACTTTCTGCAAGGCTTTGCTTGTTTTAAAATGTTCTAGAGACATTTTTTTATAATGTGTTCACACCTGTTAACTCCACTTTCTAATTTCAGATTTAATTTTTCTCAATATAAATGTTAATTTTGAGATTATCATTATCTTCATTTACATAATGTTGCTAATGTGGAGTTATGGATTGAAAAAATACACACAAAAAACATCATTAAAAAGTGAGGAAACTGAGAGCCAGAAAGCCCCTTGAAACACAGTCATCATCTTCCATTAAAGAAAGGTCTAATTAAAGTTGATCACTCATTAGGGTGATCTCTTTGTTTTTCTTTTTCTATCTTTTTTAAAAGTGTAAGAAAAATGCTCTCTGGCATAAAGCATACAAAAACCTCTGGCTGGTGTATATGCAGCATAGATAGTTCATTTGCAGCAATCCTTAAAAGTGAAGGGCTTGTAGTTTGAATCAGGGATCAGCTTAAAATCAAGAACAAAGCAAGAGAAAAAAAAAAAAAAAGAAGTAAGTGTATGTTAGTTTAAGTATCTGTTGTGCTCAGTTCAGAAGTTACTTTGCCCACCCTCTGCTGTTCACTATTTCTTACTTCATGGATGTGATTATGCGCTTTGATCCACATGCTAAAAATTATTATAGGCTTATTCCTTGTCACCTAGCATCAAGAACAGGTTTTTGGAGTATAATGGACTGTTCTAGCTTGCTTGTCCTGTAAGCATACTGCTCTTAGTCAGCAGCACTGCAATCTGTTCCAAAGCAATTGTGTTCAGGTAATGGGTATTTAGGAAGATAATGCCAATTTTGTAACTCTTTCTCAAAGTATCCTGAGGCAATTAAGAAAGTTTATGCAGTATACCTCTTGTTCACTCCCACCAAAAGCAGTCACAAGAGGGAGCCTGGAAAGAACTGACTCTAAATAGTAGTATGAATTTTACAGTTTTTCCCTGAATGTGATTCTAACTGTGGAATAAAATCATCCCTAGTTCAAGCTAGCACTCCTGGAATCATCTAGAATTCATATTTTACATAGTGGACTTCTTTCTTTAAATTATGGCTTAGTATTATAATAATCTAGCTATTTCTGAATATGTATGGATTCTTCTGTCCAGTCTTGGCAAGATAAGATGTTTCTAAGGAAACTAATGTAATCATCATTATGACTGAGCCTGAGATGATCTGCTGCCATGAAATTGAACTTTATTTCCAAAGACCTCAAACATTAAATCATTTTTAATACTAACTAATGAAGTTCTGCAGGATTTTCTTTTCCATTTGTGGTCTAATCATTCCACATCTCCCTTATTTCCTGTGATACTCGCACTGAGTCTAATTATTTGATACATGGACAAGTATATAATTCCAACAAAGTAATTTTTTCAGATCATTTGTTGTGGTTTATCCTGGAAGGTAGCTGAGCACCACACAGTTGTTTGCTCACTCCCATCTTTCCCAGTGGGATGTGGGAGAGAACTGGAAAAAAAAAAACAAACATGTTGATATAAAGCTACATACTAAGATAGAGAAAATGAAAAGGAAAACTGTTATGACTACATGTAAATATATATGAACGTGTATGACAAGTGATACAGAAGCAATTGCTCACCACCCCCCAAACCAATGCCCAACTTGCCTGTCAATCAGTGGAAAAGAGCAAAGTGAACTCCCAACCCCTTCAAAACTCCTTCTGCTTGATGTCATACGGTATGGAATGTCTCTTTGGCTGTTTAAATCAGCTGTCCTAATTCTTTTCCCTCTGAGGGAGCCCCTGGGCCCTTTGCTGCAAACGCCCTTGATTCTATAGAACACTGCTTAGCAGAAACTATAAACATCCATGTGTTATCAGCAGTGTTTTTCTCCTAGAACCAAAACACAGCATCATACCAGACATTCTGAAGAAAACAATTCCATCCCAGCTGAAATGACAAAACCATTATTGATTTATTCACTTTAACTCCTAGATAAGAGGACTGATAAAAACGAAATGACAAATATGTGAGGATTTCTATATTCCGTTCTTGACAATTGTCTGCTGTCTTCCTACTACACCATCAAACCGAGGAGAAAGCAGAATTCTGATGATTATCTTGTGTAAATACAAGCTGGCTAGTATTTGCTAGGGAAACTGGAAAACTACTGCAAGAATCTTCATTTAAAGTAACATTTTATACATGCATCATGCTCTACATGCTCTCTGTAGCCTAAATCCTACAGAGAGCAGAATGGAAAAAGCCAAAGGAATGAGAATTTTTTTCTAGCTACTTCATAGGAAATTTTGTTTGCAAGAGCTTTGGAGAAAAGATGTACTGCAGTAGAAGATCTTAGATCCTAGAATGAATAGCATGGCATGCTGAACTCACTGAAAGCTTAAGTAGCTTTCTTTGAGTAACATAGGAATTATGTTAAAAGACAGTAAGAAAATTGCTATTTCTGTAAAATCTTCTCTGGTGAGCCAATTGAATTAGTCCAGGTGTGAGATCATCCATTCTAGGATCTCTTCAGCTCTGCTTATTGTGGAAGGCTCTGTTCACCTGTATGCAATTGAAAAACTATGAGTGCTAGTGCACTCATGCTATGTGTGCACAGGAAAGCCCTGACAATCATCAGTCTTCCAACACTAGAAGGAAAGAACTGTCCCCCTCAAGAGAGAAGTCTGGTGGTACTAAGTACATGGGTCTGCTAACTCTCTTCTGTAGGGCTGTAGCAAAGACAAGGGTTGTACTGAGGCTGTAAGAAAAGCAAATAAATGACTTTTCTGAACTATGGGTAGTAGTTTTTTTTGTTGTTTTTTTTTTTTTGCTTGTTTGTTTGTTTTCTGAGTTTTTAGAAGAATAGAAGAAAGTAAGAAAATACTGTGAGCACACATAAGTTCAGACATAGTTCAGGTTGATTTAAATATAAAATCTGCTCTGAACTGAAAAACTGGGAAATTTTGTTTAAAAATGTAAAAAAAAAATCTTATTGTGGCATAAAATTCATTAATAAGATTTTTTTAATAATGACATTAGTAAAATCATTTTTTAAAACATCATCAAACAGAGACTGAAAAAGTTCCCTCAAAGTTTTCAAACATGAAATATATATATATATATTTAAGGAATACATTTTCCTCCTATTCCCTGGAATAAATTGTGTTCCAAAGATTAGAGAGAATATTTATTTATTTAATAAATATAATTTATTTAATAATATATTTATTTATTTAATTTATTTAATTTAAAAATTCAAGCGTGATCTTATGAAGAAGAGAAGAACAGAACTCTGTTAGGCTTTATAGCCTTTTACTTATTTCTGCAACTGGCTAAAAATGCTCAGTGTTCTTGACATTATATTGTTTGAAATTTTCATTCTCCTATATAAATAAAGGCACCACATTCTGACATGTCTTGATGCAGATATAGGTTTATAACAATTACAGTTTTATTTTTTACTCTTTCTTTTAATTTCTTAACATATTTTAAAAGTACTGGTGAATTAAGCTATCCATGAACATTCCTTTGAATTGCAGTGACTGAATAATATCTCTATTTTAGAAATAAGAAGGGAATGTTAGATAATTTTTATAACTTTTCCGGATTCACACAAAAATTGCAGTAAAAAAGCAGTAGCAAAGTCTCCATGAGATAGACATGGCTTATCTGTATTTAAAACAACTACTATTTGACTGTTGTCACAATTACCTATGATCTATCTGCAGAAAAGCTATAGATTGATTCTAAACTCATATTTGAAACCTGTAAGGTATTCAGCAGTTACACTTCTCTTCTGAACTTAGAGATATCCTACAGAATGCAGGAAAATGTAGTTGAGGATCCAGAGAAAAATAAATATTTTCTCAGACCTTCTCCTCAGAAATAAATTGCTACCTAAATAAATAAATAAATAATCTTAATTATATCATTGTTAATATTTAGTATTGTTTATATATTTTCCAGTTTTCAATTGAGTTTTTGATAACCCTCTTCTGAACTGATGTCTGTCACTTCAGTCTCATATGTGCAGCAGTGATAAGACTGATTTTCTCATCTCTGACTTGAATGAATAGATTTTTTTTTCTACTCTTTAATTCTTTAAAAGAATATTTTGAGTCATTACTCCAGTACATCTCAAAAAGCAATTGGAATGGGTGGTCTGTTTGGTTACCTCCAGGCTAAATTCAGAATCTTAGAACACTGCACTAGAAAAGAGTATTTCATATATTGCTGTTGGTTAATGCAGCTCTAGCTCATCTTTGCATTTGAAGCATTTGAAAGATTAAAAATTGAAACATTGGAAATAACCTTCACACAACAAAAAATTGTTTGTCAGTCTGTTAAATCTTGACCTGTATTTTTGATTGCAGCAGGAAAACAACCTGTCAGAATAGCACTTGAGGCAGTAAAGTACAACACATCAGATGTCTGCTTATCTTGTGCTCCAGTGACTTCCAGAAAAACAAAGTCAGACTGTAAAGTATATGAGAAGAAAACAGAAACCAACGAACAGAGATTAACTGTACCATATAGATGAAAATTTCTGAAGTCATTGCTCTCAGCATGTAGTTTGTGTGAAGGCAACTGGGCCATGTCTGCATTAGTGAATATGGAACTGCTAGTTATTGAGACAGAGGATTGGTTAACTGATTTTCCACATTGCTTTCATATAATTGTATATAATACAATTGTAGAATTGTTTGAGTTGGAAGGGACCTTTAAAAATCATAGAATCATAGAATCACCAAGGTTGGAAAAGACCTAAAAGATCATCCAGTCCAACCATTCAATCATCTGGTTCAACTGCTCTGCAATGAACAGGGACATCTATAGGTACATCAGGTTGCTCAGAGCCACATCCAGCCTGACCTTGAATATCTCCAGGAAGATATTCTCCTCTGGTTCCTGGCATTGTCTCAAGAATCTTTTCTCTTGATGAAAGCTGTGAAAGAAGAAATGCAAACAGTCATGTAGTAGGATGGACACTTGTCAGCACCTTGGTTCCAGTATTATTAACCCATCATGGAATAGTCTATTATACAGCTACTTCAGTTGTATGTTTCTTTTCTCCTTCTTGTTTTTGAAAATGACATGATGTTCTTATTTCTGACAGGGCATCTTAAAATACTATGTTTTCATTGTTTTGCATAATTAACAGCTATAACTGAAAAAATGGTGGACAAATGCTGTCTACCTGGACTTGTGAAAGGTCTTTGATATGGATTTGCACCATATATTTACCTCTAAATTGGAGAGATGGCTACGGAGGGTGAACTATTTGATGCATAAAAAGTTGCATGGGTGATCACTATCAGAGGGTTGTGGTCAATGGCTCTATGTTCAAGTTAAAGCCAGTCACAAGTGGTGTCCTCCAGGGTTCTATTTAGAGACTGGTGCTCTTCAACATCTTTCTCAATGACATAAACTATGGAATCAAGTGTACTCTCAGCAAATATGCTGATCCAGTAGGTGGCAATCCTGCCCAAGGCAGAGGGTTGGAACTATATGATCTTAAATGTCCCTTCTATAGAACCACCCTATGGTTCTATGATTACATGATTCTATGATTTCTTAGTTGAATCTGAGGAACAGGACTCTTTATTTCGCATGAAGCTACTTCTAAGCCCTAGCTGGTGAGGGAAAGGAATAGATTTTACCAGATTGTTTGATAACATACCTATCACTCTTTCTGACCAAAAGTCATTTTCGTTTGCAATGAGCAATTTCAGTTACATGGTACAGTTACAGTTGATTTCCTGTGGTAGTCCAGTGTGTAGCAGTAGTCAATGCACTTTACAGATATATGCTGTACTGAAAAAGGCAGATTTAGCATGACTTTTTTTTTTTTCCACTGTGGGCTTTGTGATACATAAAAGTCTTCTTTGACTTTATCACTTTGACATTTGCTACTTTTGCTTTATGATTTTTCCCTGTTTTCCTCTTCTGTATGTATGCTATCATTATCATCTGAGTTCAATTGTTCTTACTGCAAAGTAAGGTTAGAAGGGAGAACAATATATCGTGCTTCTTACAAGATGACAAGAAAAAAATCACGTGGAGAGGAAGGGACTTTTATTATTATTATTATTATTATTTTTTAATTGCAATACACTTAAGATATATTAGCCATCTTCTGGGTAAATATAATCTTACATTCAGACACTGATTGTTGAATGTTTAACAAAGACAGTTATTTATTACCTTGTTATTAATCTCCTTAACAATTCAAGAAAAAAATATTTGTAGAATCAAATGCCTATTTAGAGGAGCCCTTAGCAATCTCTGTCTTTTTTTTTTTGCCAAATAAAAAGTATTCAGTCTGTTGGAGCAATCAAGAAGTCCATCCTTGTCACTAAGGTTTTCATATTTGCTCACAGACTTTGAACCAGATAATAGTTAATATTTGATAGATACTTGGTACTTATCACATAGTGTGAATGCACATATGAAAGAAATTTCATAAACAAATTCAGTGTAATTAGAGAACAAGTTTAAACTCAGTAACCCATTTTCACATCTGGAAATTATTTTGTTTTGTCTTTATTTAATCAACACATTTTGCAACTTTATAATGTTTGGTTCAAGTAAGTCACAAGTAAAATGTGTCACTGGAATGTAATATAAAAAGGAAAACTACATATATCAAACTCCTTTCCACTTAAAAACTTTGACACGAACAGATTTGAACTCAGTTCCCACCTAGTTCTTGAGACATGTCATTTTAGAAATTTGCAGTCTATTAAGCTCACTGAATTGAAAACAAACACAGGATCATAATGTGGAAAGGATGACAGAACATCAAGTGTAAATGTAAACAATCTCAAGTGTCCCAAAGGCACTAGATGTGAGCTTACCAGTCATCTGAGTTAATCAAATGTTAAATTTAAGGAACAGAACATAAGTGAATACAGTTTTTCACCTCCATTTAACAAAAATGGTTACACAATTTTAATGAGAGAGCCATATGAATAGCTGACAAAACCATGTGATCCCATATAGTGATATGCCAATACCTATAAAATGCCACAGCCCACTGCAAACAAAAATGTTTTTTAAAAGGCTGTAACAAATACAGGCTGTAGATGTAGTTTAAAGTTGCTACCCATGGGTTGAAAAATTCTCACCTAGGACCTATAAAAAGGACAGTCTGTTATCTCTTTCTATAGTTTTCTTTTTTGTACTTCAGCTCTGGACAAGCATATATTGGATATTGGAAGCTACTTTAAGAGCTATATTTCAGTATTTATTTCATACTCCTTTCAGTGGGAGCATTGTCAAAACAAGAATTGGAAGACATTCAGTTTTAAAGGTTTATATTGTATTTCGCTGTGTTATTACTCTTCTTTTTCATTTAATCCTATATATGTAAGTAATGAAAGAAGGAAGTATTTGTATGTTTCTAGGTACACACAGAAAAAACCTATGTAACATTAAATTTAACTTTCTTGAATGTTGCTCAAGGAACTTTACCTCAGTGCAATACCATTTTTATATTTCATGGGAATGCATTTACAGACAGTTACAGACTAAATGACTTGCCCAAGAATGGGCAGAATTGTAGACTGTCAAAACTACTTTTTGTTGATTATGGCAATTTATCTTCCTGCAAAACTCTTGAGTGGAAGGCTTGGCTGCTTCACCATAAGGAAAGCTGTATTAAACTATTTTTCTGTCATGCACTATAACTTCTTTTCTGTCTCTCATTATTTCAAAAAAATAGATCCCAAAGTTCCAATGATTTTTATTGAATTCCAAATATATGGAAATTATCACTTTTATCATTCAAAGTACTGAAAATAATAGACATATACTAGCTTGATGACTTCTGTGGCATACCCCATATGTTTGGGAAGCTTGGACCAAGAGATTTGATTGAAATGGTTGAAGAAGTGATTGCAATTTCTCAACCACAGCCTTTTTTTATTGTTGTTGTTGTTGTTTGTTTGTTTGTTTTCAGTGAAGAGTCTATGTAGAACCAGAAACAGTGATAAAATACTTTGCAATGTGAACTTATGTATGGGCACAGGTCATTGTCCCCTAAAAAGATCAGAGAAACTAAAAAAAGATGCAATGATTTTAAAGGTCATCTCCAGAAGACTCCAAACCATCTAATTCCAAACTGTTTAAGACAGAATCAGGTGCTATAATTTCATGGATCTACCTCTGTGAACTGGATATTCTGAAACTGTAACATAGCACGATAGCTGTTATGCTTGTATTGACATTCTGACTTTCCATCTGGCAACGCTGGGGAAAGGAAGTAAAATTGACTAAGCTCACTCAGTGTTTTTAGCTTTGGAATTCTCTGACTACTTCTGCCCATGTGCTATTCCCTTCTGAGGCTGTTTGGACTGCATTTTCTCTCATTTCTACATAAGAATACTATGAATTTTTAAGTTGTGAAATGTAATATACCTATTTCTGCAACTGCTCTAAGCAGCTCACCTAACATCACATTTTTAATGCTATTAGATTTCATAGTGAAATCTACTATTTAAAAATGTTCAAGAGTAATTATTAAAAATTAAATCTATGCAGACATTACTCATTAGCAGCTTTTGAGTTTTTAACATCTGAATAGCTCTCCATTGGAATGAAACATGAAATATCTGTTGCTAACCTGCTGTGTGGTAGCTCTTCTCACTTCTGATCAAAGGTATGCACCAAGAAGAACATCCTGATGAAAACTTGAAGGAAATAAATAAGTCTCACTATGAATTTTAACTTGTGAGGAAAATATTTTTCAAGAAGATTCTGAATAGTCATATTCAAAACAATTCACTTAATGTAGAAACATATTTTCCCACTAAATTATTGTTCTAAACTGATGGCCTTTATCTTGGCATATCTTACTGAAACCTTAGTTGTTAACATAGTAAACATGTATTTCTGCAACTCGGAGAGAGGTGGAAAACTCTACTCAGAATTACTAATTTTCTGCATCCATATGGATTCTCCCAGCTGAAGCACACAGACAAATAATTGTATACATTTTCAAATAGAGCAGTCTAAAACTTAGAGAACTTTTGAACAAGAAGAATTTTAATGGATTATTTTTCTGTCTTCTAGCCAGTATTGATAGTAGATCAGTAATAAATTTGAAGTTAAATCATACTGAATTGAAATATGCATATAAAGCAATGTTTAAATTTAAATGTGAAAGTTGAACAATGTATCCTTAAATAATTGCATTTCTAATTGTATTTTCAGCAAATTTATTTCTTTTGTCTCTCTATCTACTTGATTCAATGTCAGTGTTATTTGCAAACGCTGTGAACATAAATTATTGAATTTATTCACACTTATACTTCCCAGAAATTGCTGAGGTAGTACATTCTAAACCATATACATATATATTTTTTAAATAACAGTTTGGACTCTTTGATCTCGTATTATAAATTTCAAGAAGAAAATATACTGCTAAATATATTTAGCTAAATGATGAAGAATAAAATCTCCACAAATTATTCAGTGCATATTCTTCATATTCTTTAATAGAAAGCGGTATCTAACAAGACAGATGATGTTTCCCCTATTATAGGGTGTAATAAATACTGTTTGAATCATATTATCATGTCACAAACAGGTAGACTGAATCTGTCATAGAGGAAATTCAGAGGTGATAGACATTCTCTACTTGCGTTAATATCATTTCCCCTCTGAAATTTCTGTACACTTAAGTAAGAAATAAATCTTCTTTAAGGTCAATAATGCCTATCTAATCACAAGGTGAAGGCGATTTATACCGCAGAAAGAACTCTCCAACAGAAAGCTTCAATTTTAGTCAAATATTTAAAACCTATCATTCATAAAATAAAAGTAAACATTGTATAAGAAAACAATCTTAGCAGTGTCAGCTGTACATATTTTCCTGAAATAGGAAATGAAATAGCTCTGAATAGTACTGCCATGTTTTCTATTTTAATTGAAATAGACATAACACTTTTTTAGTCAACTGGGAAATCTCAGAACCGAAGCTCAGAAGATAGAAATAATCCTTTCTCATGCTGGATTTCAATAGTTTGAAATGTTTATGATGAACTCTCATCCAAAATATCTTATGAATGCTAAAGTCATGAATTGCCCTTATCAAGAATGGTCTGCTAGTCTACTTACCTCGGAAAAGACCTGGATAAGCTAGCAAACAGTTCTAAACAGCAGGAAGGTTTGCGCAATCCAATTTTGAAACATAAGTGTTTTCAAGAAGAAAATATTTCAGTTTTCATAGACTCCTTGGGAAGATTCTTCTGTTGGAATTTTTCTGTTGAGTTGTACTTATAACATTCTTTTGAGTGAGAAATAGTCACTATATACTTGTATTTCCCCTATTATTACTCAAGGACCAGGCTTTGGCAGAGGTGAATCACTGAAAATATGGATCCCAATGGCAAATAGCTATTTTACTTTGTTTACTGAAAGCAGGAAAATGATACATTTCTCTTTTCCTTAAATGAAGATGTGTTTGTTGAGTCACACTACAACACAGTACATATATCAGCTACATACAGATATAACTTTAGCATTTCAGAGACCCCTATCTTGACCTGATCTGTTACCGTCCTGCTGCCCCATAAGAAAGGCTGAGGACATCTTGCAGGTTAAGCATGCTCTATTCTGAGAAGTTCTGACTTCAGAGGGAAAACCCTCTGAGGGCTGGATCATGAGTAGTCATGTATGTTAACTAGCAGCAGAGAGGTAAGGGTGAAGATTTCTGCAGTAGCTCAATTGTAGTTTGCACTGCCAATCTGGGTAGCTAATTGTAAAAGCAATTGCTGACTTTAAAATGAGTGATTAGGTTGTTTGGTGTAAGGAAAGTTTTCTACTTCTTTGGTTGCTGCTTAAGCTGTGATAGTCTAAAGTGGTATTTAGGCACAAAGCTAAAGGAGCTAATAAAACCGCGGACAATTTAAACAAAGTATTCTTAAACGGGAATAGGGCTATGCGTATAATATTGTAAGATTTTGTTCAACTCAGTTTGAGAAAGAAGTAACGGTAACATTGGAGGTAAAGAAAGAATCATTAAAAATGAAGAAATGTGATGAATATGAGGAGACCAAGTGAGCTCAGTCTCCACTGAAGTAAAAAGACGTTACTAAATTGTAGTCTGTATGAATCACAGACCAATGCAGATTTGAATTTCTTATTTTTGGGTGTTTGACTTTTAGTCTCACTATGCTGCTCTCAAAGTATGGACTTTCCTGTGTGTGCATAAAGATTTATTTTTTTTTTACTGTGTCATTTGTTTCCATATTTGTTTTTAAAACATTCTCTTATTCGTGTAGTTGAAAAGCTATATTTATGACTGAATTTATATTCAAAATATTTGAATATTATAAGCACGAACTCAGCTTAAACTGTCCTAATCACTTGAAGAATAAACAGAGGTCTAACTCATTAAATGGAATCGTGATGTAAGAAGTAAGCTAAATTCTTTCCAGTCATGTTTTTTTCTTATATATGAATAAAGATTTAAGAGAGTTAAAGTACTAACCACAAAACTGCTTTTGCTAATAATATTTTATGAATTTTTCATATTTTAATTTGAGGAGAAGATTCTTTGTTAGCTTTGATCACTTCAGAATCCTAGTTAATATGTAAACCTTTTGTAATTTCCCAAATTTTATGCCCATGTCTTAAAAATTTTTATGCCCAATCATCTCCAAGGAACTGCTATAATGCAATATATAATTTTCCTTAATCCTAGCATTATTATTAAAGATTCCTCACAAATACACTATAATTTACAAAAATTCACTAATGCCCAAGCCTTTTGGATTTTATATAATATCAAACAAAATACAGAATGTTAACCAAAATGGATTTCTAGACCATGGAAAAAATCCCAGACTATTCAATTACATCTGGATTGGTAAAGTAATGCCTAATTCTTCTCTTCAGTGCTTTCAATGTCTGACATCAAACAGAAGATTAAGTACAAGTTAATGAAATTGAACATTTCATTAGTAATAAATGGAACATGAGATATTATTCTCACCATCATACTTGGAAATATAATTGTAAGTATTCCTAAAATCCAATAAAGACAAATTTGCAATAGCTTAAGGTTCTCTCTGTGTATTATAATTTTATTTATTTTGTAGGTTTACTTTCCAAGGGAATATTAAGAGCAGAATTCCACTATTTTGTCCTTTTAAAATGAAGCTTTGCTGGGAAAGAGAATGAATATATCAATAAGTGAAAGGACTGAATTGAAAAACATTCCTTAAGTGCAGGTGTAAGAAATAAAATTGTAAATGAGATCATAAATCTGTGTAATAGTTAAAGCGGAGAAAATGCAAAAGAAATTCATACACCAAAATAAAAAGTCAGACAAGTGACACCAGGTTATCTGTTTATCTCTTTCATTGCCTTTAAAAAATTAAATAGAGACTTTGAATAACTGAAAACATTTTTTCTTTGTTATCTTAAGATGCAATTGATTTAATAAATCCAGCTTCACTAACAAATACTTTCTAGTCAAAGTAACAAATCCAAAATTAAAACCTACGTAGTTTGCGGGAGTTGTAATTCATCATCCACCTAGGGATGAATGTATATAGTAAGAGAATTGAGTTTTGAATTCCCACCTGCTAATGCCATCTAAGAGATGGATATGGGAGAAAGGAATTACAGACTTAAAATATTCAGAATAGATTGGGACCAATTAGCTGCTTTCCTGTCCACGACAACAAAATAGTTATTCTTCTCATGTGTCCTGGTCACTACACTGAACTAGATAATAGTTAGTATTAATTTCATAGGATAGGAGAGACTTCATAGATCAGACCCTGGTTATTTTATGTGATATCTTTCTTTTTCTTGACAATGACATGGGGCAGGTGAAAGAAAAGCAACAGCAGATTTTCAGCAGAAATCAAAAGGGAGGCAAGACAGACATAGTTACTTTGAATCTTTGTTTCTTTGGATTATACTTTCTTCATCCTGAAGTATAATAATAATACACTATAGTTTACTATTCTTTAAGATGCACTGCTGAGATAAATGCTTTTTGCAATACACCTAATAACAACTTAGTTGATCTATCCCCAAAACCTCTCAGCAACTCCATTACATAGATACACTCTGAAAAGACCGTCAGAGTACACAGCAGAATTAGCCTTTTCCCAAAGTGCAGTTCTGGATAATACATTCTATTAAAACATCTCCAGAAGTGGTGGCTACTCATGTTATGTAACAGGCTAGGACAGAGTACTCTTGTAGGAATGGATTTATGAGGTCTTAATTCCCTTCACTTCCTGAGGAAATTCAAATCTGCATCATCCAGTGGTTGACAAAAATGTTCCTACTGTGGGGTCATTCTGCTGTTGTAGCAGTCACTTTAAACAGTCAAGAGACAGAAATCAGATTGTGTGAGCTGAAGTTCCTTTTGGGAGGAGTATTTATTCCTATGTTAAATATTCAGCAGTCATGGATGAAACATGTATATGAAAATGAAATTAAACATTCAGTGGCTCACAAAAAGAAGTGATAAAAGATTCAGTAGGCAGAGACAGATGGAGGAAACTTCTGCAAGACTAAGCATGACTGTCACCTGGTGTGGGGTTACAACTTTGTGGAGAAAATCTTAAATTCTTTTCATTCCCAGAATGAGAATTCATAGTACCTAGTCTCTTTTTCAGACCTTGATGCTTTGAAATAGTAACACTATTTAATGCACAAAACTGGAAGGAAATATTTTCTGAAATAAAATCTGTCAGGCAGTGGCAATTGTAGGCTGCTTTGCAAAGAGGAAGATGAACCAGGAGCAGAGGGTTGAATTTGGCAGGCCAGACACCACAGATCTGCAGCACAGTCCAGGAAAGGGCTAAGATGAGTAACTGGAGCTGAAACGATGCTCTGCCTCAGTTTGTATTGGGGTGATACTGACCTTGCCTTGTTGGCTTGACTTTCTGGCTCGACCTTAAATACGTTTTATTTCTCCAGCCTCATCTGTACATTGCTGGTTATCTTCACCACTACAAAGTTCTGTGCTTCTCAGCATGGTAGTGACATAGCCCCATGGGGTTGACTCTATCCTGACAGTTCTGATCCCTTTTTTTTGCTCCTGATCTTCAGCCCCCCCACAGTGTAGCAGCATTCTCCTGCTGCTCCCAGCACCCTGCTCAGGGCCTTGACAGTGTGCAATCTTTGCTTGGAACTCTGAATGAACTTCAAGGAAAGGATAATGACATTCAAGAAGTCACTTCAATAGTCAATTTTGCTTGTGTGTTTTATTACATATATTAAACACTGAACTGAGCATGTTTGATTGCATATATGCAGAAAAAAAATATTGCATATTTTTAATAGGTGCAGTGTTTACTCTTAAAGGCTCGGTGCAAGAAGCAATACTAGTTGACAACAAATAGCTTCACAGTTGGATATGTGTCCTTGGTATGACCGGAAAGCATAACTTTTTCAGAGAAAGTATAATCATATTGCCCTATTTCTATAAGATTGTTGAAGATAAATAACTGATTTTGACCAATAGCATGACTTACACTATGTATGAGCATGAAGATGTCTCTTAAAAAGTGAGTTCTTTTTTTCAATGTAAGTGACTTATTTAATTCATAAGACAAGCAAAACCCGTCTTTCCCAGTCCTTCCCCAACTTTCCCCACAAAAAGAAGAAAAATGTAAAATCAACCCTACCATAAGAAAGAAAATTATTTAGCTAATTAAAATAATGTTCCTCATTTATGAACAATTTTGTCCTTGTAAAGACATATAATAAAAGGACAAAGCTTATTTTAAACTTTCCTGGCAAATGTTCTGAAGCGGTGAGCGTCTGCAGTTTTACTATTTTTTTTAGTTTACGTTCCATAGATGTGTGGGCTCACTCTTTCTGTCTTGATCCACTGTGAACATTTAGTCTGCTTTTTGAAAGCTTCTTTTAATCTTTCTCCTTATGACATGATGGAACCTATAAATTCATCCTGCTCAGGTATCTTCTAGTGCACCTCTGTTTCTCTCTTTTTTTTTTTTCCTTCCATGTAAAAGCATGTGATTTTATACCACTTGTATGCATAAATTGTCAAAAGGGAATTCTCTGCAGTCATGATTGTAATGGGGCTGTGTGGAAAACTGACAGCAGGAAAAAATCTTCCAGTCTGCATTCTGTTCCTTGCTTTTTCCCACACTGCTCCTTGAAGAGAGAGATATAGGTAGGGCATGGAACATAGACCGAATGAGCCTAATGAGACATGCTGCCTCTGAGCTACTGGTGTGTTCACAAAACAGAATAGCTTCAGAAACATCATATTTAATCATGATATCTGTCACATAGAGCCACAAGGTCACGTGATTTCAGTCTTTTATCATTTCAGTTATTTGCCTCTCCTTGTGCTACTCAACATCTAAGTTTTACTCCTGTTCCAGAAGTGAGACACACATCACAACTAAGAAGACATTCATAACTGAAACTGGAGACTGTTTGCCAAGAATGAATATATGAGGGAGTAATACTCCCTGTTTTATTATGTTGGCCCATGACATCAGAGGCAGATGTTGGTGGTATGGTAGAAAGAATTAATCTTCCTGCCAGTATTCCATTATGTTTTGTTGCTGTGTGACAAATGGCAGCACAGGGCGCCTGACATGGAAGTACATATGAAGCAAAAATGTGTCATTGAATTCCTCCGTCTGGTAAAAATGACACCTTTTGCCATTCACTGATGCTTGCTGAATATTTATGGAGTTCAAAGAGTGATGTAAGCACAGTGAGGCACTGTGTGGTGCATTTCAGCAGAAGTGACAGCAGCGGTCATGGTGATGAATGGGAGGCATTATATTTGGAGCAACCTACATAAATAGAAGAGCAAAGCCTGGTCTATTTTTGTCATAAATAAGGGAACAACTAAACCCACCACATTAACTGAATAATATAAAAAAGCAAGAATTATCCTTAACAAGTCTGAAAACAGAGCTAAATCTGAACACAAGGAAAATAACTTCTGTAGATAAAGTTATTTTTTAAGATCCTTTGGATTAAAAATTTGGGTAAATAGATATCTTTTACTTGCATTGTAAATACGATAGTAATGTATTAGTAACTAAAATTAGAAAATAGTACAGCAGGAGGCAAATGAAAAGCAAGTTTAGTAATCATCAAAGAACTGGAGATGCATGCATGCACATTAGGTGTAAAATAAAGTGATATTTTCTGATGCACCTTCCTCTTGATTAAAGGTCAAGCTTTCTGTCGAATTAGTGAACCTGACAGCTAAGAATGATTATGAAGTTGTACTTATAGCACTTTTTAAAGCTATGAAGAAATACACTAGAGGAGAGGCATGAAAACTAAGAAAATGTTACTCAGAGCTGTGGATCAATAATCCTCTGTTGCTTTCTTATTCCCTATAATGACTACAGAGGTCAAAGTTCCTTTAGCTTCAGTAGCGATCATTGAAAAATCCCAAGGCAAAAATACAATGAAATCCTATCACATTATTTTTTTTTTCCATTCATATTAATCCACTCAAAAAATCACACACACGCATACACACACACACAAGCACTGCTCCTACTTAAATCAATAAGATCTGGGTGAATATAAGAGGATAGACAAGAGAGTATAATTTGTATTTAGCCTCATCTCAGCTGGAGTCTGTATAAGCTTTTAGAAGATTGCTTATAAGGTACAAATTCCACTTAAAAATCAGAAGCACTTCCAGGCACAACTACATTCTGTTATTCCAAAAATCTCTCAGACTCCTTTGGGTTTTATTGCTTGTACAATCATGCTACAGACTCTCTTTCTGCCATGGTTGAAATTTTGGTATAAGGCACTCATTAACGGCTTGAAGTGCCTCTGCATGTCTTTGCATTTTGTCTTTGCATTTTTTAAGAAATATGAATGTAAAACAATCAGACCTTTTTCTTTATTACTGTCTAATATTTTTCTATACTTTAACGACCTGTTTTATTGTATAAAACTGATAAATGTTGTAGAAAAAATACGTAAACACAAAGCTAAAATTCTTTCATATGAAACATGATTTCAAAAATCTTCCCTGATAAGATAAATACAAACCAACTTCACATTACTAAAATAAAATATAATATTAAAGTAAAATAAAATAACATAAAATAAAGTGGCTTCATTAATACAGAAATCTTGAATGCATCAACGGTGATTTTGGTAACAAAGTGATTAAATAAAACATTCATTTTTGAAGAGCAGAAATCATGTCTAAAGAAATAACTACAAAATTTTCTCAATAGTCAAGGCTTTAAAAGAAATGTGGTTTATTTTACGAATGTTAAAAATGGAAATATTAGAAATAGAATCATAGAATAATAGAATCCCACTTTTGAATATCTGGACATCTTTCCTGTATTCTTTTCAGGCCACCCATCCGTTCTTTCACTGCCTATACTTTTCCTTCTTCTCCCTCAGTTTGACCAGAAGGTCATTGCTCAGCCATTTTGGTTTCCTACCTCCTCTGCTTGATTTGCTGATTTTTGCTTGCAGCTCTATGTATTGTTTTCCCAGCTTCATTGTTTTTATAGTGGCAACAAGCTGACCTGTACTGAGAAAAAGTCCACTGCATTTTCATCTTGAGGAAAACATAACTTATCATAATTCTTTCTTTTATCAAGGGCTGTTCATAATACTCACCCTTTTGAAAGGGTTTTGATTTATTTGCATTATTAGATAAATTGGACCATACTGAGTCCAGGGGAAAAAAAAACAAAAACAACAAAAAACAACTTAATGCTGAACTGTCAACATTCTGTTAGCCTGCAAAACAATGGACATCTGACCAAACAGACTGTAATTCATCTGCCTTTTCACGAATCATGTCATGTACCCAGAAAAGTCTGGAGCCAACACACTAAGAAACCTACTTACACAGTAGGACAATGAGGGTCATAATTCTGCTTTTGATATTTATTTTCATAGCTCAAAGCTGAGGTGTAAAAAAACTTCAAATCTTGACCATTAGCAAGAACTATAACTTTATCATCTCTATTATAGTGACAGTTATAGACTATAATATCTTCAATTAGATCAGAATGAAAATGTGATATTAGCAATTCTGGTAGTTAAAGTCTTCTGTAATGTCATATGTCAGCAAGAGTCAGGACAGCAAAATCAAGCTGAACTAGTTCTGATACAGCTAACTGTAGCTCCACAATAAGCTTCTTAGTGAATCTTACTGTTGAAAACCCGTTATACACAGCTTGAGTAGAGGTGTCAGACTGAAGTTAGAGCAATTATTGTTTTTGTATTCATAGACATGTTGAAAGAAACATGCAAAACATTTCTTAATGTTGACATTTTATTTACTTATCTTTTTTATTTTGATTACAGTACAAAAAGATTTATTCTCATTTCAGACAATGAAAGGCATTCATAGAGATTCCAAGACCATCTCAGCTGTAAGAATATGATAGAAAGAAGAAAATCATGTACATTTAAAGAAAAAACATTGATTTAAGAGCTATTACAGCTATTGCTGTAAAAAAGAAACCCAACAAATCACAACAAAAACTCCAACAAACACACTTACACACAAATCAACCCTAAAAGATGAAGGAATATTTTATTTATTTGAAGAAATTATGCTTTAATTCAACTAATGAATTGGTGGCTGCAGATTATTGATTTCACCTGAAGTCAGGACACAAAAGTTTTTCCATCAAATAAATAGTAGTCGTTTATGTTCCAGTCCAGCATAATACTAGATATTCAATAAATACAAGACTATGAGAAAGTGTTCCAGAAACAGTCATTCAAAAATACGGAAACAAAATGAATATGGAATTTCTACAAAAGTAAAGTCACAGACTTAAAAATTGCTTTCTATCCGGCCATGATGCTCTGCTCAACTGACACAGTGACAGTTTGACAGCACCTGATGACAGATATTTAGATGTTTACATTTCCTGAAAGCAATGTAGATGCCTACTTGAGTAAATAGATAGGTATTTATTTCTCAGACATACCACTTAATAGAAATAACACTTCTTAATTATTGTGCAGTTAATTTAGTAAGCAAAATAATAACATGTGAAAGTGCTCATCTTGGATCTATTCTTTGTTGCATCCACAATGTAGACTGCAGTGAAATGCAAAATATTTAATATAACCTTATACTCAGGTTGTTATGGAAACTACACAAAATGTTAAACCAGTATCTTTCTGTACAAAATAAAATATTAATACTGCATTAAGAAATTTTTGATTTTTGATTGTTATTAAAAACAGCATTCAGGGACACAGGCAACTCAAAATCTGGTTTTGTGGGAGACTATTTTTAATTTTAACAATCTCCAAAATTTAAAATTATGTTCTTGTTCAAAGAAACTTTATTTATTATTTAATATCAGCACAAGTAATACGTGTTTCCTCCATTCTTACTATATTATTTCATTCCTATATTGCAAAACTCATCAGAGGTGCTTACAATTCACACTGACCTTAGTCAGCATGCTGAGTTGCAGAGAGTCTAAGCCAATTTGTTGGAAATAGAATATGACTAAAACTGTTTTTTACCATGAGTAGAACTCAAATATGTCTAAATGATTCGTTTGGTTAGGAGAGATTAGAGCAGCTATACACAGCTTGTAATAGGCTTCCAAGCAGTGGAATTGATGTCCTTCGATGTTAAAGAGGCATTTGGATAATGCCTTTAGTAATATGCTTTGACTTTTGGTTAGACTTGCTGTGGTCAGGAAGTTGGATTACATGATCTTTGCGAGTCCCTTCCAACTATTCCCTTCCCTTCTGTTCCTTTCTATTGCCTTTTGTTATATTCAAGTAGTCTCACTGCAAGATCACTAATTTTAGTGGAATCAGCCGAGAAATAAGTGAGAATCTTAAATTACACGAGTCGTGTGAAGAAGTGCAATGAACAAGGATAAAGTCATTCTCAAGCATCATCTTTGTACAAGATAAAGAAACAAACTAACTAACTAACTAATTAATAAACAGACAGTTGTTTTCCATGGCATATCAGCAGAGATTAGATGTGGTAGATATTCTGTAGAACAGGATATCAAAAATACTCAGATCCTGAATACATAACATCCTACTGCTTAGTCTTGAACTGGGAGCTGCAGGACTGAAGAGTATTTTTTGAAAATTCCTATGTGTTCAACAAGTATTTAGTACAACCATAAATCAAACAAAAATTTGTCTAACACCTCTAAAAACCATCTAAGACGAATTTAAATGTCTTTGCAGCGTGAAGCAGAATATTAAAAAAATATTAGCACTGGGAATTAAAGTCCCAACGGATTTTGCTTATCCTCGTGAAAAGTGCAACTTCACAGATGTCAATTAATTATACTTCTGTGCAAAAATTTGGTACCAATACTAGCATTTAGATGTTACAGATCAGAAACTAAAATCTTGAAGCACAATACAAAATTAACTCATAATCCTTAGTTCATAAATAGTTGAATTCAAAGGTCTATAGATAATTTTTATGCTGTTTATATATATATCATTTCCAACTGTTCTCTGAGCACTCTTGCATTGACTTGAGATTCTGTAACTTTCTTTTTGCATCACTGGGGACTGAGAATGTGCAATGAAAGCAAGAGTTTTGATCTTTAAGAAAAATCACAGTGCATAACGTACGTGGCTTAGATAAAATTTGAGTAAAGCTATAATATTTCAACATAATGAACTTTTGTATGCAGTTCTGATCAAATTTGATAGGTAAAAAAAAAACATAGTTCTTAATAGAATTGCTGACAGAGTCCTGTGATCAGGCATAATTATTTAAAGTATATTAAGTAAATAATCAACAGCTGAATGGAAACATGCTGAGCTAATTGTTTCTGGTTGATGATGAGAAGACTGATTGCAATTTCCTCATTAACATATCTTTTTCTCCTTTTGTAGATTTCTCAATGCTTACATACTTTCGTACGGTCACAATTGTTCTCTGTTTTGTATGTCAGTATTTTTGATTCATGAAACATATTTTGTCTCATTTCGTTTATCACTCGTACTGAAGAATCCTCTGCTTGGTTTGTTTTCCAAAGAGGACATATTCCAACAAATTTGTTTCCAACAAATGGTTTAATGTCAAATCATTTTATGCTACTCTGTCTTTGGCACAGTTGTGATAATTCTCCAAAGAAAATAAATTGAACACTCTGTCCATTCTTTGAAAAGAATCTTCCAAAATAAGCCCAAATAATTAAATTAATTATCACTCTAGGAAAAGCAAGGGGGTATTTAAACAAAAAGAAATTTTAATTCTTTAATTTTTTTCCAGGAAATAATTTTTGGCTTCTCTGACTTTTACTTATTTAGTAAAGATAAAAGGAAATGAAGTTAAAAAAAAAATCAAACAACAAAAACAGTTAAAATCACTTAACAAACACTAGAAACTATTTTTCTAGTTAGAATGTATCTCTTTGTTCTTTAAAGACAGAATGAGTGAATTGATGGCTTTATTATTATAATAAATAATAGTTTTTCATTTTTGCTACATTATTATGATGTCAGTTATGAGTCAGTACGAAACTACATAAGAGATTCCCGTGAGTATGTCTGAATCATAATTATTACTATATTTCTTTTGTGTATGAAAAAAATAGTTATTGGGACAGAAGGTCTTACGACATCTTAAAATAGGTTAAGAATGTAATTATAGTTAGTAATATCTCAATTTCTTCCTAAGTTGTATTTACTGCCTGCATATGATAGAAGCTGATTTAGTCTTATCCTAACCTAATCCTTACCTAATCAGCAAATTTCCTGAAAGTTTAATAAAGTTAGAAATTAACATTTGGGAAAAGAGTGAGAACAACATCCTTGTAGGCTGCCTTAGAAGGCATTTCTGGCATACAGGCTTTTGTCTGTATTGGATCTCTAGACATTTGGATAGGGAGGTTGACAGCACCTCAAAAATTCCTTTGTTTTGGTCAATTTGATCAATCCTATTTTTATTGACTGTTCTTATTCCAAAGTCGGTAATGGAATTGCTTCAAGCTGGGCTTCTGATATTTATGAGATTTATTCTTATGTGACATGAAAACTAGGAAATTAACTGTAGAAAGCACATGTTCTGTGCAAGAAATTCAAGAATTTTAGACAATAACAAGAAATTAAAACACTGGATTGCTCTACTGAGCACCAAATACTATTCAGATCACTTTTTATTTTTGATTTTTGTTTTAGTTAAGATAAACATGAATGGATTTTTTCACCAAAGCCGAGGTCTGCCACAAAGACATACCTAATTTAAGAGTTTCTCTCTATAGTCCTATGCAGACCTTGCACAGCTGCTGCATAGCCTGCTGACAGTATGATTCATATATATGTAACACTGGCAATTGAAAGTGTGATTTCCACCAACACCACAGGGAATAGTATTCATGGTGAGAATCCCAGAATCAAAGAAATTTTCCTGTTAAAGGTGATTTAAATTGTTTTTATTATCTGTCAAACATTGGCAAACCCTCAGCCAATTCAAAAGCCAATTTAATTTGTTACCTACCACTTACAGTCTTCCAAAAAAATTGTAATGTAGTTAAAAGTCGTATTCATCTGAAAGATCTGTTGAAGTTGAGCTCCTAACTATCTATGTGACAGAAAGCCATCTGTCTGAGCAGAGCTACTGATTAGTAAGTGTAGGAATTATTTTTAAAAAAGCTACGAATGGTTGTTTCAAATGGTAGATGGGTAGATACTCTTATTTCTCAGAGTTTTTTTCTTTTTTTGGTAAGTAAATTCTTCAAAAAAAAAAAAAAAAAAAAACAAACCCAAAAAACAGAACGATAAAAACACCCCTTATTCCCCTATTCTCTTTCGGGTGGTTGTATATATGCATGTAGATTTAAATAAACCATCTACTTTAAAGAAATACAGTGACATTGATGGAGCTGATGAGGAAGGGTGCGCTATTTCACCTTTAGTAACAAGGAAGGGCTAGCTGGGGATGTGAAGGTTGGGTACAGCTTGGGATGCGGATGCAGCAATAGTGAGATGGTAGAGTTCAAGATCTTGTGTGGAAGAAGTAAAGAAATAAGTTGAATTGCTACCTTGGACTTCAGGAGAGTCGACTTTGACCTCTTCAGAGACCTTTTTGGAGGTATTCCGTAGGCTAGAGCCTTAGAAGATAAGGGGGCTTAGAAGGATGAAAGGTGGCAAGAAGCCTGCATATATGAGCAAGGTCGATGAAATGTGGAAAAAGGGCCTCTCTCCTTCACCTGGGTAGAATATAGGAATGTTGTCAGTGCCTGTAGGGATACAATGAGGAAGGCTAAGGCGCTCTTGGAATTAAACCTTACAAAGGAAGTAAAGTGTTGAGAGAACTGGCAGAGATTACTGCTAAACTGCTCTCTATCATCTTTGAAAGGTTTTGGTGAATGAGAAGATGCCTGAAGATAGCCAATGTCATTCCAGTCTTCAAAAAGAGCAAGAAGGAAGTCTGCGTTGCCATTAAACATGATCTAGACATACTGGAAAGTTGGGCAGGAAGGAACACAATGAGGCTGAACTAGAGTCCTGTGCAGGAAGGAATAACTGCATGCATCAGTACAGGTTAGGGGATGACCTGCTGGACAGGAGCTCTGCAGGATGAATCTGGGAATCCCGGTGGACAACAAGTTGGCCATTAGCCAGTAGTGTGCCCTTGTGACTGGGAAGGCCAGTGGTATACTAAAGTGTATTAAAAAGAGCATGGGCATCAGGTTGAGGGAAGTGATTCTCCCCTCTACTCTGCCTGGTGAGGCCACATTTAGAATATTACATCCAATTCTGGGATGCACAATTCAAAAAAGAGACAGAGATCTTCTGGAAGTGAAGGGTCACAAAAGATGATCAAGGCCCTGGAGCATCTCCTGTATAAGGGAAAGCTGAGTAACCTAGGTCTGCTCAGTGTGGGAAAAGAAGACAGGGGAATCTGATAAATGTTTGTAAATATCTAAGGCGAGATGGAAGGCAAATGAATGAGGCCAGGCTCTTTGTGATACACAGTGACAAGACAAGGAGTAATGGCCTAAAATATGAACATGGGGAGCTCTGTAATAACATGTGGGAGAACTTCTTTATGGTAAGGGTGGTGGGATGCTGGAACAGATTGCCCAGATTGGTTGTGGAATTTTCTTCTATGGAGATATTCAAGACCTGTCTGGACATCTGCCTGTGTGATCTATTGCAGGATACTTGCCTTAACAGGGTGGTTGGACTTCATGATTAATGAGATCCTTTCCAACCCCTGCAATTCTGTGATTCTGTGATATGTACATGCAAAGAAGACATATATAAGTATCTTGTAAGTAATATGGGAAAATGACAAATAAAAGCATGTGCTCAGAACATCTGTGTCTAATCAACGGTCTCATTTTCAGTTAGATATATGAACATATTTGACAAGGATAAATTATGAATGGAAAAACAATTTGTATGAGGATTCTTTTTCCTTCAAAACTTAATTTCTGCAGCACTGTTGAAGCTGACTCTTCAAATGGGGAAACAATCAAGAAGTTGTAAATGTAATAAAGCATGATGAGCCATGTAATGCACCATTCATTTTTATTCCTCAAGGGAGATCATGCACAAAATTCTTCTGGCCGTGGCTGATATGTTGTTCATATTTTATATGATTGATTCTAACTTCTTCCACCATATGTATATTTTGCAGACTTCTTCCGCATCTTTTCCTATTGTTTCTTGCTCTTTGCCACCAGTCTTCCAAATGCTGATGGAATTAACACCAAGTATTGTTTGATAAAGTGATGAGAGTTGGTATGTTTATAATCATTAATTTCTTTATTTTGGTTATTAAAATAGTGACCTGGCAAGAAAGTGACAGTTTATGTCTTCTAAAAATTAATGTGAATGTGTAGAAAACAAATAAAACAAATATTTTGAGCTGGTTCACCACCGAATCCAGTTTAAAGACAATTGCTAAGATTTCCTGGAAATTGTGGCAATGCAAATTAAATTTTTGGAAAAAAAATAGTGGGAACAACAAAACCGCATTGCATTGCTAGCCAAAGAAAGAGTCCAGAAAAAGATTCACTTAAACATTTTTTAATCTGAGAATCATTTTTTTCCTGAGGATAAGTCCAAACTTTGAATACACTTTAAATAGCTGGACTGGAAAAGTTGATAATTAAGCCAAGCACACTTATGTGCAAGTAATGAAGTACAGCTCAGAATGGAAGCAATGGAACTACACAGATAAACGTCTTCATGTATTAAAAAAAAAATAGATTGGTTATAAATATTCACAATATGAAGCTCACATGAACAGAAGATGAGCAGGACAGATTAAAAGAACTTACAGGACTGAAAACGCAATAAACTCAGAATGAATTATCAATAGTTTCAGTCCAAAACAATGGTTAATATAAAGTTGCTGCACTGATAAAGGAAGTAACATATTCACAACTATTTTATATTTAACACTGGTTATAATCTTGTGCATGCACAAAGAAGTAATTCCTTAAGAGTAGTAAAGGTCTTTTAGGCTACTAGACCAATTAAAAATTCTAAAAGCTATTGATTTAAATAAGAGTTTTTCAAATAATTTATACTTTAGAATCTAAAAAATATTTCATAAATTCCCTTAAGTAAAGCAGAAAGTAACATATTATTATTATTGCACACCACAGACTGGTGAAGTGAACAAAAGTAATAGTTTTAGGAAAGAAACATTAGAAAAATATATTTTTATTTGAGCTTGCAATTGATGAGGCAAAGTAGAAGCCAGCCAGAGCAATTAAATATTTCCTTACTTATAATTCACTATTTTTGCATCTAGGATCACGAATTATCTTGCTCAAGCTAGACATTAACAAAATGAATAATGAAGCATTATTTATACTTTCAGTGAGTGAGAAAATAATATTTTGCTTCAATATTCAAGTTCTGACAGCACTGTGATTTCATTAAGAAATCTTCTCATTATAGATTTTCATTTGTTTTATATGCAAATAAAAATAATATTATGTTTAAAGTAGTTATCCTTTATATAGATAAAATTATCCATTATAATAGTTTTATTTTCATGGCAAGTTGGTACATGGGAAATGACAGTACCTCTTACAGGGATTAATATAAGAAGACTCATATTTGATATCATTTTCTGATCTGGTACACCAAGCTATGGTTCTGATTGAGAAGAATGAGCCATTTTTTTGAAATATCTCTTCATCT
This sequence comes from Tetrao urogallus, assembly GCF_951394365.1. Classification (NCBI taxonomy): domain Eukaryota; kingdom Metazoa; phylum Chordata; class Aves; order Galliformes; family Phasianidae; genus Tetrao; species Tetrao urogallus. The sequence continues at coordinate 26,791,994 of NC_136815.1, read as the reverse complement.
CAGTTAATCATTCATATTAGTTACCTGTACAATGTTTCATAATTTACAGACTGTGTAGAGAAAAAGGTGCTTGTTTCATTTCTCTAGGTACATAATGGATGAGAACAGGAATGATCCAGGCGGGTGGACACAAGAAAGATGTTATTCTGCTGTAATATATTGCTGCTACCCTGCGAGTAATAGAACAGGAACAATGTACCATTGTCCAAAGTCAGAATTCAAGCTTTAGTAAAATTCATCAAGTATATCAAGTGGTTCCTATAAAAGAAGACATGAGGTAGTTATCTTATATCGATCAACATAAAACAGACTGGAAGTGCAGCTTCATTCTGTTTCAGTAATATTTTGATTCACAGCATCCAACCATACCTTCATTTTTAAAAGGCACTATCTACTTCATCTGTTATTAAAAATATAAAACCCACCACCACCAAAAAAAAAAAAAAGCATGAAAGCTTCCTCCAGAATCTAACTCATGATCTCTTTGGCTGCTGAAGTGAAAACTTTTTCAGAATATATCTGAGCTGAGCCTCCATTTTTGTACTTTTCTAAAGATAAATGAAAATTATGAAATAAATATTCTCTGTGTTCACAATTTTGAATATTAAATTCCATTTTTTATTGCTGCAGATTTCAGTATTTTCATCATTCAACAGAATTACTCCACATTAAAGTAATCTAATGAAAGGCATGGAAAAATATTTGAACATCTTCACTCACACTGAATATTGCATATTTTTCAGAAGAACCTGTATTTTCACTGCAATTACTGGATTAAGATTCTACTACATCAGATTGTGTCTGTCAAATTCTGCCTGCAGATATAATGCACAAAACTGTTATTCAAGATATCAACATTTTAGGAGAATTGAAACAAAATAATGTATTTTTCATTAGAAGTACATCACATTTTTCATATGCTTATGGCTTTCAAATTTTTACATATTCATCTGCCTACCTGAGGACCCTACATTTTGCCCCTGTCACCTATTTTAGTTTGTGTCCAAAGGAATTCTATCTCAGAAGCTAGCATCTAGCACCTGGTAACCTGAATTTTTGGTTTTGTGTAGCGTTTAAAATGCTGGTAGCAACAAACCTAGTTGCAATGTTAAAATTAACACTTTATGCTCCATCTTGTCATTTCCTGAAATGCCTATAATGCACCATCTCTGAACTGCATCTTCCAGGTGCTACTGCAATACAATAGGCTCTCCTAGAGTGACACAGTGAACTCAGGTCTCAGATTTTGCAGAACTAGACTGAGCACTAAAGTTTTATGTAGCATCTGTACTATTTGCTCTTCTCATAAATACACCCAGTTTTTAACACAGAAAGTCATTTTTCTGTCAGTTTGGGGCAAATGAATGTGGAGTGAGAGGCAAAAAGTAAAATGGCAGAAGGACCTAGGAGGAGTCAGAAATCAGAAGGTTCAGCTGCATCAGAACTGGCTAAAAGGATTTGAGGAGATAATATGAGAAAACTGTATGAAGAGAAGATATGTGAAGATGACCTATTTCTGTACTTAAATGCATAGATGAGATGTAACGTTGATCATATTAATAAAAAAATATACTTTTTAAACATATTTAAATATTTTATAATATTTTTGAAAATGTTATAAAAGGAACATCATAGTCTTTTTAAACCACCTTAATAAAGGATGACTTACGGTGCTGTATTTGCAGTGAAGAAATGATACTGACTAGAGAAAATCTAAAATAAGACAAATATCCTCAAAAAGTTACACAGTATGGACTACTTGAAAAGAAAGAGGATGAAAATGAATCATTTTGAAGGTAAGCCAACAAATAGGTAATATAGTGTAATATTAAATAAACCATAAAGGACAAGTAAAAAAGAGGGGGTATGGATCAGGTAAGCAGTATAGAGGGAAAAGAAAATAAGAGTAGAGCTGTTAACTAGAATCTAAGGATAGCAGGTGATGACATGAATCAGAAAAGAATTTAAAGAGGAAAAAAAAGAAAATAGGAGAAAATAGTATATGGAAGTTAGAATTCAGTTGTAGCAAAATTGTGAGTCACTATCCTTAGCTGAATTCCATTGTAATTTGAAGAGTAATTTGAGGAAAGAACATGACTAAAGATTAGGTCAAACTGATTAAATCATAGTACTGGGAGGACTGGTATCTACCAACTGTTAGATGCAAAAATAAAGGTTATTGCTATCCTCTATATATTTTTCCATGCATCGAGGATGAAAATATGAGATAAAATGGCTGTGGCTTGATTAGGACATGAACTTAATAACTCTACTCTTGTGGAAACTTTCTGGCAATAAATTGTACAATGCGTATCAAGACACTTCCTAATTGTTTTCACGTATTGGAAGCATGTTGTCAGTCATCCCTTCTTATTCATGTTTCTTGGTCATACTCATCACTTCTTTAACTCATACACAACTGACTGCCCTTTTTACAGAAGTGTTAAAAGGCATAGGAAGGAGAATCTTCTCTCATTACCCTAAATACCATGATTAAACTGGTTTCTCAGCTCTGGGGTATTCTTTCATCTATCAATTTCCAACAGCAATTAATCATGTATTTAGAGCATGTGTAGAGCTAACAAGTTGTTCAAGACATTTGCTCCAATTAAGACCTGCAGATAAGATCTAGTGCCTGGAACCTTCTACCATTTCAAATTAACTTTTCAGAGACCTTAACCATTTCTTTCCAAATTCAATCATCCTTATCCCTCATAGGTACATTGAACGTGATATTATTGTGTGGATATCCATTACTATTCTTGCTCTAATAACTGACACATGATCTGGCCTTGTCAATATTGGAAATAACTCATGATATCTTTTCTGAAGAATGTAGCCTCTAGGAACAACTGGCCTATTTTATTTGCCTGCTTGTCTTTACTGACCCTTTTAAAAGCCCCAATATCCTTTTACGCATTCACCATTTGAGGAACTAACCTGCCTTAGTAAATGGAGCAGGGTCAACTACAGTTTCTGTTGCAGAATTAGAGCACTGTTGGAAACATGAGGAAAATGGGCTCTGTGCAGGACTACCAGCACTGTGTGCTCTAGAGTCAAGATTCCATTTAAAAAAACAAAAGAGAGATTATGAGATTGCTTTAGAAAAGGCATTAGCACCTTTTAAGTGATGCTTTTCGGTATGCAGCGTGTGTGTATCCCTGTGATGTTGTTTCATCATAGCAATTTTATTATTGGCAATTTCAGTTTACATGGTATAGAGGTATATAGATAGGTATACAGCACTAATGAATCCAGTAAAATTCACATGCTGCTTGAAGGTACACAGTGGCAGGTACTGTACTTAGTCTTCCACTGCCATTTTACAGTCACACACAGTTTGTAAGTTTCATGGCATGTAGCACACTCTCTGCTAAGTGCAGATGCACTCATCCTGCAGAGTTACATGCTTTGGAGTCTGAGGAAAACTTTGTTCTATAATGGTTTCTACATCAATCACCATCAATCAGGGTGCTGTACCATCTCTAAATTATTTTTCTAAAGCTGCCAAGTAAAAATAAGTTGTAAAAATTTGAAGGTATCAAAGATTTTTTTATGCTGTGTGGGTGTATAATCAATGAATATACAGATGTTGTAGATAAGAAATATACAAGAGAGTTTGGCTAAGCAGGATATTACACCAAAAAGAATGGACAGAGGGCTTATCCTTGTTCTGGGCTCACTGGAAAACTCCAGAAGGAGGGACCTACAGAAAGAGATCCTTTCCCACTCATAGTCAGGTCTTAAGTGGTCTAGGAGAGGTGGAGAAGATGCTCCACCCGTTCTGGCAGCAGAGGTGAATTGCCTTCATCTGTGCTCCCAGGGATGACTCATTGCCTCAGGTGATAAATCAGAGGATCAGGCTGTGATTCAGCAGTTCCCATACAGTGGGTTTTTTTTTCTCTCTCTCTCTCTCTCTCTCTCTTTTTTTTTTTTTTTTTTTTTTTTTTTTTTTTTTTTTCTCTTTCTGTTTTCCTCAATACTTCATAATTGTATCAGTAATTAATAGCAATAGATTTTGAATGGTTCAGAAAATTATTTGAGTTACCTGACTGAAGTCATGAATTACTGTTGGTAGACCACAGTCATTGGCAGAACTGATGGTAGTTATTAGATCATGAATGGTTAGAAGCTTTGATCTACAGAACATCAAACTTTGGAAATTTTAAGTAAATGTGAGTGTAATTGTTGGTAAAGATTCCACTATGTGAGGAGATCTTGGAAGTAGTGTTAGAATCACAGAATGGTTTGAGTGGAAAGGGATCATAAAAATCTCATAATTCCACCTCCCCTGTCATGGGAGAGGACACATTCCACTAGATCAGATTACCCAAAGATGCTCCTTTGGTGCAGTAGAAAGAATTTAAAGGAAAATAAGGAAAAGAAATAATGCAAAGGAAGAACTGCTTCATGTACTTATTAATAAACTACAAATAATAAGTGATAATAATACACAGTACTCAAGATGAGGCTGTGTTAGCAAAGAGCAGAATTGGACAATCCATATCACTGACTGCCTCTCAATGCTTGGCCAGATACACTCCCAGGTACAGTTGGCCCTTTCAACTCGCAGGATGCACTGCTGACTCAGATTGAACTTGTTATCCACCAGAACCCTCACATTCTTTTCTGTGGTTCTACTCTCCAGCCATTCATCCCTCAGTCATTACACAGATGGAGGGTTGCCCTGTCCCAGATGCAGAATCTGGCACTTGCTCCTGTTAGGTTTAATACAACTGGTCATTATCCAGCCCCCTAATTTGTCAAAATCTGTGTAAGTTCCCTGTATCCTTGAAGGAGTTAACAGATCCAAGAGATCCTCCTGACTTAGTATCATTCACAAGTTTAGTATACATTTGAGTCCTGCATCCAGATCACTTATAAAAACACTGGAAAGACCTGGAGCTAAAGTGGAACTTGGTGGAACTCAACTAGGGACAGATGGCCATACTGATGTTGGTGTAAGCATTTGAACCTGACCTGGCAACCAATTGTTCACCCACTGTATTATGCACCTGTCTAGCTGTATGCTAGAAGGTTACTATCTAAAAGGTTTCTCTGAAAGACAGTATCAGAAGATTTGCTAAAATCCATAAAATTGTTTGTTTGTTTTTGTTTTGTTTGTTTTTTCAGGTTGATTGATTAATTTCAAATCTTACACTTTGGCCATATAAGCTACGACAAACTATTGCTCAGGTCATGACCATTTTCCTACTGTGTATATTGCAAGTAGTTAATTTTTCTATTCTTATGGGTCCACTGACAAATATAATGAGATTTGCTCTTGTAGTGGGTTCACTCTGATGGCTAGCTAAGCTCCACCATCCCACTCTCTCACTCCCTCTCCTCAAAACACAAGGAGAGAAAATGATGATGAAAAAGGCTCTTGGATTGAGACATAAGGAGCAAGAGGTCACTCATCAATTATCACCATGGAAAAACAGACTCGGAACAGAGAGATTAGTACATCAGTAACAGTCCAGAACAGCAAACACTAAAAATAAACTAAAAATATCCTCTGGTCATCCCCCTTCTTCTATCTCTTCCCTCCAAGCAGCACAAGGGAATGGGGTATAGAGTTGCAATGTGCTCCTTTCTCATGTTTTTTTTTCGTATTGATGACAAAATATTCTCAGGAAATGCAATAGTTAAATAAATGGAGCTTGTCTCCAAGTGCAACATTCAGTAAATTTGGTCTAATCAGAATTGCATTATATTTTGAGTAGATTTCTGCAAGCAATAAATTTCATTGTAATGTATGAAATTCAAGCTTTTCTGCTCTGAGCCAGATCAAGTGTATCTACACCATCTCTGAGATATTTATCAGATATATTCCTTAACTCCAAAGGCATATATATCGTAACATACTCATACTGTGAAGTACCCAGTACTTCCTCCTCATACTAATTGAAAGATAACAATGGTAAAAAGGAATACAAACTGAAGCAGTAGAAAAGATCTGTTCTTCACACACCCTCTTTGCATTATTTTCTATTTCTTTCTCTTAACAGAATTTAAAATGTAAGAGAAAGAGAAAAAATGTCAAAACAAAAATTGTCAAAGTATTGTATGAATGTGATGGAAGTACAATGTTCCCAGGGAACAATCAACAGCAATTTACATTTTGCATATTAAGTAAATAGCATTCCCAAATTACAGTACTTGTGAATTCCAGAAAAGGCTATGAAGACTTTTAGGAAATTAGGAAAATATTGCAGATTTACTTAGTAATGATATGAGGTTTATTATATGCCTGTAATAAAGAATATAAATGATCTCTGTAGTCTACATTTTTGAATACTTACATTTTGTCATCTTGAAACTGCTCCAGTAGTTGTATAGGAATGAACACATTGTTTTGTTAAAAATAGAATATCATCGTGGAATGGATGGATGGAAGAGGAAATTCTTGACATTGAAATAATGCATGTGATTCTATCCAACTGTTTGGTTTTTTTTTTGGTCAACATTTAAAATTCTTATGAAAAAGCATGCATGCTTTTGCGCATATCATGCAAAATTTGATTGTTCAATAAGAACAGGCTATTTGCAAGATAAGGGACTCTATACATACATACATACACACACATATATATATAATATATTTACATATATTTTAAATATTGGATCACATTTACATGATAGTATGGTCTAGGCAACAAACAAACACACAAAAAGATAGATCTGTAGATGGTCTATTTTTGTGAACTAATGGAATTCCACTAATGTGAATCAGAGAAAGACAGTATTTTGTGGTTTGGGGTCTAAGACTTTACCTTCATTCTTCCAAGTGATGATAGCAATTAAAAAGATTTGTAACTTTGAAGTATCTAAGACCAAGCCTCTTGAAATTTTGTCTATCAATAAGTTCTTGAGATGTGATTGCTGAAGAGTTTTAATAGAGACCTGGATTTCATTCAGGCATCTCAGTCATTTATTCATGGAAATCAGATTTGCACAGAATGGGATAGAGAAAAAAATAGATCATACAACAACAACATTGGGTTCTATTATCTCATACACGTATGTGGGCAAATTCACTTAACATTATTAGTAATACTAGAATTAAGGGAATAATGAAGACAATTCAATTCGTTCTGAACTTTCATTTCATTTTTTTTAAAAAAGGAAATTCATCTTCATTTCAGTTGAGGGTAAAGAATTCATTTATTTTTCAGTATGATGTAAAACTATTATTAGTGTTTTCTTCTTTCCGTTTCTTTATTCCCCAAAAAAAAAAAAAATAAAAAAGTAATTTTCAACTTTTCCTATTAGCAGGGGAAGTCTGTAGTTTAATCTTTGTGATATACCAGTCTGAGAAGAAAACCTTATTCAGGAATTAGGAGTGAAAAAAAAAAAAAGGGAAGAAAAAGCAAAGATAAAAATATAGTAAAAGTCCCGGAAAATTACAGACTTACTTTTTGAACAGAAAAACTTTGATGGTCATTCTTCCCTTGTTAACTGTCCAGCACTTTCACATTTCCACTTCCTTCTCCATCCCAAGGTTTTATGTCTTCCCGAGGTAACACGGTAGGCTTGAAATCTTTTATAGCTTAGAGTAGCTAACACTATTTCTGTGGCATATTTTATTAAGTAACATTCAAGTGATCAAGAAGGCCAACGGTATCCTAGCTTTTATCAGAAATAGTACACCACATGGAGGTGATCATCCCCTTGTACTTAGCTCTGGTGAGACAGCACCTTGAGTGCTTTGTTCAGTGTTAGGCCCCTTATTACAAGAAAGACATTGAGGCCCTGGTGCATATTCAGAGAAGGGCAGCAAAACTGATGAGGGGTCTGGAGTGCAAGCCTTATGAGGAGCAACTGAGGGAACTGAGATTGTTCAGTCTACAGAAGGGGAGGCTGAAAGGAGACCTTACTGCCCTCTGCAGCTACCTGAAAGGAGGTTTGTACAAAGGTAGGAGTTGGCCTCTTCTCCCAGCTAACAAGTGATAGGACTGGAGGGAATGGCATCAAGTTTTTCAGGGAAGGTTCAGGTGAGGTATTATGAAAAACTGCTTCTCATAAAGAGTGGTCAGGCACTAGCATTGTCTGGACTGCCCAGGGAGATGGTTGAGTCACATCCCTGGTGATATTCAAGAAACATGTAGATGTGGTACAAAGGAACATGGTTTTGTGGGCAACATTAGTGGTAGGTGGATGGCTGGACTTGATGATCTTGCAGGCCTTTTCAGACATTAATGATTCTATTTTTCTATTAATCTATTGTTCTAAGGCTCTACAATTATATGATTCTATTATACTATGATTCTATGAAATGAGGCTTTGAAAAATCTAAGTTTTGTACCAAAGAAGCTCGAAGTTACATTGATATCATTAAAATGGCTGATTCCCACACCTCTGTGTTATATGAAATAAATGTGAACTCCTTCCCCTAACAGTACATTTGTTCCCCATACACAAGGCTGTCACAGGAAGTAGTGCTTCACAGTACTTTAAACAACATTTTGATGGATTGTAATTACTGTTTTGGACATTTTACAATCTTAAAAGTCATGTAAATGAAAAATAAAAGATGCTTGCAGATTAATTATTCAGTTTTCCTCCTTTAGAAACATAACTCAAATCCTGAGGGAAAACATAAAACATGATAAGCAGTCTGTAAGAAAGGAGATAAAATGGTTGATAAAACCTCAACAAATGTCATTAGCTAAATCCAGATTTCAATTTCAAAATAAATACTCAGATGTTAGACTAAATTAAGCTAATTTTGATATTGATATTTTTAGAAGCTTATTCTGTTTAAGTGAGAATTAACTATAAGACTTCATCTCTCTGTTCTACACTTTCTGAATTTCTGTGGACTCATTTCCAAGATGAATTTCAGGGATACTATCAGATTTTTATCTATTCTATGTGTGGGTGTCTTCATACGCAGCCTTTAGGAAAGATGGGGAATGTGCCATGCAAGTCCTGGGGTGCTTTGTGCTGCTGAGAACTCCCCTGCTCTTAACTAAATCTGTGATTCCTGCTCACTGAATAGTCAGGTCTTGGTACCAATACACAAGAAAACAGGAGATGTCATGAAGAAGCAGTTAGTTGCAGAAGCTATTAGGCGCAGACTAAGTAATATGAGGATGATTCACTTCTCTATCTGGTTGTTCATTTGCCTGCTCTGCCTGCCCCTGACCTTTGCTCCTGATAGAATAAAGCAAGACAAAATTATAGACAAAATGATATCCTCTTTCAGATACTGTGATCAAGCATAGTGTTACCCAACGTGGGCAACTCTGATAACTAGTATTTGTTGGTTTAACACCAGTAGGCATCTCAGCACCACATGGCCACTTGCTCATTCTCATCACAGTGGGATGGGGGAGAGAACTGGAAATGTAAAAGCACAGAAACTCATGGTTTAAGATAAAGACAGTTTAGTGGTAAGGCAAAAGCTGTTGGTATTTTGTCTACAAAATTAGATCATACGTGACATCATTTACATTTTGTACTTTATTACAAAAAAAAAAACAAAAACAACCCCCTGCTTATGTAAGGTAAAGGCTTTTATAAATTTCAACTAAAATCTGTAAATCTGAAGTTAGTTTCATTTTTAACCAGCATATCCATACGTTACAACACGTCACTGGATATTGTGCTAGTTAATCTGTATTACAAGCAGTGCATGAAAATTTCAGAAGGCAAAACTGTAAACTTGTTCAGATCTCCATTTGTTTATAGAAAAGATGTGTTTCTACAGTCCTTCACTGGTTTTTCATCTGTAAACTTTGAGGGAAGGTTCTGACAATGGTGGATAAGGCAGATGAAGGCAATGATTTCCTTCTTAAAGATAATTATGATTATGCTTGTTCTTTGTTTATCATACTGTTTTAGCTTTGTATGCTCTTGTGAACTGGTGAGAAGACTGATGAATATTAATTGGTAACTCTCCAGTCATTCAGAACAGAGGCATATAGTTTCAAGCTACTCCCCAACAGATTTAACTCAACGTATGCATACAATATGCTCCTCATGGGATATTGAACATCAAGAATAATTCAACTTTTATCTGCCAGCCATCATGCCTGTCTGCTTCCATCTCTCTGATTCATCTTACAAAAACAGAATTTCCCAAGAGTAGTACCATTCTCTCTACATTCTCTAAGTGGCACAAAGAAAGGCCATATGTTTGATGGTTTTTGCTTGGTTGGTTGGTTTTGATTATAGTTGTCATTGGGTTGGGTTGGGTTGGCTTTCTTTTTTCTGTCCTAATTCTTAGCACTGGGAACGAGTGTATAAAACTAAAATGCAAACTTTCTAAATAGGACACTAAAACCATTTTCACTTTCTTCCAGTTCCTCAAACGGTCCAAATTAGGAGGTCTGATTTCCATCATTCTGTTCCACCTAAAAAAGTAATCTATTTTTCTAGATAAAAGGTATATTCAGCAGAACAGTATTATAATGTAAATAGCACAAGGTGGCAGATCATTTGGGGAAAATCATTGTGCATTAGGGAGTAAAGACTAAGACATAATTAACAGAACGTTAAATAGATATTAACAATTTTTATACCAAAGCCAAATTCTCTCTTAAATGCAACCTTGTCTTCAACATCTCCATAATGTTGTGTATTAAGCGGAACAAGAGATCAGTTTCCCATTCATTTTCTGTCCTTTCAAACTGTCGTTATCTTATCCTACAATTTTTACCCTTTTCTAATTATCTCCCCTATCCCACTGCAAGAGAGTGAGTGAATGCCTGTGTAGTGTTGAGCTGCATACTAGATAAAACCATATTTGTTTACACATTTGTTTTACCGTCCTTGAGCAATACTTCACAGTCCATTGAGAACACCAGAAGATGCTTGCAGAAAACTGGAGCTGCGAGTCTTAAAGTAAAAATAAAATAAAAATAATAATCTGTGCATTATATCAATTCAGAATGGAAAATTATTTCAGACATATTTCAGTCCCCTTATATAGCTGTATTACATGGAGCCTGGTGATAGCTACATCTTGCCATTAGAGAGAGCAATTTGAGAATCAGACATTGACATTTGTCACTGAAGGCCAAACAGAGGTTTTTACCAGACATGCTGGAAGATGGATTAGGCTTTAAGACGACAACAGGTTTCAAAACAAAGCACCTCAGCATTTACTTCATTATGTAATTTTGCAAAGTTCTGCTATCTTAATGTTGTAAGGCTCAATTGATTAGATTGATCTCCATTTACTGTATTGAAAAAATAAATATCACATTCTGGCACCTAAATTTAGATATCTAGTTTTGAACTGAGTTTTACCTGGATTAATAGACATAAATCATGTGAAAGAGTAATATGTGGTTCCTGGATTGAAATGAAAGATAAAACAAACAAAAACAGTTAAAAAGTTCCTTCTTTTAAGAGCAGGATAGCTACAAAATAAGGAAAAGTACATAACATTGTAATGGTTAATGGGGAAAATAGAGAAAGGACAGTTGTGGCAAACAAAGAGTAACAGAATTAGGAATGGCAAAATCAATACTCTATTTTAAGCGCTGAACAAAGACCATGATTCAAGTACAATTCAGTGTTTATCAATTCCCACTAGTGTGTGCACAGAATGAAACTTGGGGGGAAAATGGGAGTTTTTTGCAGGAATATCTACAAGTGTGTCTTGCCCCTGAAAATGCCCTTTGAGTTCCTTTCTCTACACGTAATCTTAGAATTAAAAATATATGTAAATACATATCAGTGTGAATGTTAAGGATTGCTCTTTATTGTGTGCACTTAATGTGATCAAACAAAAGTATTGATGAATGAAATGTATTCTTTTCATTCTGGAAGGCTCCTTATTTAGGAGGGTTTCCTATTCCTCACATTTAATGAAGCCACGATCATCATCTACTCAGCTTGGAACAACAAAAGTCCTGAGAACATACATGCATTTTTAATTCAGTAGCAGGTAAGATTCATAGAAAAATGTACATATTTTTCTTCAGTCCTCTTTATTATTATGGTTTAGGAGTTGATATGTATTAGGAAAGAGTGAGGAAATGTAGCATAGCTCAGTATGCTTTCTGTATGTTTGCAGTATTGCATGCCCTCATGTATTAGCACTTAACTTCCAGTGGGAAGCTTACATCTCTATTTAGGCTTCAACCGTTTATCATACTGAAATTTTACTAACCGCCAAAAGGCCAACTAATCTCATATCTTAATTTACTAAAACAGGCATTCACTACTGCTTTCTGAATACCTCAGATTTATGCTAACAAGTAAGTTGATGGTCATTATGCTTCAATGCTTTCATTGAAGTATACTACACTTCAATGCAATATATACTATCAGCCAGATCTTCTTGCTAGGTTGAAGGGAAATAAAACAAGCTTGATTTCCCAAGGAATCTATTTCATTCAACTTTTGATTTAGTAAGCTCATCATACCACATCAGGTGATGATGAATTTACTAACCATAAACTTCTGTTTTGTAGTTGGCATCTGCATTGGTACAGATTAGGTTTCTTCTTTGGAGCTTTATGTGATTCCTGATACTACTTCTACTCAGTCAGCAGGAAAAAAACCCTTGTTATTCTGTGTGGTGTCAGCCAACAGTGTCAGGAAAACAAAACTCAATATGCATTAGAAAAATCCAGCAATGAACAGCTTGCACAAATTCTTCACAGAGTTATATGTACATATATTCTCTATTAGTAGGAAAAAAATTCTGACTTGCTGTGATTTTGATAAATTCTTGAACTTTTTTGGTTTTGTTCCTTGGCACACTAGCAGTTGTGTTTCATACATTCTTGTTTCTATTATTTTGGCAAAGTTCTTTCTTATAGATATTGTACAGAAATGCTACTAAAACTCTGAAAATTCAGTATCTTGTACTCCATAAAAATGCTATACTTAAAAATTTTGGATATCATTGGTTTGTACTGCTGTAAAATATAGTCCACATTTTTCTACAAAGATTCTTCCTCTCCATGTTTTACAGAGTGAAGAGGACAAAGGAGCAAGAGAACAATGCATACATAATTCAGTTTAATCACAGTTTCCTTTCTTCTCTGTCTGACTTCCAATTCTTTCTGTAAAATTTAAAGCCATTTGAAAATCCTTAAGTCTTGACCTATAAATCTCCACAGTTTTCGTGGACTCTTGAATAATATGCGGGTTGGAATTTTTTTTTTTTTTTTTTAATCTGCTTTTCTTCTGTTTCAATTAATGACCATTTACTCTTAACATTTATTTTTCCTCTGCCTGTATATACAATTTCTTCATTCTGTCTCTGCACTTAGATTAAAAAAATGAAGGATGATATAGCCATCTTCTTCTAATATGCCACACAGATTTGGCTTTTAGAGTTTTTATTTAGGGGTACTTTTTAGAATATGTACAGAGAGATACCTTGTTGATTATCCTTTTGCTCTCATCATGTTTACTGCTCTGCTTTGCATCTTGCAGAGATACTAGTCAGGGCATAAGAAAGAAAAGTGAACAAAAAATATAAAGAGGTAGAGATGAATTATAGTGAGGGTTACATTAAACTGGAAATTAGATCAGAACATAAAGAATCCCTTTATGTAAACATTGCTCAGAATGATACTATTACCAAATTCAGATACCTATAGAACACCCTCAAAGAAAAATGCAAGCAACATTAACAGAGGTTTGTTCCCTTCCAAAGAACCTTGTGAACAAAGATGTTATATGTTATATTATATTTTAAAGTGGCTTTTTTCCCTTTCAAAAAATTTCCTTTATATTGTCTTTAAAATAAATGGCCTCCAGCCTTTACTGTTAATTTCTATTTCCCTACCCTGATCATAAATTTTATAAAATGGTAAGAAATTCCTTATTGAAACATTTTATTTTCTTTACAGAGTATAAATATTTTTGTACTTTATTATTTTGCTTAAAACACCAGATAAGAATTTCTGCCCCTTAATCTATAGTTAAACTCTTCTTATCTCATCCCACAACTTCTACCATTTTCCAGTTCTCTTCCCATCCCCCACAAAGGAATGAATGATTGGCTGTGTGGTGCTGAACTGCCTGACAGGTTAAACCACAGCAACATCAAGTAGCACAGCAGTAGTGCCATCTCTTTATACTCAGCATACTCTGGAATGTTTCTTTTTTGTCTTGCCATTTTAGAAATCAATTTTAGAAAAAAAAATTGTAGAACCTGAGAATCTGCCCAGAGAAGAACAAAATACATGACAGCACTTGTATGTGCTTCTATATTTCGAGCACTTAGAGGATTTGCTATTCATTTCTTCAAAATATGAACCCTCATTCAGAAACTAATAAATTTTTCTCTGAGACATTATTTGTGCTTTCATTCAGACAGAAGTTGCATTCAATCTTCAGCATTCCTCACCAAAATGTAACAAAATGAATTTGCTCTTTAATATACAAGTTAAGGACAATTCATTAAAAAGAGAGAGAGAGAGAGAGAGGAAGGAAGGAAGGAAGGAAGGAAGGAAGGAAGGAAGGAAGGAAGGAAGGAAGGAAGGAAGGAAGGAAGGAAGGAAGGAAGGAAGGAAGGAAGGAAGGAAGGAAGGAAGGAAGGAAAGAAAAGAAAGAAAGAAAGAAAGAAAGAAAGAAAGAAAGAAAGAAAGAAAGAAAGAAAGAAAGAAAGAAAGAAAGAAAGAAAGAAAGAAAGAAAGAAAGAAAGAAAGAAAGAAAGAAAGAAAGAAAGAAAGAAAGAAAGAAAGAAAGAAAGAAAGAAAGAAAGAAAGAAAGAAAGAAAGAAAGAAAGAAAGAAAGAAAGAAAGAAAGAAAGAAAGAAAGAAAGAAAGAAAGAAAGAAAGAAAGAAAGAAAGAAAGAAAGAAAGAAAGAAAGAAAGAAAGAAAGAAAGAAAGAAAGAAAGAAAAGAAAGAAAGGTGTAGTTGTCCACAATGAGCACAACACATATATTCTGTAATGTCAAGGGGATTGGACTGAATGATCATTTGAGGTCCCTTCCAATCGCTGACATTCTGTGACTGTGATTCTGGGATATACTACAAAACAGAATGCTAAAATGTTAGTAAAAGCCAACATGAACATCCTGCAGTTTCCAGGTGCCACTCAACTGTTAATTTTTCTAATGGACTGATAAATATCACTTAATCGAAAAAAATAATTAATTACTATTAATGCTGCTCAAAATATGAAATAAAACTTCCCATAAAAACTGCTCCATCAGCAGTATGGAAGAAACATCAGCTGAAATTCAGCTTCATGAATTATTTTTTATCTACATTTTCTCTTGACTCAAAAAGTTATTTACAGAAATTTGAAAGAAGCTGCAGTCTTTTTCCCATTTATATCCTGCTACTTAACAAGCATGGAAGAATTCATGGAATTATTTCTTTTTCTGGAAGATAAATGTAGACCAAGAAGATGACAGCTGCACTACTATAACTTTTCACAGTTGTCAATTAAGAGGAAACAGATCATCAAAACTTGATTGCTTCATTTTATAATGATCTTCCACATTGTGTTATTTTAAAAGGCAAGAGCCACTTGACACAACTAAAAAAAAACAAATCTTGGGGGAGAAGAAAGCTTTCAGTGCTGACAGCTGATGTAGTGCAGAAAGCTTTTTCCAAGACAAGATGAAAAATATAAAGCTTATTCTCAATTTTCCACTTCTTGATGTTAATACAAACAATGATTATAATGACAGCAGAAAAGAGTAGATCTGAAACAACACTATGATGGTGCTATCAGTAGAAATCAAATATTGTTCTAATTTGTCAATTTATTTATCTTTCATTCAAGATGTCTGGCAGAAGTTGTAGACCTTACTAGGGGGAAAACAAAGACATTACTCACTTTAGATGTTCAAGTTAGATGCTGGATTGATCCCTTCAAACTACATGGGATTAAGGAAGGTAAAGGAAACTAAACTTGTTAAATATGATCCCAAGATGCCACTAAGACTATGATTAATATTGAAGTCTGACAGAACACTTCTTATTTGGGACAAATAATCACCAAAATGTTAAAGTTTGGATTATCATTGGGAACAGGGCACTGGCATGGCCAGAGCAATGGGATCTTCTGTAGCTGATGACAGACTGTACTATTTCAGTCCAAGAGTTGCTTTTCTCCTTTTTTTTCATCACCAGCAGATGTAAATTAGGTAATATATACTCTTTTGGGCACATGTATCCTGCCAGTGTTAGTGAAATCTCTGATTCTGAGCAACTGTCTGTAGAAGAGTTGGATGTTCTAGACCAGTAAGAAATGAAAGAAGAAAGAGGTATGTGCTCTGAGAACTCTGTGCTAGCTTATTTAGAGCCAGATCACACATTAATGCATTTTTTACTACAATAGGGTCCGTGCCTCTCTTGAGGCATTAGTATTCTATGTTTTGCTGTCAGACAATTGCCATTGCCATGACAAGAGCAGTCATGTTTTTTTTTACCAGAACAAAAACACATTGCAATTCACAAGGGACAGTTGAACTGCACTCCTGGTAAGTACGACTACATCTTACCTGTTTGTCAGAGTCCAAAAATGTTCTGAAATGACACCTTAAAGGCAAAGAAGTAAAATTAAAATCTGGACTTCGCAAGTATTTATCAAGCATGCACTTTTTTTTTTTTTTAAGCTAAAGTAATTTATTTGCTTGGATTGATCATTACTGTTAGTGTAACAGTAGCCATTAATGAATAAATGGTCAGATTAGGAGTAAAGTAGCTTTCAGAATTTTTCCTTAGTGCTAAACTTTTCTGCATTTTCCACCAAGCATGATCAATTTTACTAAAACAATGGACAAAAAAAGACACGCAAGATGTTTTGCTTGACTTTCATACTTCATACACTTCTCATATTTGTTCAGCTTGAATACGCATCTCACATTTTATGTAATACTGTGGAGTAGTTATTTTTTATTAGACCACTTTTATTTTAAACATTTTTGGTTAACAAAAGTAAATAGCTTATTTTTCTTCTCTATAATGCACCTGTAAGGCCACTTCTATTGCTTGGTGACTATGGGATCTTTCAATTTTTAAAGGAATACTTGTGTAAAGTTATTTATTAAATATAATTTTAATCCTTGAGCTACTTTAATCCAGTTAGAAGGCAGCAACTGTCATATCTACTCTACATCAGGAGGTTTTATTAACCTTGAACTACTGTTATTGACTCTTCTACCCTAATATTTTGATGTGATTACATCTGAATGCAGCCCCATCTTTTCCCAATCTCTCTGTTAGGAGTCACTCATCATTTTGCAAAAATATTTTGGCAATGTCCTTTTGTATTTATACAGTTGCTTGAACAAGTTTTCCAGGCATTTCTTTTGTTTTTCTTTTGTTTCGATGGAATATCTCATTTTAAGAAAAAATATTGTGTTCTTTCAAACTCATATAAATAACTTTGTGTACATACAATATCCAACTGTGGATATATAAATGGAAAAAAGGTGCATAAATATCTGAAAATATCAGGTTTAAAACAATTATTCCAGAAAATCTTCAGTATATGAAAGGAACCTATTAATCTGGAGCACGCAGATTCATACCAGTACATTTACTGCAGGATAGATAAACCAGTCTAGATCGTAGATATCCCAGCAAAGACTACTTGATTTTCTTCTATATGCAAATACAATCACCTCAGGTTTTGAAGACTGACTTGATGGAAAAATGTTATTGATAATCTTTGCGGCATTTATCATATATAAGAATTAATTATTTGCCAACATTTTCCTGTACAAAGTTTCTAGTTAAGAGATAACACATAAAAAATCAAATCTTACAGACATACACAAAAATAATTAATTTTATACGTACACACACAATCACTTGACACATTATTCACATAAGTATGCTGAGTGCTCTGCATTTTATCAGTTCAGTATAAGATTTGTTTGTGTGGATTAATCTACGTCTTAAGCAGTTAAATTTCACTTCCACATTTTAAACAACATAGTGGACTTTTTGTTTATTCTTTTTCTACAAAAAAGAGAGAAAAATATGGACATTTTGAGTTTATGTAGTCCAACATCATATCCCAGCAGAAGACCGTGATATTTAAGAACATGTGTTCTTAAGCTCTCGCTAAAATTTGCACCCTTTACTTTTTCTAGTATTTATTATGGATAAAAAAAAGAATACATGATTGTTTCCTTCTTTTTTTTCACAGTATCTTTTAAAATCTATTTGAAAATTAACATACTATAACCCTTCAAACTTCTCACCTCTGAATATTTTTTAATTTCGCCTCATCAGTGTCCTTGCCAGAACAAGATTTTCATAGTTTTGCTCTAAACTTGATGCAGAATATAGCCTCAAACTGAACGCAGGAATGCAGGTGAATTATTGCCTATATGGAGCACTGTTAAGAATATCCTGTTATTTAGAAATGACTAATTTTCTTCTGTTAGAATTACATTACATAAACTTTGATTTTTTTTTTTTCAGACATACTGATTAGTTATTTCTTAATTTGTATTCAGAAAGCTGAGTATTCTTTCCCAATCATAGAGACTTGAGCTTCTCCATTTTAGATAACAATTCATTTCATATAACAAATGTTATTTTCTGGTGTGTCTTTACAATTATTTCAGTTAATTATTCTTGCATCATGGTTGAAATTAAAGATATTTGAAGTTCATCACAGAAGGATATTATAGTCCTGCCTTCTACTCTCTTGATTTTTTTAATAAAATAGACACTTTTTCTTTTACTTGCCTCTGTGACTTCATATAGACAAGTGCTGCTGACATTATTTCAGGCAATGTCCTTGGCACTCATGGATGAATTTCATGAATTCTGGATGATCTGAAAAAATATCTAAATTTTTACACTGCTTTAAAATGTAATTCTTTAGCACAGCTGAGATATTGTCTCTTTTACCATTGCAGAAATACTCCTGCAACAAGTTTACTTCTTTTTTTTTTTTAATTAAAATTAAAGCAAAAACCATATTAAAATCTCCTGTCTTTTTAAAACCATTTTAGTAGCTTGTAATTCTGCTGAGTAAAAGAATGTATGAGTACAGATATGGAATTCAATGTTTTTCTGCTTTACCTGCTTCTATTTGTGAATTTTTCGAAAGAGTTCTAATCTAAGAATTTTCAGCACTCATTAGGTCTGCTTTTTCTTAAGTCCACCATTTTCAGTAGGTCACCCTCTTTCCTTTCGAATGATTAGCCATCTTTGATGGATGTGGTATTCATGATGGCCTTCATTACCCAGCTCTCCTCCAGGCTCTCTGCTTTCTCAGCCAGTCACTCACTTGTGTTTGAAAGCAAATCTAGAGAAGTCTCCCCTCAGGTTGTATTCTCCACCTGTGTCTTACTGGCTTCTGCTTTCTGATTCTTTCTTTTCAAGCACAAGTAGAATTTAATTCACATAAATTTTGGTGTTTATCGTTTGGGTAGTTATACTGACCTGGCCGTGAAACTCTCATTTTCATTGGCTATCTAGACATGTAGTTTGTAAGGTAATTCATCTAATTTAAATGTCAGTATGAACACAACACCAAAACATAAACTTTTCATGAACTTCACTGCCCACTTAACTAATTTCCACAGATTGTAAAGGGTACTAGTTGTGACTTGCTACCATTTAGAGATGTCTTCTTTCCCCCTTTTGTCTATCCTTTCTTAATAGAGCTAAACTTTTAAATTGACAGTGGATTGTATTGCAATTGAAACTGTATATTGACATATTGTATGTATATGCATATATAAAAATTAGGAGAACAGAGAAGTTTAAATTTCTAGTTAATCATTTTGATTTAAATGACTGGTAAATCACCATCAATGAAGGACACTCTCGAACTTCAGGAAAAATATTTACTAGATTGATGGTCATTAAAAATACACATTGCCAATGCTGAATACTTATTCATTATAATTTGTTATCACTAAATACACAAGCAATTAATCCTTAACAATCTAAATTATCTATGGGTATAAAATACGACAGAACTGATACCCTATGTATGCTGACAACTACATTCCTTGATGTTTTTTGTCCAAAGTCAAGGTCAAAAGTTTTGAGAGCTCTTCCATAAGGAAAGTTGGAACCAGCATCTTCTTTTATAAACTGCTCTGTTGATGTTTTTTAATTTTGTGTGCTATTCTCCAAAATCAAAAAAATAATCACACTTGCTCCCAACATAATTCATCCTTTTTTTAAGGATTGGGACTTTTGTTTTATCCCAGCATCTTTCTTGCTTACTCCGCAATATTACCTTCACCATTTTTACAAAGCATTTTTTCAGTATAAAAGACAAAAAAAATGAGTAAATGCAGTCTTGAAATGAACTCCTCTCCTGCCTGTTCTAAATCCTTGTTTATATCTTGCAGATTTTCTGCTTTCAGTTTTTCTTTTAGCCCATTTCTACAAATGGGAAAACATTTCCATTTCAATTTCTTGATTACACGCTGTTTGTATATTTATGTTTTTCTGTTATAAACAAGCTCTCCTTGCTGGTGGTGATATCTATTAGTGTTCTTATAGTATTAAAAAAAGGCTAAAAACTGCTACAGTATTTGGGTATGCAAATATCCATGTTCAAGGCAAGCAAATAATAATTGTATCTTGGCTAATATTCTTCTCCTTTATGGGTGCAACTGCTTTACGTAAATTCTGAATATGTGGATAATCACATTCATGCTCTGCTACAACAGTTAAACTATAATTATAACAACTGTTGAATACTGTCTATTATAGCTTTCTAAATGCACTTGGGGTTGTATCTATATATAAAAGTGCATGTTCCACGAAAAATCCTTTGATAATATTTAAGGTATATACAAATAAAAGTAAGTCATCAAAAAACATTTAGAATTGCCTTTGACCTTGAGCAAAAACATACTCTACTCCTGCATTTGCTTTTAATGATATCTACAATGTAAGCTTGAGGTTTAGAAGAAGAAAAAGCTTTGAATTCACCCTTAGGATGCTCTCTTGCAGACAAACCAGGACACTTATATCAGGCTTGTTGAAAAGGCATTGGATTATTTAAGTCCATTGCATAAGAGAATAAGTCCCCAGGGTTCCTCTGTATTGTATTTCCAGCTGACAGCAAACCTGACCTACAATGATGTGTTGATCTGGAAGCATAACAACAAACAGAAGAATTCCCCAAGGAGCCAAGAATGCACTTCTGTTTGATAGAGGAGAAAAAGCTCAGACTGGCGTCTAGGCATTGTACTTTCTTATTATAAAACGTGATAAGCTTATCCATGACAAGATATAGAAGTCCCCAGAAGTTTTTCCTGTGCTTGCCTCTCACATTAGCTTTTAGAAAATTTGGTGAGGGAGAAAATGTTAAATCACTGGAAAAACTTTCTGTGATGTAGACAGATTTGAAATGTAACATAGGTCTGTCCTGTGGACATTGTTAATGTGCTCATTACTTCTCATACATAGAATGCCTATGCCTATTACCAGTACATGGCATGTGAATGTCCTTCAGCTGTCCATTATAAAGCACTTGCACTTATTGCAAATTATCCCTTTCTCTGAGGTGTAAAGGATGGTAATTACCTGTTGAAATCCTCTGACAAATTTCTGCATGTTACTGGGGAGAGTCAGCTGTAGTAATACATAGTAACACGGTTTGCTGTAGGATTCACCTTCATAACCCTTAGTAATCTGCTAAAATGCTCCTTATTCTGCCTCAGTGCACTCAGTCAATATGGTGCACTGACACTTCTTTCCGGTGCATTATTTCTTATGTCAATAGAGAGAGAACTGTGGTTAAGGCAAACATGCTGAAGGCATGTATTTTGCAGAGCGTCTATTGCATTTACAATTTTATTTAGATAAGTAAAAAGAAGTTTAAATACGAGGGCTGCTCCAAAAGTAATGTCTCTTGTTTTATTATTTTGGCCTGCAACACCAAGGTAGGATGGTGGTGGTAGGGCAGCAGAGTTTGAACTTTCCTGACAGTATTCCCTTACATTTTGTTGCCGTGTGACAGATGGAAGCAGAGGGACAGTCTGAAACAATAGCAACTGACATGGAAGAGAGTGTGAAGAAAGATGCATCACTAACTCTTCCACGAGATAAAAATGGCATCCATTCGTAATCAGTGATGTTTGCTAAACATTTATGAAGACCAAACAGTGGCTGTGAGCACAGTGAGATGGTGAGTGGTGCATTTCAGTAGTGGTGACAGCAACAGTGGTTTGCCTCTGCTGGTGAAGGCATTTATGAGCGTGGCGTGCAGGCTCTTGTTCATTTACTGTGAAAATGCATAGCTAATGGTGGTGACTATGCTGAAAAATAGTGCTTTTAGGCTGAGACTTTTCTTTATTAAATAGTGTTTTTGTGCTTTTATGTCTGTTGTAGTTTCCATGGTAATAAATAGGAGGAATGACTTTTGAAGTGTTGTTTTGTTAGAGTGTGGGAGTACATATATATAAGAAGATAAATTACCCCCCTGCGTAAGTATCAAAAAAACACTAACACTTAGAGGTTTCTTTAGTGATAATGAAGTAATTTGTCTGGAATTTGGATTCCAGAAAAGAGTTAAAATCTAGTTTAAAAAAATGATAAAGAATTATTTTGTTAGTCTGTACATCTTTCAAAAGTGTACATTTCCACAAGCTTTTTTTTTCCATTTGCATTGATAATTTTGTTGCAGATTATTCTATATATATATAAATGATAAGCTGTGAGTTATGCAAGGTGGAAAGGTAATAGAAAAATGAATCATAAATACATTGCAGAATTCTTATCCAGAGATAATTACATTGGAAGTGGATGACTCATGCTTAACTACTGTGTTAGTTTCTTCTGTGAGGAAAATGAATACAAACCTCATTAATGCTATGAAATCACGTTACAATAAGTTAAAATCTCTATTGAGATGATAACAGTACAGTAAATTTATTCTACTTCCTGCATAAATATCCTGCCTGTGTAGTTAATGTTATTACTGTAGTAGCAGTTCCTTCTTTGATGTCTGTTTCTTAAAAATATAATGACTTTTGAGTCCTGGCTCAAAGAACAGGCAGAATCACCCACAGTCTTAAAAAAAATTAAGTCCTTAGTCTACTGTTACCTATTTGAATGTATATACCTTGCAGCTGAGGGTTTGAGAGATCCATTACTTGTAAATCAGAGTTTGGCCACAGTTTAAATTCAAGCTTCATGAAAATATATTTCATGCTAGTGGAAAAAGAGTGGTGAAAATCACCCCTAGCACTCATTGAATAAAACAGCAGGAATTACTTTCTTTCTTGGATTTCTTGCTTGCTTCTTCATCTATATTGATATACATATTGATGTACATATTGATATTTTCTTTACTATTAAATATCCATGCATTTGAAACAAATGTCTGGAGAGCAATCTGGCTTACTTTAAGAACAGACTTACAGAATGAAAATGAACTGGGATTCTTTATCTAACTCCATTCTGTCAAGTTGTTTTGAAAAAGAAGTTGAAATGGCAATTAATTTCATATGAAATTTCTTCCCTATTTAAATCATAAAACCTTACTGAAAGTATGGTGAATTGGCTCAAAACTTGAGCAAGAATACCTAAGAAATACTTGTGCTACTATTTCCTGAATTCAACAGGCATCATTGTTTTCTCACCTTCTGATTGCTATCTTCTGACCTGAACAGTGTTTTATGCAGAAGTTCACAACAATTGGTATTAAAACAAGTACAAGTACTTGTAAAAAGTACTTGTACTAGTAACAAGTACCTCCAGAATATCTTTTACTGGACCCACTATTTGCACTTATCTTCACATACGTAGAAAATGTGATGGTTTGTAGATTCTCCATGAAGATGCTGGCTGACTACATGTGGTGTTTTTCATCCACATATGCTATGGTGGATGAAACAGATTGTCCACAAGTTCAATGTAGGCCCACTTCACATTTGTGCATTGCTTTTCCAAGATTTATCTCATGCTAGATGTGCAGGAGAAAAATAGCATAGCTGAATAGTAAGGTACTACATTACCATGAGAAAGCTCATAAATATAAATAGATAATTTAGTTATGTGTTAAAGGGATTTCAGAAAACAACATTGGAATTTGAAACCTCCACATGGCTTAAGGGTCTACAGCAATCTATTACAACCAAAGGGTCTGAATTCATGATGCACTACAGAAAATACCCTGTAAATAAATTTATGAATATAATGTAGTTTGCATAGGATATTATTTCAGTACATTGTAGAGAATTAAGCAATAACTTGAATGGATTGGCAATAAATGAGTAATTAAATAAAGAACAATACAGAAAAAATAAAAGAAGCATTAAAATCCAGGACTTTGAACACAAAATAGTCTTCCTCTGTTGTTCAAGTCTTTGGCATGGGGTTTTCATTGATCGATGACTGAGGATGGAAGCCATATTCCTCCCATTTTCTCATCAGTCAGTCTTGATCCAGCTTTGAATCTCCACAGGGTTCACTGCTACTAATGATTCACTCCATTTAGCACAATGTCTTATTTTTTGAAAATCAGGCATTTCTTCTCTAGTGAATTAATGTTGCACCAGTATAGACAGCAGTGAAACAGTAATATAACAAGCCTATTTTCAGATGAGCTTGTTGAATAAATGTCCGCAGAAACATATGTCAGTGAAAGAACAGTTACTTAGAAAATAAAATTATTAATACAGTCATGGAATGATTGTTGAAAGAGATCTTCAGGGCTATCTAGCTACAATCTCCTACCATGTGCAGTGATACTTTTCACTAGAATTTGTTAGGATCTAGTGGATTTCATTAGAAATTCATTTAATTTGATTATTTGTTTTGTCATAAAAATATGAAAAAATATGCAACATGAAAATTCATGACAACATTAAAATTGTCAGTTTGAAGTTTATCACACCATGCTTCAGCTAAACATGAAGACTTTGACTTGCTGCTTTCCCATATTATTGAAAGCTGTGTGTTATGTAGTTTTATGGCAAGTATTTCTACCTTAAAAGCTAATACACCCTCAAAAATTGAAGTTACTGAAAAAGGTTAAATTTTAATTTTTAAAGATAAAATACAACAGTGCTATCATAATTTATTGGAAAAATAAGAAAATTTTAATTCTTAAGAACATTCCTATGCAATTCTTCTGATTCATTGAATCTATAGAACATCCATGGAACAATTTAATAAGTCTCACTTCTTTCTAAACAAAAAGATATAGACTCCTCAGAGCTTGTCTTGAGGCATGAGAGAAGTGTGAAATATACTATTAGGAAAAAATGTTAACTATTTATTTTCACCATATCAACATTTCTTTCTATCTTTCTCAGAGCTGCTCTTTGTAACAGCTGTGGATGTTCCTCAGGCATACACCAGTTAGAATTTATTAACTGTATGCCAACTTAGTCGGATACTGTAGTGTGTCAATACATGGCAAGCCATCTGCACTGAACTGTCAGTTAAAGACATAATTTGACACAAAAACGTTGGTATTTCTATAGCTGTTTTATAAAAAACTTTGCATTAGATATCATTCACACACCTTTCTAGAAGAATGGTTAATTACGCATAATTACTGTGTGAAGAATAATTTAAGAGAAAATTTATACTAATGCAGTTTGTAAAATGGTGATTCAAGGTCCTTAGTTATGAATGTAGTTAGCTTGAATTGCAGTAGAGAAATATCTCTGATCTTTCACAAGATTCCATGATAGACTGCCTAATGTTGATGTCTCATTGTTCACAAAATACTCTTTGGCATGACATCCGCAACATCATCATGCGCTCTTAAACCCACATAATTGTCTAATTTTGGACTGAATGTCCAAAAATGAAGATTTCCAAGGTTCTAATTAATTATACATATATATATATACTCATACAGTTACAAATATACATGCATATATATAATGTTTATATGTATAAATGCTTCTACAACAACAAAAAAAACCAAATTTTTTACTGAATGTTCTTCTCATACTTTATCTTTTTGATGTTATCATTGGGTGTGTAGACACACAAAATGATGATAAATGAACTGATAACTGGAAATGCAGCTTATGGGATTCCAATGAGAAATCTCATTAGAATGGAAGTAAGAGTGCAACATAGCAGGTCAAGTTCTTAAAACATTTTGACTACCTAAGTGAAAAAAATGTACTGATTCAACCAGAGGAATTAATATTTTGCTAAATTCTTTGCAAGTCACCTTGTACTATTTTCATCTTATGTGTACACCGGTTTTGCAATATTAAGTTTTAGGCATGGCTGAAAATCAAAAATCCTAACAAACTCAGCTGGTGTGGTATAAAATAATGACCCCATTAGCACTTACCCTCAAAGATATGGAGAGAAAATGTTTTCTTTGCTACAAAAAATGAACAAACACTGATTAAGTATAACATTAAACTATAAAATATATTTCTTACTTCACTTTGTTCTCAGCTCTTGATATCACCAAGCTGTTCATGTCAGCTGATAAGCAGTGAAAAAAATCAGAGAAACCCCTAATAAAAGTTTTAAAAAAAATACATCAATATGAGACCAAGCACTTTCAGGGACAGGTTTTTCTTCCTATAAAAAGAAAAAAGTGCATCTGCTTACCAATCTCCTTCAGAATGATGCTGACCTCACAGATTCACCTAGGGACCTCCAAAAAGTTATTTTTTCTCCAATCCCTCAGATTTTCTTGGAATCAATCATCCATGGATGATGAGGCTACTCCCATGAATTTCCATGAATCTGTCCTGTGCTCCATGTCAAAAATTAAGGCGGGGGGAAAAGGGGAAAAAATAGAGAGCTACATTACATTTTCTCTACACAGCTGGTTTTTCTGAATAAGGAAAAGGGGTCAAACTGAAAGCAAAGATTCAGAAAAGAAAAAGAACAAGCATTCAACACTCTTTCTTACCAAAGCATTTACTTTCTTTAAAAGTCCTTGAATACATGGTAAGTATTCTTACCATGTGCAAGAGTAGACATTTTAGTAGAGTGTTTGCTGAAATTTTCAATTTCTGTAATTAAAATCCTCAACTGTATTCAAACAAACTTTTCCACAGACATTCTATCACTGTAAACTGGATTTCTGCAATTCACAGTATTTCTTTATTATTTCTTTATTATATTTAAAACTGCAACATTGTACAAATACATATTTTTTCCTAATATTTTAATAAGTTGACTGTCATGTAATGTATGATATTAAGGAGGAGTGGGATGGAGAGGAAGATGTCCCCCTTTAAGTTCTTATGTTTTATATCTTCTTGTTCTTACTAGCTATCTTAATCTTCATACAACCCTGTAGCTCTTTCCAGTAAAGTAACATCCTGGGTGAACAGTTTAAAATTACGTACGGTAATTAAAATAATCAAACAAGAACAACAAAAACCATGCAGCTCCACAATGTGTCCTCTTCTGTACTTATTCCAATAGAGTTGAACATTACTTGAAGGGTTTGGGTGAGAAGAACACATTACATTGTTTTTTTAAACCTGTGATTTTTTCACAAGCAAATGAAAAGTCAAACCTGCAGTTTTTCAAACACAAGTGTTATTCTGTAAGTTCAAAAAAATACTCTTTGTGCCTAAAAGTATTGTATAAGAAATGTATGGTACATATCTATGTCTTGTAACATTAAAGAAATGCTAGTGAGACCTTTCATGAACAATCAGGCACATCTGTTCAGGCCGAGTTGACTGCTCCATAATTTAAGAAGCAGTGACTAGTAAGAGTCAAATGTATTGTTTATGGAGCACAAATCCAGACTGAGAGTTTTCTGAGAGGAAACCAAAGCTTTTTGGTGAATTGAGCACGTCTAAATGTCTCACCCCTCATCTCCCCACTCTCCCCCAACACAACCACATAGAGAGGCAAAGGAAAGAAAATAATTTTCCTATAAGACAAAGTAAGATGTGGGAAGGGGAGCTCAATGGCACATGGGACATTTGAGTGGAGAATGGAAAATATGACTGAGTCTGGGGTCAGCTGACAGATTTTGATCTACACCTCTACTTCTTTCTGAATTCTCTGTCCTGCTTTGTACCCTTCAATAAATCTGTCCTATTGTAGTTTTCTTTATTTCCTAACAAAATATTTGTTTATATGATGAGAAGTTTAACATCATTTGCATTGCTCTTTCTTTTTCTTTTTTCTTTCCTGGTGAGAACTGGTAGAAAAAGGATTCTACTTGCCAGCTTTGGAAGCCTTCATGTATTTCACAGAATCGTAGAATCACAGAATGGCCAGGGTTGGAAGGGACCTCAAGAATCATCAAACTCCAAACCCCCGGCCACAGGCAGGCCCACCAACCTCCCCATTTAATACTAGACCAGGCTTCCCAGGGACCCATCCAATCTGGCCTTGAACACCTCCAGGGACGAAGCATCCACAACCTCTCTGGGCAGCCTGTTCCAGCACCTCACCACTCTCTCTGTAAATAATTTCCCCCTGACATCCAAACTAAATCTCCCCTCCCTCAACTTAAAACCATTTCCTCTTGTCCTGCAGTTATCTACCCTTTCAAAGAGTTGGCTCCCCTCCTGTTTGTAGGCGCCCTTTAGGTACTGAAAGGCTGCAATGAGGTCACCCCTCAGCCTTCTTTTCTCCAGGCTGAACAAGCCCATCTCCCTCAGCCTGTCTTCGTAGGGGAGGTGCTCCAGTCCCCTGATCATCTTTGTGGCCCTCCTCTGGATCCTGTCCAGCAGCTGGATCCTGTCTTTTTTGTACGGCGAGCTCCACACTTGGACGCAGTATTCCAGATGGTGCCTCACAAGAGCAGAGTAGAGGGGGACAATCACCTCCCTGTCCCTGCTGGCCACCCCTCTTTTGATGGAGCCCGGGATACCATTTGCTTTCCGAGCCGCAAGGGCACACTGCTGGTTCATGTTATGTTTTTCATCTATCAAGACCCCCAGGTCCTTCTCCGCAGGGCTGCTTTCAAGGACTTCTCCTTTCCATCTGTATGGATGCCTGGGATTCCTCCGGCCCAAGTGCAAAACTCCGCACTTTGCTGTGTTGAACCTCATTAGGTTCACCCAGGCCCACCTTTCTAGCTTCTTGAGATCGCTCTGAATGGCATCCCTTCCTTCAACCGTGTCAACTACACCACTCGACTTGGTGTCGTCAGCGAACTTGCTGAGGGTGCACTCAATTCCTACATCGATGCCACTAATAAAGATGTTGAAGAGCACCAGTCCCAAGGCAGACCCCTGAGGGACACCACTTGTTACCGGCCTCCACCTGAACATAGAGCCATTGACGACCACCCTTTGTCTGAGGCCTTTCAACCAGTTTCTTATGCATTGAGTGGTCCGCCCATCAAATCCACATCCCTCCAATTTGGAGATAAGGATGTGGTGGGGGACCATGTCAAAGGCCTTGCTCAAGTCCAGGTAAATGACATCAGTCACCTTTCCCTTGTGCACTGATGCCGTCACTCCATTATAGAAGGCCACCAGATTGGTCAAGCATGACCTTCCTCTGGTGAAGCCGTGCTGGCTGTCTCAGATCACATGCTCATTCCTCATGTTTTCAAGCATGTTGTCCAGGATGATCTGTTCCATGATATTCCCAGGCACAGAGGTGAGACTCACCGGCCTGTAGTTCTCGGGGTCCCCTTGCTCCCTTTCTTGTAAATGGGAGTGACGTGATCCTTCCTCCAGTCCCCACCTGACAGCCACGACTTTGTACAACAGTATTTTTGTACACCAATATTGTAGTATTTCCCTTTAAAAAGCTATTAGAATTATAGGTTAATGTTACTACAATAAATTCTGACACACAGCTTTGTAAACAAGTTTCCTTTAACATTGATTTATTATCTAAGCAGAGAGACACAGTTGTTGTTCAAGATCTAACGTCTCACCGGTCACATTTGAAATTGGAAAGTCTTCCTGCAGCAAAGCACAATTGTTATTTAAGATCTAGCTTGCCTCACTGGTCACATTTGAAAGCTATTGCTGTCTTTTCTGACTCTATTGCCTTCCTGGTAAATAATGCTCTTGTTTCCCTGAAATCACTTCAGCTTCCTTGCTTACCCTGTAGAGTTCTCTGGAATTAAAGGAGTTTTTCTTTTTTTTTTTTCCTCCATTCTTTTTTTCTTCTGGTTTTAATTAAAATACTGAACTAAGAAAAATCTTTTTCTTTTTCCAATTCAACTGTTACCTTTAACTGTGTATGTTACCTGAAAATGTTAATGAAAACTCTGATAGCAGCAACAGGACAAGGCATACAGTAAAGATTAACTGGGCAAAGTGACATTCTGTCTCTCTGTTTCACCTGAAGCATGCAAATAGTGCAATTCATGGCATTTTTCTGCATCTTCTGCATCAGATGCAGAAGATCACCCAGCTGCCCACAAAGCAGGGTATGCTAGAGCATGGAAGTGCAGATCAGTAATATTTGTCATTACACTTTATCAGCTGTAACAAAGGAAGTTTTCTGCATATCTTATTAATCATAAACAAAAAGCAATACTGAAGGGGCATTAGATGTTGCTAGTGTCAAGCATCCATTTGAATTTCCATATATCTTCTGTTATTACTGGTTTAACGTTTAGACAAGGAAATTTACTTTGACCTATAATTTAACACAAATGCTTTATTGTTTTACAATTTCTTCTTTTTTTTTTTTCCTTCTTCTTTTCTTTCAAAGATGTAAATTATGAATGAACTATATCATTCAAGGTATTTTTCCTCTGAGGAACTTGAATCCAGGAAGTTGCCAGATTCATAGAATTATGTTACGTTATTCTAAATATTTGCTTGATAACATAGCATATAGTACATTGAAGTGAATGTTACAAAAATTCACTACTCAAAAAAAAAAAAAAAAAAAACCCAAAAAAAAAGACAAAAAAAACCCAACCACCAAAGTTTAATTAGTAGGAATAGCTTTTGAAAGAATACACTTCTGGTTGAGTATATTTTTCTATCTCTTGGATAACTACTAGTGCAGAAGATAACTTTATTTCTTTCATTAATATATATCAACTCTTAATGACTCTACTTTCACTGTAATTTTTTTTTTTTTGCATAACAATGTGAGTATTGCTTTTCTGAGTCACACCAAAAATCCAGTATTGTGATGACAATAGTGACAAAATGAAGGTGTCCAAGGTGACATCTGAGAAGTGGGGTACACACTATATTCTATGTAGAAATAATAATTATTCTTCCTAGAACACTGTTCTGGCAATCCTTGGTTAGTACTTCTGGTTGACTGATATTGATGGACAGATTAACTGCTATGAATATCTTCATAATTTTTTCAACTTTGACTCACTCATATTTTTCCCTTTGTACTGCTGTATAGAGAAGTTTCAGAATTTATTTATACTATAATGACAAGACTTTTACTTTTTTTCATTTCTTTTAATTGTCTATTGCTGTCTGATAAATAGAGATTGCATCACATCTCTCCTGCTCCATCAGGGGGGACTGCACTAGCTGATTTTTCAAGGTCCCTTCCAATCCCTGATATTCTGTGATCCTGTGATCTATGTCATGTATGATCTGTAATGTCCCTTGCTGAGAAAGGGATTTCTAAGTAGAAGATTATTTAGTGATTTATTGTCAACGGTTTACGGGCTGGCTCGGCCCGGTTCCGTGATGAGCAGGGCAGAGGGATCCGCAGATCTGCGCCTCCGGAAAAAAAGGAAACAGGAGACCCCAAAATAATTAAAACAGCGGCACCGATCTGAGGAGAAACAAACTAATTTACTAAGTATATTATCGGAATGCAAGATAACACACTATAATACAATGTAATCAGAATTGAAGCTAATAAATCAAATATAATGAGAGAGAGAATGTCCGAAAGGTGGATAGGCCTCACCACAATGCTGAGGTGAGATGCGCAGTCCAGTTGAGCAGCAGGGAGACGGGAGCAGCACCCACGACGAAGGGCAGGCGAGAAAGAGCAATCAGGCGACCTTGCCAGGAGTTAAACCTCCTCTCCCTGACCGCAAGGTCCCCTGGGGAATGTAGTTCTTCTTCTCTTCAGGGCAGGTACCCAGGACTTGAGCATTGACAGTTAAAGTCCCAGTGCCCCACATGATGTTATGATGTGGAATACTGAAAGCCAAAAATCACAAAACCATGACATTTATGTAGATCCCAAAATGAAAAAAATAAATAGACCACTAAAGTTCATCTGAGAAATAAAATACCTTTGAAATATCTCAGATGAGCATTTCGTATCCAGAACTTAGAAAGGAGATTAATTTCAAGGCATTAAACAATTTCAGATATCTACCATGGTTATGCATTACAGAAGTGAGATCCTTGTAACAGATGGTGTTTGCCACATTCTCTTTGAAAAGAGCACTGCAATCAATGTTAATGGACATACATATACTTGGAAAAAAAATAGTAAAATGTAAGCAAGTTTTTACGTAAGAGTATTTGAGAAACTGGGAGAGAAGTCCATGAATGCATAAATGAAAATTTTCTCACTGAGAGGTTTCAAATATTTTCTGCCCTGACACCCTCTGTGTAGATCAAAACTCATGTTTACATTCACTGATTGATGTTCATGTTTTTCTTAAAATAAATGTTTTTTTTCCAATCATATTTGAAGATCAAAATGAACAGTTTTCCATCTCCAAGGCCATAGGCCATGATGAGCCAGTTTGATGGCTCATCTAAGAAAGGTAAGATAGGATGCAATTTTTAGCTAATTTTCAATCTTATATTTTAATTATTATGTTATAGTAAGCAAGGATAGATCCTGTGAAAGTAAAGCACATGTAGATATACCAGTTCCATCAGTCATTACAATATCTATATATATGTGTAACATTTCCAAGGTGATCTGACTATCAAGCTTTCCTCTCGTCCCACAGCCATAGGCAGGACTCAGCAACCCCTGGTACTATGTTTCTTCAGTGAGTGGAATACAGGAAAGTACTTGCTCCAGAAAAGAAAGCAGCTTATATGCACATATGTATGCACATATATAACCAAAAAGGGAAAAATATGATTAACTGTCAATGCTGTGGCAACAGCTAGTATATGTGTTAGGAGACTGAATGCAATATCCTGAATTTCACCACCTGTAATTTTCAGGGAAAAAAAACACACAAAACACAAAACAGAAACAACTATCTGTATAGTTATACATGGGGTTTATCTTTGGATAGAAAAGCAGAGTGAGAGGCAATTGCTTGAAAGAAAGCCAAAATCTACAGGTCAAGTGACAAATTTAAATAACAAATGCTTTTGTAAGACACATTGCTGATTTCTGTCCTAGAAGTTGGATCTAGGAATCTCCTGAATGCTCAAGACTTTGGGTCTTTGTTAACTAGTTAATAAAATTTTAAACTACATGGAATAGCAGTGGCTTTTTCAAAACTTATTTTAAATGGTGGAAGGTTGCTTTGGTTACCTTCCTAAGGTAATAACCACTACATCTTTTACGCTTTTGTAGTGTATGGAACGTTTTTGTCAATGTAATTCGTATTATCTAGTCTCTGTATCACCTATACACATGTTGATTCCTTTACTCTGCATTCTTTTTTCTCTTAAGGAATTTTTTTACACACTTGCTGTGAGTGGATTTTTTTGTAGTCCATCTCTTTTGCAATAATTCTTTTTTGTTCACACATATTTACCTTGCTTACTAGGTCATTTCAGCTCTTGACAAGAAACAGTGAAACAGTGTTACCTCCAAAGCAAAGCAGAGCTGCAAAATTAGATATGATAAAGATTTGCTTAGTGAGGCTAATTCTGAGCAATATCAATCTTTTATGTTTGGAAAAGAGAAATTGATGAGCTGTTAAGAACTGTGAGATGAGAGAAGAAAAATAATGCAGAGCAACAATTCCAGTTGGCAACACTCTTGATTACTTGGAGTCCAGAAGCTGGACCCAATTTCTAAAGACTTTGACAGTTTATTTCAAAGATGAGGGACTGTTGTGGTAGAATTCAAATCTCAGGTGAGCATCTAGCTAAGATACAATGCTCTGCCTGAAATAATAAATCAATATTCCATAAATACCTTACTGCTGTTTTAGCTGACTGCACCGAAAAATGCTTCCATTTTGGAATGTGGAATAGTCTTGGCATGATGCTATTAATTACCCAGTACTCTGAAAGGATGCCAGAACTCATGAAATCAACAACGTGGCATAAATCCTTTTATAGCATAGGGAAATATGTAAGTCTTGATATTTAATATCATATGTCTAAGTTGTGCCACAGTTGCATCCAACATGGTCGTCAAATGATAAGCATGGCTAAAACACAGGTGAGAATAAAAAAGGAGGAAGAGCAATATATTCAACTTATTTCTGTTCTTTTCATCTTTTCTGGAAAGTAATCGTTCTCTGTAAACTGAAAATTAAGTGAATATTTCAGGACATGCCAAATGGCACTGGTTAACATAATTAAAGCCGGCGATGTGTGTAGTATCCAAAAACTACTAAGATTATTGTACTTGACCTTAGCATGGTCAAGCAAGTGATGTTGAAATCATTTTAAGTGGCATTTATGCTGTAGTGATGTTGGGAGCACTGAAAGAAGCAGATGAAAGCACAAGGACACCTTCAGCATAATAGGAATCAGGCAGTCACGTAGGCAAAAAGTGTTGTGGCTGTTGATTTTGTAAATGATTTTTGTACCAAGGACAGGAATATTTTTCTTAAAACAGTAAAAGCTTTACTGATTGCATACAATGTGGCTAATTTCAAACTAAGATAGATTTCAAATCACTTTTACATGTGAAGGCTATGATTTGTAACTTTTATTTAAAAAAAAAAACACCGATTATTATATGGATTAATTTCATTATTATCTTTGTGAACTGAACTGCAGAATTATTATTTGTTAAATAAAATTGAATCTCTAGAAGTTTCAGAGGGTAAATGTATGAGTATAAAATATATTTCTAGTAAGGCATCACCTAACATACGATATCTTATGAGAATTTTTTTGTTGCAGACCATTTAAATATTCAAGGTTGGTAGTATATAATTTCAGTAGATCTGTGAACACTATGAAAATATTGTTCTGGTTTTATTAGAGTGAAGTTAATTTGTAGTGGCTTTTCCATTATTTGTATGTATTTTGACTTAAACCTACCACTCTTTTTCCATTTTTCTTACATACTTACTGGTTCTATTTTGATGATGTTCTTTAGAGTTTAAGACCGAAAAAGCAAAGAAAGTTTTCCACAAATGAGAGCGGCCTTTATATTTAATACTGTTTTCAATAGTGAGTGGAGCATATTTTAAAAGAATTTCAGAATTATTTGATCAATTTTTTCACCTCTGCCATCTTCTGGGATTTGAATGCTGAAATTCATTCATTCACACGTTTTCAGAGCTTTTGTACAAGGGCTACTCATAAATGCTGAAACAACTCCAGGAAACTGTTTAGTCCTTTCAATCTCATGGATCCACAGAAAACTCAGGATGCTTTCCTCCTTTTGTAAAACCCACGGATAAATCACATTATTTTTTTCAGTGAAATGCATTATCAGTTTTTGGGAGGTTGTATTTAACTGCTTATCTTAATTTTAAGGTATGCTTATGGCAACTGCATATGCAATAACCCTGCATGTAATATTTAAACTGGATTTTAACAGTAATGGAGATGTGAAAAGGCCTGACTTCTCTGACTCTGTTCTTCATCTGTTTTTAAATGCAAAAATCAGGATTGTCCTTCAATGGCACTGCCATTCACCTAATTAGAGGCTTTCACCTCCAATTTTTTTACTGTGTATCTCACTTAATAATATGAGAAATGACCATAAAATGGCTTGGGTTGAAAAAGACCTCAAAGATCATCTAGTTCCAACTCCCCTGAGATGGATAGAGTCGCCAATCACTAGACCAGGCTGCCCAGAACCACATCCAAACTGGCCTTGAATGCTTCCAAGGATGGGGCATCCACAACCCTCTTGGCAACTTATTCCAATGCGTCTCCACCTTCTGAGTGGAAAACTTCCTCCTAATATCCAACCTAAATCTTCCATGTCTTAGTTTAAAACCATTTCCCCTTGTCCTATCACTATCAGCCCATGTAAACAACAGCTCTGCAGAGAAGGACTTGGGGGGCCTGATGGATGAAAAGCTTAACATGAACCAGCAGTGTGCCCTTGCGGCTCGGAAAGCAAATGGTATCCTGGGCTCCATCAGAAGAGGGGTGGCCAGCAGAGACAGGGAGGAGATTATCCCCCTCTACTCTGCTCTTGTGAGACACCATCTGGAGTACTGTGTCCAGGTGTGGAGCCCCCAGTGGGTGTAAGTAGTAAGTGCTAGTAAATATCTAGATGTACATTTCTTTTTGCCTGTTGAAGATAAACAACAATAAGAATGAATGGTCTTGTAAGTTGACATGTTAACATTACCTCCTTAGGCATGATTTGTGTGGAAATTTGGATTTTCTGATTTAAATTCTTAAATAATGTAGCATGTTAAGAATGTTTTGCATTTGGAATGAAATTATTTTTAATTTATTTTACCCAGGACAGATGGCCTGTAATGATGTTAATATGAATGTCTTTAGAATTTCAGCACTAGACTGATTAGCATCTAGAGAATACCAGGAATAAACAGGCAGAAAATCCTAGAAGAGCACTAAGGAAATACATTTTTATATTTTATTAATAAAAGATGGAACAATATATCAGAAAACAACACTTGTTCCTAGTGTTTCAGTCATACATTAAAATCGATGATTGATTGAGCTTTGAGAGGCAGTTTGCTTTATATCCTGGAATATAAATATCCTCAGCAATAAAATAGAAGTTACCATGAAGCAAGATATAAAAATAATTTTATGTATCTGATGACAGTCACATTTGAACTGAAAACTCCACATCTTTGATCTGACCTGGTTACTGTAAGACATATAGTGAATGCTATATTAAGTACTTATATAGAGCACTACTTTATATGTAATATTTCCTTCTCAGCAGCATAGCAACACAGAATTCATCCAGTTTTTGGGAAGTGTCATGTATTTTAGTCCTCTTGTTTGCATTAGGTTACAACACATGTCCGGTAGAATGAGTAATATAATGAGTATTTGTAATTTCAATTTGTAATTGAAAATTTCAATCTCAACTTAGATTTTCAATTGGAAAAGGAGAAATCCTTTGTTAATTTACCCAAAGCCCTCAAGTCTGATGGTCTACAAACATATATGTTGGGATATTTGTTGATTTGATAGCAAGGAGATGCATGCTTTTCCTTATTATAGGCACCAGATGCTAGCTAAGATTATGTTGAGGCACTGAAGAGATAGGTCTGTACAATGGAAGTCTCTCAAAGATCCTTTGTCACACATGAAGCATCACATGAAAGAAGAGCAAGTGATAAGAAATGTCTGTGTTTAGGCATTTGAAATAAGCCGTTGAGTAACAGGGAGGTTGATATCACCTCCAGAGTAGGAAATAACTATTAATGAGAAGATAAAAACAGTTACAAAGAGTACATTAACAAATCTGTCTTCTTTATTTTTTTTTTTTCATCAAGCAAGAAATTATTTGCTAACCATAAAGCAAGAGAGCTCTATTATTATTATTATTATTAATAGTAGTTGTAGTAGTAGTAGTAGTATTTCAAATTTAAGAAAGAAGAAGAGATTTCACAGCCACTCAGCCACTCATTCAGCCACTCAGCCCCAAGCCTAACTAAATATTAATGTTGGCAATCACTGCATTTTACAATCCAAGTGGCACAATTGCATGTACCACGTAATATATGCAGGTTTTGATTTGACCAAGTGTGTGAGGCACTGTCAGAGGTGTAGTTAACACCGTACCATGACCTCCTCTCCATACATCCCACTGTCCTCTATGCAGTCTGCACTTGAGCTGTGTGCAATTGACACATGAAAAATACTGCTAAAAAACATATAAAAGTGTTAAAATTTCATGACCAAGTGAGTTCGCATTACTGGGATACATGTGGTCCATGAGTCATGGGTTGGACATGCATGCTTTAATCTATTTAAGAACTGTACATACTGTATGCAAAAAATGTGGGCAAGAAAGTAAACTTGCTTCAAAAGTTCATCATCGTAACTGAAATATAATTGAACACTTCCCTTCTTGATATAGTCATATAACAATTCTAGGTCTTAAGAATCAGTTAATTTAGTTCAGATTTATGGTGATACAACATGAGGTTTCTCAAGAAAGAAGAGACACTAGAAGAAAACTTAAAAGATCACCAAGCAAAAACTGATATAAACAGCTTTTCTGTCAGGCTTGTTCCTACTCTGACTCAGCCTATCAATATTAATTCTAGCTTAGTGCAAATTAGTCATGCACCATTTCCATCTACAAGGAAAGGAGATAATTCCAAGTTTAGATGTCTTAGCAGGAACTAGAAATATAGACAAGACAAAGAATAGGGCCACAGAATTGATTTACAAGTGATTCATCCCTGATACAAGTTTCTTGAATTTTGATAAACTTAACTCCATGGAATTATACACAAGAATAATGTGTACTCATGTACTTATTTACTCATGAGTCTGTTCAGAGAACTGAGGTTATGAAAGACAAAGTAGAACAAAACAAGGAATAGAAATAACTGTTTCTACTCCTTCTCTGACTTAATGTTGGTTTCACAGACACAGTGGTGAACTCATTTTTATTTTTATGAAAGCAATGAGTATTTCTGGAAGACTGTCATTCAGCATTAATTATCTGATCATTATTTAAGTGTTTGGCATTTTATCTTGGTGTTATAGATAGCTATTTCTTGATGTGTCACTTCTGATATTATACTTCTAAAATAATCCTTTGTTATAATAATCCATCTGAATTTCTTCATCCTATCCATACCCATTTCTAGCACTTATGCATATCCATTTCTAACACTTTCTCAAAGAGTAAATAAACTGTTTTTACATTAAATAAACATATTTTAATTTTTTATCACGGTCATGGTAAATTATCATGCATACATTTTGGTTTTTTTTCTATAAAAGACTGAAAGCTTCCACACACAAGATGTTCTGTCTGCTGCAAACATCAGAAGAAGCTCAACAATTTACTGTGTCACTAATAAACTCCATACCATGGTAGGAGTTCCTTTTGGAACAGAGGATTAACATTCACAAGTGTTATTATTGATGCCCATCTTTAATTACACAGTAGTTTGCCTTGTTACATTTGCAAGTTGAAATGAATTCCTGAGGATTTGAACTTTTAGGGAGGGATCATCAATTCATGACCTTTTGAATGAAAGCTTTCTTACAGAAATGTATGGGTGGATTTAATCTGGTTTAACAGCTAGTGGCACAAAGTATTTGTGAACTAATGTACAAAGCCCTCTTTTTGTTCTTGATTTTAACAAAAAGGCTTAAGGATGAGTAATTTGTGATCACTTTTAATAAAGTTGTTGTCTTAAACCAATAGATATTTACATAGAAATTAAGTGGGGTGTATAGCCTTGTAATGCTTAATCTATCTGAAAATATTTATGATATTTGGTATTATGAACAGTGTTTGTTTAAATGTGAAATTAAATAAAGAAATCCTACAAAAAGAAACTATTGAGATCTTTTTCTAGACTTTTAGATAGCTAAAGTGAGAGCAAAACTACCACCTTTTCCTGTCATTTAGCACTGGTGAAAACTGCATGAATGAAAATGGAAGGGAAAAATTTAAAGGAAGAGTTGGGGACTAATGACAGGAAAACTGAGAAGCAAGATGTGCATTGCTGAATGATAAACTGGTGATTATTCTAAAAAAAGTCAAGAAATGTCAGCGCTTTGCAGTAGATTTTATTTCCCTTGATTTTTTTTTCTAAACTGAGCTTGTTTAGTAAAAAAATAAAAATAAAAATTACACAATTGACATATGTATCTGTGTGCTTTAGCTAATAATCTATGTTAGGATTTGTACTCAATAGAGGAAACGTCTAAAATTCCAATCCAAATATTTCAATATTAAAAACTACAAAATAGCTATTTAAAATACATCTGTCTGAGCTTGTGGCTTACAGATTTTTTGTAATATATCAATGAGTTAGGATGCAGGGATTTTTTTGTTGTTGCTTCTTAATAAAAATACAAATATCTCTTGACTGATATTCCCTTATGAAATTTTGTTTGGACTATCCATTTTCAGAGAAATAAATAAGGGCATGTCCCAATTACTCCCACATATATTCTCAGCAAACAGGTCATAATGTATATTGGGGAAATTACACTGCCTGCCTCCTATAAATCAGTATGTGGTGCTTCTCTGAAATAAAGGAAGTATTTCTCTTGCTACCAGGAAGAAAAAAATTCGTCATTTCTACAGAATAATGGTCTATGTTTTATAATTTTTAAGCACTTACTTATGTTTAATGATTTGGAACTTACCTGTTTCCTGTGGATAGAAGA
This sequence comes from Tetrao urogallus, assembly GCF_951394365.1. Taxonomy (NCBI): domain Eukaryota; kingdom Metazoa; phylum Chordata; class Aves; order Galliformes; family Phasianidae; genus Tetrao; species Tetrao urogallus. Next base: position 26,751,795 of record NC_136815.1, on the reverse strand, counting down.
AATGAGTGTGACCATATGATCATTTCTACTAAAAAGCACCTATTTGGAGAAACTAAAATTTTACCATACTGACATTTTATCCAATGTATTGACTAATTACATGGATAAAGAAAATGAAAAGATAAACAAACTAAACAAGCAAACTAACAAAGAAGCCAACAACTTAAACACAATATTGAAGTTAAAATATTAAAATCAAAAGGATAAATGAACCCAAGAAATAAGTAAGTGTTAGTGTTTACTTTGAAACTGGCAGCTTAAACATACCTGCAGTCTGGTCAAATATAATAGACTGGCATAATTAGATGTACTAGGATGTACATTCTTTTTAATAAAAGGGCACTGGTGTCTTAATATACAGAAAGACGGGAGCAGCTTCTACAGTCTCACTGTAAACCTGGCCATTACCTAAATCCTGATCTTAATGATTTTAATGCCATCAACACCGAAACTTAAAAATGTGTACAAGTATGCACACACAGAATTTTTTTATTTCTACACAAAATTGTAAATTCCAGCAACTTCAGTGCTTTGCAAGTGCAAGAAGTGCCACTGATTGTAATGACTAAATCTAGTTTCAGCAGAAATATTTTCAATGGAAAGCTCTAAACTGCCACTGGCTACTAAAAGGTAATGGAAAATGTCATGCATGAAATTGAGGAATGGACAGAGGCAGTTACAAAACTGACAAAATAACTAGAACAAGTTATTTGAAATAACATGCAAATTATAATTTATGGAGGAAAAATGCATTCTGTGAACATTTTGCAGCACAAAACCTACTAGGCAAAAAGTAAGTAAGGTAATCATTACTGTTACAAAAATTTTAACAAGTAGATTTTGGCACTGCACAGCTCTGAAGGTTTGGTTTAAATACATTTATCCTCAGTAATTGTTTGCAAAAGCATAACGATTTGGTGTACTAGAATCTGTCATAAGCTGCCTGTTTACATAAGAAAATGCCTTTGATGGCTGTATTACAGGATACTCATGGTCACAGTTTTCTAGAAGAATCTGTCATTTCAGAGGAGCCTAAATATTTAAATTCTTACAACGTCTGAGATATTTTGTTGTTGTGCTAAAGTTACTGTGGAGCATCTAGAACTGCAAATTTGTTCTGTTTTGTGAAATAGGATTGGTTTAACGTCTGGCAGCTATCCATAGAGTTCTGCGTTCCATTAAGTACAAAAAGCCTAATCACACTGCAGAGGATTAATGTGACAGTTAACTCCAATGATTTTTACGGATGGGAACACCAAAATCAACCTCTTCAAAAGGTCTAACATCAACATCTTGATGAAATAATGATTAAAATGAAAATAAAAAGCTCATTAGAGTGAGACTTTATTTTTAAAACTAGCAGTCTTCACAGTGGTGCCTGGCAGATAAGGTTTGCAGTGAAGTTATTCTAACAAGAAAACAATTCCAATTGTTTGCTGTTGTAATAGATAATAGACCTCTAGTAAAAGAGTTCAGGGAAGTTGGATGCTGTAGGGTTCAACTCCGGTGTGATGCAATCCTTCACAGACTGCTCTAGTGTGGGTCCCTCCCACAGGATGCAATTTCTCAAGAACCACAACAGAATGGGTCCATGCCATGGGGTTCAATCTGGCAGGAAAGCTGCTACAGAATAGGTTTCACTCCATAAGGTCACAGCACCTGCCAAGAAGCTGCTCCTGTGTGGGCTTTCTGGGGGCTGCAGCTTCCTTCAGGGTATCTCCACCTGCTGCGCTGTGGGATTCACCCCAAAACCAAACCAAACAACAACAAAAAAAAAACAAACAACCACCAATAGCTAAAATCCTATGAACACACTGAAACAAAAGAAGAAAACATTTTTTCTCTTTTGGTCTATTTTTTACTTACATTTTTAGTATCCCTCCTTTTGATATTTTTGTTTTGACAGGTTCAAATGGATCAATCTGCAGTAGTGTACTCTTCAACTACATCATTGATCTGGTCTGTGGCACTTCAAGCTTTTCAACTTTTCCTTTTGAAGTTAATAAGAACAAGAATTTCTGTAATGCAGAACCTCCTGAAAAAATTTGTGGGGCTACAGATTACAGTATGTGTTTAAAAGCTACTGCCTTTTCAGTCAAGACTTGTTGAACAAAATTTCAAGGGGAGAAATTTGAAACGGAATATTTCAAAATATAAAGCCAATGAATATCCATCTAATGAAATGATATTCAAAGTTGGTGCAAGTAGATCTCTGAATTTGTGGAGAAATCTAGCACAATATGCACCAAAAGATTTATAGAACATTTGGCCTATTGAAAATGTGTCATTGTGATTTTAAAATTAACTGTCATTGATTTTAATGAATTTGCTACTAATACTGTGACAGTCAAATTAGCATAGAAACTGAAATTTCCAGCTCGTTTTATATCATACTATTTGATTGGTCTTAAAATTATTTCTGTGAAATATAGGGTGGCTGGACATGCCCAGTTTATGAAAAAAAGTATTACAAAATGAAAAATCCTTAAAATTTATATCATGCCTGCCATCTATGTAGGTTGCTCTGAACATATTTACTCCAAATTATTTCAGTGTTAACTATAACAGATACAAATAACACAATGACAGTTAGAGAACAGTCTCAGCCCAAAATACTATTTTTCATACTTAGATATGCATACTCACCAGCAATGAACAAAAGCCACTCCCAAATTAATCTGCACCACTGGAAGTGAACCACTACTGCTGTCGCCATTGCTGATCTGTGTCACCTTCTGCCTCACTGCGCTCACAGCCACTGCTTTGTCTCCAGAAACATTCAGCAAGCATCGATGAATGCCAATTGCTGCCAGTTTTTCTACATGGAGGAATTAATGAGTTTTCTTCATACACACTTCCATGACAGAGACACCGAGATTTTTGATTTCGATACATAATAGTAAATTTGAGCAACTTCAGTGCTTTCCAAGTGCAAAACAGGTACCCCATGTCAGAAGCTGTAGTGTCAGACTGCCTCTATGCTGCCTTATGTTGCATGTCTACAACATGTAATGAAATATTGGTGGGAAAGTTCAACCTCTATTTCCACACAACCAGCATCTGCCTCTGATATCGTGGACCAGCAGAATAACATAAGAGGCATTACATCACTTTTTGGAGCAGCCCTTGTACAACAGAAATTCAAAGTACCTACCACAAATTTGAATCTGAATTGAATCCCTTACATTTCAGTCGGACTTCAGTCTAATTAAATTGTTAAAGCAGAGAAGAATAATGTCTTAAGAAATGATTATTACAGAGAGTATTTAGTCATAAGGCCAGCAATATTCTTGTATTCAGATCAAGGAACAAATAAACTGGTATTTAATTTAGCATAAGCTAAATCTTCTGTCTTTTCTTCTTTACCTAAATCAATATTATCTTTATGAAAATTGCAGTTAGGTGAGAAAGTGCTAGTGTTGCATTTTTTCTGTGATCTGATCTGCTCTACAAAGGAGTGTTGGAGATTATTTGTGTATCCTCGAAAATCATGAGCTCTCCTTTTAGCTTCAGTGTTCTAATCATTATCTAAATGCCGCAGTTCCTGGATTCCTTACCTAAACTGACAAACAGCTTATTGCTAAACTGTAAGTAATAACACATTTTAAAGAGAGACTTCATATCTTAGGTAATTTAATTCTTATAGAATAAAAATGTTTCATGTCAAAGCATAGCCATTTTAGAACATGACAATGAAGTATTGGTGAAAATGGCTTCACAAAAAATGAACTGCCACATCATACGATCATATTTGATGATCATATTTGCCTAAAGTTTTCTGCTCAGGATTGGGGAAAGTAGTTAAAGAAAGAAAAATGTCCTTTTTTTCCTTCTTATCAATTCTCATCATTACTACCCGAAAAGGAGCCCAGTTCTCTATTCTTTACTCTGTTACTATTTTTCAAGCATGTGAAATTTTCCTGACCACGAAATCATCATTTGGCCAGTATTCTTTAATGACTGCACAGGAGCATAGTTTATCATGAAAAGGTGTGTAATGACTAAAGTCATTACATTAACATTTTGCTAATAACTTTAGATATATTGCTTCCATTTAATAATTCAAACAAAATGTGCCAAATAGTGATATTGTAAAGTCTGCGATTTCAGCTTTATCTGCAAACCTCTGATTTAGGCAACCAGTAGTTTCCAGGAAACACAATGAATATTAATTAAGTCTTCAGCTTGTGCTGAGACTTTTAATACATTCTATGTTTGGAGAAGGTATCAGACTAGCACATTTATCCTCAATTAACAGAAATGTCAGTTGGTGGATAAAATGAGTATAATCTGATGCTAATCAAAATTTAATAATCCCTTCTTATTATAAAGGATTGTCAGCAGGGAACTCAAATTCACCAATAAGGTTGCTCAGCAATAAAGCACATTTGATTAGAAAGAGTGATCTACGTAATGTGCAAAATAAACTTGAGGGCCAGCAGATTAATATACCATTCAAATTCATAGTTATTCACTTTTAATTCCGCAGCAGATTCAAAATCTCACTGGAAACTTAAATGTATAATACATGCATGAAATACACATGTAAAAAAAATCTCTTATTTTAAAAGCAATATTTGTTTGGTTGCTTGGTTAATTGTGATTGTGGTTTATTTTAAGCATTAGTGTAATACTTTGGAGGCTCTTAAGTGTTGAGCTTTAAAATTTTTGATCACATTTTTATGGGGAAGACAGTCCTGTTTCATTATTAAGTCAAATACAAAATTTTTATTGGTATGTCTCGCTCCAATTTATAGGAGGGAGAGGAGGTTCTTTTATTATCTATATACCCGGCGTGAGATTAAGAAGCAACGGTTCAAATGTTGGTCCGACCAGTTTATTACAAATCTTAATCAGGGAAATGGGGAAGGGGAGAACGGTCACTATTATGAATTAGGGTAATGGGGGAAGGGAAGGAGGGCGATAGAAAAGATAGAAAAGGAGAGGCAAGGAGTCTTTATAGGCAGCAAGAGGGACATAGTCACCACCATGGATCCAGCGAGGTTCGTAGTTCCGTCTTTGATCCTCAGTAGTGGTGGGTCGTCAGGCAGAGTTGTCCTGTTGCCAATGACGACGACGACCATGGTGATGATGGCCCTTTTTCAATGCTTCAAAGTGGTTGAGTCAGCTATCTTTGGAGTGACAGCTCAAATCCAAAGTGGTCGAGTCAGCTCTCCTTCGAGTGACAGCTCAAACCCAAGGTGGTTGAGTCAGTTCTCCTTGCGGTGGCAGCTTCAGGCTCTGGGATCTCAGCAGGAACCTCCTTTGTTCTTATCTTTCTGGCCTTGCCAGCAGATAAGAGGAAGCAGGGAGGCACCAACTTGCATCTTGCCTTCGCAAGATACAATGGTATCATCCCCCAGCCTTCCATTCTTAGCTGGAGCGGTTTGGCCACAGGCCAGATCTTCCGCCAGTGAACACTCCTGAGCACTCTCTTCCGCTCTTCTACAGAGCAAGCAGCTCTGGGGGAAGGGGCTTGCAAATGTTCCCAAAGCGATATCCATTGTCACACAGTTAGCACCCATCACTTGCCTCCTTGACAAGTCACTCAGAGTCTTATCACAAGAAAAACCTCAGGAAGCAAGCTTTGAGCCAAAAAAAAAAACAAAGAAGGATTCTCACATGGTATTAAGTTGAAAATTACTGTAAATGAAAAGGTGTGCTTCCAGTAACATTGTTTAAAATGGTATTAGAATATAGAATATGTAACTTTGAAACCTGTGGTTTGAAAATTGTTTGGCATTTCGTATGATAGGTAAAGTATATAAAGTATCACAATTGTAAGATAAAAGTTCTGTTAGATTTCCGTTTTGGTATAACTATATGTACACAGCAGAAGAAAAACACTGGGAATAATGAATTCGGAATGTGGTTTGTACACATAGTACCTCATTGTCTCAGAATGCACTGCTGTGAAGAGACTGGCTCCAACTACCCTCTCCAGGGAGGTGGTTGAGTCACCATCCTTGGATGTGTTTAATAACTGTTTGAATGTGGTGCTCAGGGACATGATTTAGCAGAGGGCTGTTCGTGTTAGGGTAGTATGGTTGGGTTGCTGTAGGACTTGATGATCTTTAAGGTCTTTTCCAACTTGAGCAATTCTATGATTCCATGATTCTACTTGATCCCTTCCTTGTAGGTGCTAGGGGATGCTGTCAGCCTCACCCTGCTCTGAAACCATCTCTTCACACCTAATAAATCCAGCTCCTATAGCTGTAGAAGCAAGTTCTCCAGTGCCCTGAGAAACCTAGAGACTCTCTGTTGTACTCATTGCATTTTATTGCAATTTTATCTTTTTCTGTGTTGGGGACTCAGCGATGGATGCAGTGCCATAGTGATAGCAGAGTTTTCCAACATTTGGAAAATTTAATGAACTGAAAATGAAATTGTGAACTTAAAAGAACATTTAAGCAGAAATCTGCAAGGCAAATTGAAATCTAATTCAACTTTCTTCCTTTAAAGAGTACGATAAAATTGACAGATTTATGTGCTGTTTTATTTTGCTTTTAATCTGCAAACACCTTCTTTATTAAATGGATTGTGGCAATGAGGAAACATTTACTGAACCAATAGAACATTCAGTTTCTATTACATCAAAAGGAACTTGATGAAAGTTCTTGCAGATAATACTCCAAAGCATTTGATTGCTGTGTACCTATACTCAGTCAATACCAGTTAAACACAACAGAAAATTAAACTGTTAAATGTTTGTTCTGTGTTTTTTAATGTAAATTCTCTTGTAATTTCAACGTAAGATCAGAAAGAAAGATAGGCTTCTTACTGAGTAATGATAAGCATTCATGAAAGAGAAGGGCATTTCATTCTTCTAGTAGACAAAGCATTGCTTACTTTTCAGTTACATGAAGAGGATAACTGTCAGCATGTTTAGGAAAACAGTCTCTTTTAAGATATATTTAAATGAATTAAAGGATTTTGTTTTAATTTCTCCCTTCTAAAGTACAAAATAGAAAGAATTTGGGGAACAGCATTATCATAGAATCATAGAATCGCAAGGTTGGAAATGACCTGCAAGATCATCTAGTCCAACCACCCTCCCATTCTGTAGTAGAGATCGATTGTGAAATTGTAGTAGAGATCGATTGCGAAATCAAACAGTAAGGTAGTATGTGCTGTAACCTGATAGGAGAACCTACCCTGTATAGGTGGTCCTATAGTGCTAAGCAACAATATAATAAGGTGATGTGTTGCTCAATAGAGCATTTTCAAGACCGCACCATACGAGTATGAGCTGCTTGATAGGTCGAGGGTACACCGTTCGCAGGGAGCTCACGTAGTGAGAGCACGAGGCAACACCATTCACAGTACCACTAGATACTAAACTATATCTCGAGCTACTAAACCATATCTCTATTAAATTAGTTGGTGCCTTCTAGACTTAGAAATGATGACAAGCTTTAGGAGCTGGAGAGAACCTAGAAGGGAAGCAATAAAGCTGAAAACTCGACTACCTACTCCTTACCAGGAGGGAATACCAACTGAACTGACTAGTGCAACTTCACTGTATGATTTAGCATACTTTTAAAAATATCTTGTGGGATGTATTTTGAAAGCATTTATAGATCTTTTCAGAGATGATGGTATGAATTAATACTTTCAGCACTAGTGAGGCTGCACCTCGAGTACTGTGTCCAGTTTTGGGCCCCTCACTGCAAGAAAGATATTGAGGCCCTGGAACGTGTTCAAAGGAGGGCAACAAAGCTGGTGAGGGGTCTGGAACACAGGCCATATGAGGAGAGGCTGAAGGAGCTGGGAATGTTCAGCCTGGAGAAGAGGAGGCTCAGGGGAGACCTCATTGCTCTCTATAACTTCCTGAAGGGAGGTTGTAGTGAGCTGGGGGTCGGCCTCTTCTCTCGTGTCATTAGTGATAGGACCAGAGGGAATGGCTTCAAGCTACGGCAGGGGAGATTCAGGCTGGACATTAGGAAGTATTACTTTTCAGAAAGGGTGGTCAGGCACTGGAATGGACTGCCAAGGGAGGTGGTGGAGTCACCGAGCCTGGGGGTGTTCAAGGAAAGACTGGATGTTGTGTTGAGGGACATGGTTTAGTGGGAGCTATTGGGAATAGGTGAACGGTTGGACTGGATGATCTCTTAGGTCTTTTCCAACCTTGGTGATTCTATGATTCTATGATTCTATGATTTTATTTGATTTTTATCCGTAACACTGTATTTGAATATTTCCGTACTCAAGACACATAGAAAGGCAGACGTCATCTCTCTTTCTAACAGTATTCCTCTTTACATGACTCATTTCTTGCTAAAACTTTCTCTCCAACATCACAATAGGTGATCACGATGATTAACTCAAATATGTTCCAAAAACAACCTTCGATGCAAGCAATATTAATGCATCAATCAATCAGCTTCAAATTGTAATTTCTTTGCTTTCCAGTTACCTCAGTGATATTGGACTGTTGTATTCATTTCCTGTTCACTTCCTGTTTTGTGAAATAATTGCTACAGATCCATTTCCTAAAATAAAAATTGTCCTATTTTATTCTCTATTCTGCAAGCACATATATGTTTAATAATTTCTACTATTGGTACAGCTAGAGTACCTAGAAATCAGATTCTCTAATTTATTTGCATGTAACTCTAATATAAATTACTAGTGGCTTGTGCCACAATGAATTATATAAAGTAAATTTCAAGATACAGTGCTACATAGAAAAAATGTGGGCAAACCTCATTATTTCATGTCAGTAGTAATGCTGTGCAAATTCTTAACAGATTCCATTTCAATTTTTTGTTCCATTAATTTTTATTAATAAATTTAATTAATTTTAGAGAAGCACCCTAAAATTTCTAATTTACTAATGAGAAATCTGTTTGATAATTTTGACTGTTTTAAAGATGAGTCATGTGAGAGTTTCTCAACATACACTGGCTGACCAAACTAAGGAATGATCAGAAATTAGTGGGAGTAGAGATTAATATATTACAATGGATTTGTTGTCTGTAGATCTACTCAAAATAATTCTACTTTTTAATTGAACCAGAGCAAGTTATCAATATACTGCAATAAAAATTCTCCAAAGTTCTTAAAATAACTTTTTTTTTTTTTTTTTAATGATACTGGAAACAGGAATAGTAATGAATTAAAGACAGCAATCCAAATGCCTAAACATGGGTAGAGAATGCTATCTGGATATTTTATAATCTCACAACTGACCATAGAGAATGAACAAGCACAAGCTGATTATAGAACTGCTCACCTCTGCAGAATCCCAGAAACTGGCCCATGTACTTTCAGGACTCTCAAAAGACTCCAGACACCTTTGATTGCTCAGACTTTACAGTGGGTTTTTACTTTGTGGCTGCAAGAGCATGTGGTGTTAACAGTGAACAAATTATTAAAACAAAAAAACAATGTTTTGAGAAATGTTTATCTGCTGTGTGTGTCGCAAGTGTACTTGCTTTTCTTCTTCTTTTTTCTTTTTTCTTTTTCTTTTTTTTCTTTTTTTTCTTTTTTTTCTTTTTTTTCTTTTTTTCTTTTTTCTTTTTTCTTTTTTCTTTTTTCTTTTTTCTTTTTTTTTCTTTTTTTTCTTTTTTCTTTTTTCTTTTTTCTTTTTTCTTTTTTCTTTTTTCTTTTTTCTTTTTTTTCTTTTTTTTCTTTTTTTTTCTTTCTTTAAAAGAAAACCAAAAACACTTTATCAGGCATCCTTTTGTGCAAAGATTTTCTAGGCCTAAGGCGTAGATTTCAGCCGCAATTTAGAGATGAAACTGATAGGAACAGTTGTATAAGCTGTCAGAAGACATAACATTGATTGAACTTGTCTCATTTATTATGCAAAAGATGCTTAAGAAAAGCTACCATCTATCGTGGTACAGTACTGATCTTTCAAAGATGAAAGATCTGATCTAATTCACACAGAAGTCTGTTTCAAAGTGACCACTGAAATGACAAAGACTTGAGTAGACTCTTGAGATGATATTAATGGAATTAAGAATACAATAAAAAATACACTTTTCTTTTGTTCTAGATGTGTTTATGTCAGGCTATTTTATAATGTTAACAAAGGGCATGGCAAGGTGTTTCTTAGTTAACTGATAGGGAAAGTGTTTTTTATTAGTTTCTATGAAATATTTTCTTTCTTTTATAAACTAAGAATCTCTCCATATAAATACATTCACTTTTTCTTTCTTTTTTTTTTTTTTTTTTTTTAACGCAACATATGCAAATGAAACAGTCTATGATCTCTCACTTGCCTGCACTACCATTCACTCTAGCTAATTCCTGAAACATAATTCTTCACTCAAACTGGGTTATATATACCAATGTTGTTCTGGAAGAAATTGATAGGGGAAGAAAGAGACTTTCTAGTCAAAATATCTGTTTTTTAAAAAGCGGCCTCAAAATATTCAGAGAACATTCTTCTTTTCCTCATAATAGAAATTTTATCTGTTAAGTACAGTTAAATTCTGTTTTAATTCACAACTAACAAGGAAGTTAGAGAAGTACTCAATTTTTTTAAAGAAATGCAAATATATTCTATGAAATACTGTAGACTTAGAGCTCAGAAATCCCAATCCCTCTCTTGAAAACTGCTCATTTTATCTATATTTTTATATGGACTAATTACATAAATTGTCTCTACAGTCCTTATGAGATACCAACTGAAATCCAACAGAAATTTTTTACTATCAAGGTATTTATGATGTCCTTAACATGATTTATCCTATTTTGTTTGAAGCGTGTAACTGAAGTGTCTATGACTAAAATTTAAATGCTCTAGTATTCTTAAAAATACTTTTTTTTTTTTTTAATGTTTAATGTCTGAAATTACTCTGTATGTTAATTGGATACATTGTATCATTAATAGCTCAGACTATTCAAAACATAAAGTCTATAAAATACCATTCATATTCTTTGTTTTATTAAGCATTAGGTGATGCAGTTTCAAAGAAGTTGAGAGTTGATGAAAGATTTATGTCCTTTGAACCAGCACACTTGAATTAGTTTTGAAATAATTTTGGATGAGTTTCATGCTGAGAAAGAAGAAAGCATAGCAAGAGTTATAAACTAAACTAAACTAAACTAAACTAAACTAAAAAAAAAAAAAAAAAAAAAAAAAAAAAAAAAAAGCATGTTTTTTAAGAACTCCAGTTTAAGAGCTATAATGTCTTTCCATGATGTTGCACACTTCAAATCAAATACTTTAAGTGTCCTGAAAGTTATCTTGCACATTGCAACATCACTGCTTTCTCACAGGAACTGTTGCTTTTAATCTCCTTTTAAGGTGTCTGGTAGTCATGAAGGTAGATCAGAAGTCTGGGAATGGAACAGAGTTTTCACTCTTTAATGCACAGGTGTTGAGACTTCTTCCCTAGAACATTTACATAATTAAAGGGATGCCTGTAATCTCAAAATCTCTCAAAATCTCAGTGGTGATGGGGAGGTGGAATACTGACTTCAAAGCATACAAAAGGTTATTCACATTAGAAAGAGTTTGGGGTTATGCTGAATACATAAAGAACATTTACAAGGAAGGACAAATGAGATTTTTCACTAGTGTTCAATAGGGTTTTCATACTGTTTCTAGTCATGATACAAGAGCAAAGAGATTGGGCAGTCTATAGCTCTGGGCCATGAATTTGTCTTCAGTTGCTCAGGAAAGAGGGACTATGAACCTAGGAAAATAAATGAAGGATACAAAATGAAGGATAAGGTTACTAATAAAAAAATGCAAAATAGAGTCAGCTTCTTGTGAATAAGGGAGAAATTTGTATAATTTTTAGTTTTAGTATTTAATAAAACTTTGTAGTAGTAACAAGAGTAAGAAAGCATGCACGAACATCATCTGATTATTAAACATGACACTGGATAATGGGATTCATAAAAGATTCTTCATTGAAGACTTTCAAACAGACAAAACAGAGATGCTAATCCAACATTAGAAATACTTCTTTTTTTCAGTGTTCTAGCTCCTCTGGACTCGGGCTATCAAGTCAGCTAGATTTCATGTTTACAACCCACAAGTCTTTCTTTCTTAGCTTTAAAAAAAATAATAACAATTTAAAAAAAAATAGTAGAAAGAGATATCTAGCTAAATGTAGCTTTCCCTTATAATAATGCTAGTTCTAAGCACCACAAGCAGCCAAAATGTCCACCAAACATTTTTAGTCTTTAATGATCACCTGTGCCAGTATGGACAGTTCCACAAAATGGTGGTGCTGTCATTTATCAGCATAATTTTGGCTACTATTGTGCAATATTTTATTTAATAAATGTTAGGGAGTACAAAAGACTCACATTTTTATTTTTATGATTTTAATGCATATAAAAATATATATTCATTTAACGCTCAAGAGTGTTGAAGGGAAAATATAATACATTGCCATCCGGTGTATATTTGCAATGACAAATGGTCAAACTATGCATACATATAAGTTCCATGTGCCTTTAGAAATGACAAGACCTGAAATGTTCAAATTATCTTGCAACTATGCATAAATGCTGAAGTATTTCTGAGATTGCTTTAGCATTCTATGCATAAATGCTGAAGTATTTTTGAGATTGCTTTAGCATTCTACCTACAGCAGCATAGAGAAAAAATCAGAAAAAAATAGTGTTAGTCTCAGTACTTATGCTGTAGACATAAATTTAATATTTAAACTATCATTAATGTTTTGCACAACCATTTACAGTACTGTGTGAGGCTTTTTTTTTCAAGTTTTACAAAGTTTTGAGAAGCATTTGTCTATACAGTATCTAATAGTCAGTTGTAATAGCAATGGTTAAGGCTAGAATATGAGATTTTGACTTAATTTTCTGTTAACAGTTTACAGCACATAGTTTTCCATACTGATCACTGAGAGATGGCATTTTTCTCTTATGTTCTTTGTTTCAGATGCTGAGCTTTATACATTTTAAAAACAGGCATGATTTTCAGAAGCCCCACTGACTTCTGATTAAAAAGTTCACTCCTGAGTCTCAGCAGTGTGAGAGCAGCGTGCAGCTGGCAAATCTGCAAAGTAAAAAGTATTGTTAGGAGGTCATACAGTAAAATCTCCAGATTAACATTTTTGCTACACATTACCAGTCTTCCAACAGAAAGCGTCAAACAAATCTAACAGACTGTTAAAAGTTAAATTTTTAATTGCTCTGATCTTTTAGATCATACAGAACATACAACTGAATAACTACCTTCCAGTGATGCCTTGTTTTTAAAACTCATTTAGTTTCCAGACTTGAATTCCCATTTAGAAATCCCCCCCTTTTTTTTTTTTAATCAAATAACTTCTTATCAGTGCTAACAAATAAATATATAACACCAGTATGAACATATAAAAACTATCTGGGGGAACTCCTGTGTTTTACACTGGTTTTTTTTTTTTTTTTTTTCCACAGCATTTCTGTAAAGATTAAAATTTTAATTTTTCCTGTTGAAGTAACATCAGTAAGTTCATACATGTTTAGTATAGAAGCATTATGAAAGCAAAGGAACCTGGAAATAATTATATGAATGATGTGGGCTTTTTCGAGTGGGGTATGGCTGGAGGGGACAGGCATGGTAAAGTTGTTCCAAAACCTCCAATATGTTTATTTACAATTTTATTTTCTTCTCAAATTGGTGGTGGTTCTTCTCTCTGCTTATATGCAGCAGTAGATTTTGTAGAGGTAACTGCCTAATAACGGAAAATGCAGGACAAAGAATATGTTTACAGCAGAATACGAGGCATTCTTAAAAGGAACTGATTTTCAAAAGGTACTGATGGATAGAGACTGAAATATGCATTAAATTTGATTTAAACATTGTATCAGATTTTCAGGAATTCTAAACCTTTTAAAATAAAAAGGAGTAGAGAGAGGAGATGACTCTTGAATCAAGGGTGATTTTTAGAAGGTTCTTATTATTGAAAAAGTGAGACATAAAAGTAGATAGTCTTAATACTCTTCTACTCTTATTATCCTTGTTCTCTGTGCTTTGAATGATAATGCATGTAGTTTTTCTATTACTTGTCTATTCTCTTTCTTTCTTTTCCGATGCAGTTACACCATCATAGAAGGCCACTGGGTTGGTCAACCACTATTTACTCTTGGTGAAGTCAGGCTGGTCCTCCCATATCACCTCCCTGCCTTGTTGATGAACTATCTGAGATCATAGAGCAAGTATGAGTCAATCTTGAAAATACTAGGAATTTCTTGCATAATAAGGTGTAAATACGTAATTTTTTGTCAGTAGGTGTTCAATATAATAACATTAACAGTTTTATGAATCACTGAATTCAAAAAGAATTTTTTGAATTTCCAAAAAGGAAAATAAGGGATTAAAAATGGATATACATGCAAAAAAAGGAAAAAAAAAAAAGCTAAAATAAATTTCCAAGTTACATTTATTTCCAATAAACATTGAGAAAATGTATTATGTGTAAAAACTATGCTAACTTCATTATCTTAATTTAATCACAGATATAATTGTAAAATTTATTAAAATTCTAAAAAATGCAGATGTTACTTTGGGTCAAAATGTCAAATCCTATTTATAAGCACATTTTCTCTTTGGTTCATAGGGATGCACATGGTGAAGTAGTAGCAGAAGAGAATACATGAAATATTTTGGACATTGTGTGCACTGTGCTGCCAGAATCAGGTTCATCTGTTTCCATCTATTATGTGTAGTATCTAAAGGTTTGAAGTGCCTGTTAGGTATGCATAAAGAATGTACTGCACTGCAGTTGGTTATTTATGAAGTGGATTCATTATGCTCAACAACTGGAACTAGAGGAGACAGCTGCACTCTTAAAGAGACAATTCAGTGTATTTTAATAATGTGCAGGATTTATACTAAAGGATAATCCCTATTAAAACTCCTTGCTCTACGAATAAGAAACTTTAATTAAATTAACCAATATTAATTCTAAGATAAAGCTACTTAAAATTTGGTGGACTTTTGAAAAAAGTTCACATCTTTTGTATGTCTAAAAATTTGCATTTGTTCATAACTATAGGCTTGTGTAAACTGGGGGTTGTGTTCTTTCAGCTTTGCTGGTAAAACAGAAGTTTTCATCCTTGGCCCAAAAGACCAGTGCAATCTTAATTATCAATAAAAATATGCAAACAAATATTAGGAGATGAGAGATGGCAAATATTTTCCTTGTCCTGAAATAAATTATTTGATGAGAAAGTTTTCTGAACATTTTTTATTTTTTTTTTTATTTTTTTTTTTTAAAGAAAGAAGGCAATCTCTAGCTACCCAGATAAGCTATTTTCCATTTATGTGCACATTATGCTTTAACCTGCCAAAACTGTGAGTAGAATGCTTGATCAGTCATCATCTTCTGTTTATAGAAATAGTATAGTATTTGGAGTTATCACCAAAGATAGAGTATGCCAGGCAACAATCATGAGTCTGCACACACAGGATAGAAAGGAGATAAACAGGTGAAGAATTTAGTGTACTGACACTTCTGTTTTTGTATTAATAATTCAGAACATATAAATACTGAAATTTAGCAGACAAAAAACACTGATGTTAAACCATCAAAACACTTGAAAATCATTAAATATTGTCCAAAATTCATGTTGGTGAGGAAAAAATCAGTGTTAGCTATGTTGAAATTAAAATTTATTTTGACAAAAAAAAAAAAAAAAATCAAAAAGTAGAAAGATTAGTATGGAATATTATTAATAATCTAAATTTCTGCATTTTACTTTTACTTTAGCAGGTCATTTTACTGGATAATACTCAATGTTTGTGTTCATGATAGGTATAAATTAGTTGTAAAATACAGTGTATGTCCTCTAAAATAGTGGTTACTGTAGCAAATGGCAACGTGATCAAGCTTTAAAAAATAAAAGTAACAGTACTTAAGGCTGAAAAATTGTTTGTGTCAGGTTTAACATATGTTATAAGGCAAGTGCTAGTAACACATTCGATAGAAAGCTAAAGAAAAAAAAAAAAAAAAAAAAAAAGAGAGAAAAAAGAGGATAAATCTAACAACCAAAGTAACAGATGGTCCACGATGAGTGAAAATTGATTCATTATGTGAAATGTGTACAGAACAAAAATGTGTACAGAATTATTTCATTGTCATTAACTTGTGTAAAGTCTGATGCAGATTTAGCAAAATGTTTAACTTACATGAATCAAGAACTGAAAAATTACAAACTTAGCCAGATATTGTGAATTTGAAAATGCAGTGTTAAAAACTGGTAAACTTTACGAAACTGATTTATTGTCCCAGGTAATAAAATGGAATGCTAATACAATTAATGAGCTATAAAAGCAGTCTAGTTCAGTGTTCAGGAAGTCATGATGAATTAAAGAGAAAAAGATACTGCCAGACAACTGTAGGTCACCAATCATTTTTGACGTATTTGTTGTCATTGCCAAATAGAAAATCCAATGTGAAATGTAAAGGAAATGACATTTGTAACACAGTGTTGTTAGCTTTGGTGATAGCCAGCAGAGAGTCAATGATTAACCTGAATTTGAAAATGCCAGCAGTCTTATTCCTCAGAGCAAGTCAGCAGAATATTATCACAATTCAGTGGACTTTATGTTCTTTCAATGTGTGAAAAATCCTAAGTCATGGATGCACAGGAACTTCCAAATTGTTCCTCAGATTCTGCAAGTGACTGGGATTATTTGATCTAGTGTGTCACCATAAAAATGTAAATTAATCAGTTGTGAAAACACAGGAAGTACAACACAATTCATAAACTTCCCTTACCTCTAAGCCTAAAACGTAACCCCTCCTCAGCAGAGAACTGGAGTGTGGCAGGAGAGACGAAGCTCAATCAGTGGTAACAAAGAAGGCATGACCTTACTGAACAGATATACAGAATATTGGATATGCACATCAGATAAAATAGTCTTTCAGATTTGCGAGAAACACAGTACATCTTTGGTCTACATTCACATAAATTTAATATTCCACTTCGGGAGGCTCAAATACTCTTTAGAAAAGTACATTTGAGAAATCTTGTCCCATACATCAAATGACTAAGTGGTATTCAATTCATCGGTCACAAATAGTTTATGAATTTCTCCCTTCTCTTTTTGTTTACATATGTTTAAAGAAAAGCTTTTACTACATCAGCAGTCATAGTGGATGTTAATTACCATTACATAAGATTACCAATTGATTTATTTCATTAAACTGATAAGAAGTTTCTTACAGAGAATTGCTAATGTTCAGTATCTGTGAGAAAACTGACATTGTTTTCATCAGTGGCTCATGTAATCTCAAAATATGCAGAAGACAGCCCAGAAAAGATGCCTTTACCTGGCTGCACAAATATCTGTGATATATTATGAGAGACTGAGGAAGAACTGAGGATTAAATCAACTTAAATAAATTCTTTTAGTAACAAAATACTTGTCTTTTCCTTCATAAACAAACAAACAAACAACCCACCCCCCCCCCCCAAAAAAAAAAAAAAAACAGATGCAGGAAAACACTGTGAAATAGGAGAACAGAACCTAATCTTCAGAAAGCTATTAGCACATTCTACTCCCTTTATTCATCTTAAATTCAACCTCCATGTTGTCAAGATATTTCTCTTTAGAGTTTACCTACAAGGAGATGCTTAGAAAAATTAATCCAAATCGATTAACAAGTTTGACATGGAGAACTAGTTAGACACTTTTAACATCCTGTGTAAACATTCAGAATTGGAAGTGAAGTAAATTAAAGGGATTCTAATTCACCTGGAAATTGAGTAAGTTAAATTGAATAAACGATACTTTCCAAGAAGAAAAGAGTCTCCATGAATGTTTAATGTAATCTAATTAACCAATTTTAAATGTACAAGTTAGATGAATTTGAATGAGTTCTCTTGATTGTCTTTATAGATGGCTAATCTGTATGGATCATGTATTAGATTATTCTTTGAACTTCAGTACATTTACATCCAACTTAAACAAGAATTTTATAAGGGGTTCATAAAAGCAACACTTCAAAAATTTATTAAATGATTAGGAGCAGTAGTAAGTGGTGCCAAGACCTCTTCACACATAGAAAAAAGTTAAATTATATAACCTAAAGGCAGAAAAAAATTAAATATGTAAAAGACATATATCAGTTTGGATGAAATAATAAAATTCTGAAAAAATGTTGTTTCTGCTTCTATTTGTTGTTCCTTTGAGTGTGTGTGTGTTTTTCTCCTGCTTCCTTAGTCCTGACTTTTATCAATTGCATGTTAGCTTCTAAAACAACAATTATACCTAAATAGCTAAAATAAAATGTATAAAATACCTAAAGTAAAATGATGCCTAAAATAAAATGTATGCAGAAGGAAAAAATAAAATAAAATAAAATAAAATAAAATAAAATAAAATAAAATAAAATAAAATAAAATACCCTCCAAATAATAAATATATTTCAAGCACACAGAATATTTTTAGGAAGTGAATGATTAGTAATTTTCCACAGCACTTTTGTGTAGAAGTTCTCTCTGAGCTCTGTGATTCATACACATAAATTTATCTCTAGAGAAGGTTTGCCAACAGTCATTGCTACCTAATTCCACAGAGTTTCTTAATTAAGAAATTAGAATTTAGCATGCCCATGTTCTGTTGAGATAATGGTCTTTCTTGGAGCTATTCTGAAATGCTTTCTGGGATTTTCTTTGCTTCATTTGTGGTTTTATTTGTTTGTTTTTAAATTTTAAATAGAGCTGAGTATTTGCAAACATTCTCCAGAATAATACTCATTTTATTCCCATTGTTTTCTCTACTCTTAAAAAGAGTTTCCATGAAAGACCTGTTAGTTTATCTATCCAATTTTTCCACTTCATCAATATTCCTCGAGTGATCTGATAGCAATTTTTCCCATCTATTTCATTTTTTCAGTAACAAAGCACACTTCCACATATGCATCTATATTTGCATCATTTTCTTTTTCTACATCAATAAATGTAACACTTTTTGAATATTTCACAACTCCATATACAAACAACGGTGTTAATCACTTTGAGAAATAAAGAAAATTGCATGAAGAAATTATCCATATGTGCTGTTGCTAAAACTAATGTGAAGAATATAGGACAGTAATAATGAACTCATACAATAATGCTCAGGATTCTTTGCCTCGCTTTTAGCAGTACCCACCATTCAAGCTCTTTTTGGAGAGAAAAAAATCCTTGTATACAAATGATTATTAATTTACTGAGATATAAAGCAAGACCAAGTAGTTCTTTTTGATGTCTATGTGTATTTTTTTTAAATTACTTTTTAATGTCTACTGTAGTCCACTAGCGAGGCTCAGCCTTACTAACAGTGAATTTATATGAATGGGGTTCTGTGCTTGTTTAAAGGGCTGCATTTTACCTATTTGAGAAACGGATTAGAAGTTGTGTCTGGCCGCCAAATACTTAGCTATTTATAGAATCACACCTTATTATTTACCACTATTCCTTTTGCAGGTATATATCTTCTAACTTTATTGTTTTAAATAATCAAGGACTAAACTAACAATTATAAAAACTACAGTGGAATTAAAGAAAATATACTACCTCTTTTTCTGATAAACTATATTCAATTATAGTGAAATATTTTACCAGTTGCTAGTATTCAAATATTCATAAATCTCTAAAATGCCAATAGATACTGTTGTAGATATTCAACAACAAATATCTACATAAAGAAAATATGTAACTTAACAAATGATCTAATTAATCAGTTGAGTAAATGGGCTATCAAATAAAAAGTGTTGGATATGAGAAAGAAAGAAAGAAGAAGGAAATTTATTTGAAAGGATTTAATTCTAATTTTACCTAACATGACAGAATTTTTCTAAGTGAAAGCAGAAATTACTTCTGCAGACTCCTCTGAATCCAGAGTGTGACTGAAGAGTGAAAGGAGAGAAAAAGAAAAACAACAAACCTAACACAAACAATTCAATTGTTAGGAAATAAAACAATTGTTTCCTATCACATGGACTTTAGCAATGAAAAGTGGCTGTAGGCTGTTATGGAACAAAACAATTTAATATTCTGAGATACTGCTAGGGTTTGTTTTTTTTTTTTTTTTTTTTACATACTTCCTATTTTCTTAGTCTCTAGCTTCTGCTTTGATTCTGTTTTTAAATATGGGTTTTGCTTGAAAACTTATGGAAACATATAGCTAGTGTAAAGTTAAAAAAAACAATTTAATCAGAATACATAAGAAATACAGAAGAAATTAGCAGGATATAGTGAGTCATAGTGGGAAGCTGATACAGTGGATGTTATTTGAATTCCAAATGCTCTTCGTTTAGAAGCCCAATTCATAACTTCCCTTCTAATGATTAATAAAACCCTACCTATTTTACATACAGTTGCATTAAAGGGGATCTCAAATCTCTTTACATCAGATATATGCGACTGTTGTACTGCTTTGCCAAATCTTGACATTTAGCAAATACATGCACCGTTAAAAAAAAAGTGGTGAAATTGATAAAGGGACAGATCAACTGGTGCAAAATATAGCTGTTTCAAATGTTGAAGTGGCATTTTGGCTTATCTCAAATAATGACAAGGTCTACAGCAAAAGTTAATAGCAACTGCAGTGTTCAGCTAAACCATAATTAAATTTTAAGGACATCTATTTTCTCCATGATGTCTTCCAGATAAAAGAACTGATAATTTATGAATAACCCATTCATTTCTGTAGCTTAATACACTACTGTTTTCCTCCTCATTCAATCTTTTCCGCACTTATCTTTATTTTTCTCTCAACTTTAAATAAATTTTCTCACTCTTCTCTCTCTTTTTCTCTTCTCTCTCTTGAGGTTTAGTTGTATATATTTACACTACTAACTTGCATCTGGAAGTAATGTTCTCCTCATTCTCTAGCATGCAGAAATTACTTTAGAAAATGAACTCAACAATGTAGTTTTACATAGAAGGATAGGAGTAAAGTTGACTGCTCTCCTGGGAAATAAAAATTTATGCTAGCCACAGCCTATGAGGTCACTTAATGCCACTTGGAAGCTAAGTATCACTAATCTAAGCTGCAAAAAAATCGTTATAGAAAGGGATAGTTTGCAGAAAATCTGTATTTTAGGTATGAATTTTTCAACAGCTTAAAGAAAGGTTTTGTCACATGCTTTATATCTCTTTTCAAAACCAGTCTGCTTTAATGGAATCAGACAGTTTTGAATTATTTAGCTGATGACTTGATATTCTTCTTCACTTTATAACTTTCTTGAACGTGTTTAGCATTCAAAAACAATTATCTTCTGACTGCAAGCTTTTGTGTCTTGACTCTAAAAGACCTACTTTTGTGCTTACTATTTTATTATACTTATTCAGTATTATACTACTTAAAGTAGCCTTAGAATAATCTTGTTTAAGTATTCAGCATTATACAAATAAAATATGTACAAGTCTTATGACATGATTCCAAGAATGTGGAAATAGTGAAGAGCTCCCAAAGGAGGACAACATAATGCAGATGTGAACTCAAGTGTTTAGGAAATAATTCTTGTCTTCAGAGACTTATATTGCAGGTTTCTGGGACAGAACTTCGGACAGAACTGAAGAAAATCAAAATGGTAGAGAAGAAGAAATCAAAAATACAGAAAGAAATCATTAAAAAAAATAGATCAGTCCTCATTTAAAAAGTAGTCTTGTTTTGGCTCAGTCTTCCCTTCGGAAAGCTGTTCCGGAAATGTAAAAAGTCATACAGTATCTAGGAAGCTTGTTCTCATTTCCATCTTCAAATCATGCAAGGCTGTGAATATCAGTCTAGATTTTTCTTTCTCACCCTATTTTTCCCATTAGTTTAGTCTCTTCATGTCCATTCCCTTGAGTATGCACTTGCACAGGAAAAGCTTCTTGATACATTCTGCTTTTTGATCTTAGCAAATTTATGGTAGATGTGGTTGGAAATTAAAGTTTGAAAAATGCAAAGTTGAATCAGATTTATGTCTTAGAAAGGTGATCTAATTTCAAAACAATTATCTTAAATGGATTTAAGATTTAAATAGAATTGTCTTTACCTTGGATCATGAGTTTTATCAGTTTTGCTATTCTGATTCCCTGCCCATTCTCCTGGGAGAATTGAGCATATGAGAGGTTTGGGACTTAAGTCCCTGCCAGGGTTAACTCAGTGTCTTTCTACAGTCTATTTTTTGAGGTCTGAGCAGTTAATAAGACTGCAGTACAAGCATTCCTACTCAGATATACAAGGTACTGAAATGTCCCCTAATTTCTCAAAAGCAAATTAAGAGCCTCTGTCCTTTGAATTAGCTTCAATAATGTAAAATTTCTTAAAATCATAAGGAAAGTTAATCAAAGAGGATGAAGAAAGTTGCACTCTGATAATATCCCAGGGAAAGGGAAATGAAACTGTCTTCTATGAAAAAGCAACTTGACCAACAAAGATCAAGAACAATATCAGGTATCCTTTTGGAGTGATTTATAAAACTACATCTGATATGGAAATATTGGAATTTTTTATCTATATTCTCTGTACTGGATTTATTTTCATGGAATTCTGTAGAGTGGTGGAAAAAATTACATTTTATAGAACCATAGAATCATATGATTCTATTTGTAGGATTTGAGGTATCAAATTTTTCCTTTATTGTTTCAATATTACTTTGGCTGTTTCATTGATAATTTAGGGGTGAGAGGCAATACATTCTGCTCCACTCCAAAATGGAATGTTGAATAGTGTTGTTATTTTGGGAAGTAAATTTCATTTTTTGTAGGAAAAGTTTTGCTTTAGATATGCAAAAATTTTACTCATTCATACTGACAACTTTTAGTATATTGTGAAACCATGTAGAGAAAATGGCCTACATTATGTAAGTATTAGATAAATTATGCACTTTTTATTATTAAACATACATTTATAAAGAATGTTTCAGATGCAAGTTATTTAATAGCTTCTGCCATGTTCATACTGATAGTGAGGTATTTCATTTTATGCCATTTGCAGAATTTAATAAAGTTGTTTTCACAATTTGGCTGAACACAACCCTCTCCTGTGCTGCAAGGTGGATGTGAGCAAGGTATTTTTACTTCGCTTTTACTTCTTACTGCTTTAGTCTGTTAGTAATAGTAAATAAATAATATTAATCTCCCTACATAGAGTTTGTATTCCCCATGACTGTACTTGGTTAGCCATCTCCCTGTCCCTATCTCAAAACTTGAGTACTCTTTTTCATCATATTTTCTCCTCTCTTCCTTTAAGGAAGGGAAGTGAGAGAGTGGTGTGGTGTTTAGGTGCCTCTCACCACAATATGATGTGATTTGTTTTCCCCTTTAGCATTCTTTAGTACTTAAACAGAACCTGCATCTCATAACAGATTTCTTCCTTACTTATTCTTTTGTCTTCATCTTTTCACATGATCTCAGAAGGCATAGTCTTTCTTTCATTTTTCACCTTTGTTCTTTTTATTTTTATTATTTTTATTTTTTTATTTGTATGGGTTTTTTTATGCCTAAACCTCCAGTATCTGTCTTTTTGGCAAATTCTTTCACTTTTATTTTCTTTATGAAAAGTTACTTCAATTCCAGAAAAACAGTAATACTTAAAACCATCCAGTAAGTTTTTTCCCTAGGCTTTTCAATGTGTCCTCCTTGCATCCTTCCAAATTTTGAGTTCTCTGCAGTACAGGTTGCTATCATTCATTTTATTCAGCTGGTAATTTTTCCAGTTAAGGAATAATATTAGAGTCTGGGTTCTGTTTTTCACTTTCATGCAAGGCATGCATCTGGACAAGAGAATATATGGAGTAGTACGAGAACAGGAATTAGTGTTCTCATTTTTTGATTGGCTTACAGCACTGTAGAGTGATTTGTAAACCTGATTATGCCCAGTGATTGATAATGGTTAATTTATTTCAAAGAGCATGGTGCCAAGACAAAACGAAGAATCAGCCAACAAAAACATCACTTCATCATGTAGATAACTCTCATTTAGCTTTTTTTCCACTTTCAGCTGTATTAAAACATTTTAAAAATACAGCCCTTTAACAAAGAACATCATGGTGGTGATTCAAAGCTCTATTTAACTGGAAATTATTCATACCCAATAGAAATGACATTTTAGTTTTAAATTGCCAAAATGAACTTTATTAGTATGTCATTAATCACTGTCTTGGAGGTGATACCTGGAGAAAATGATTTAGTGGAGATTAGAGCACTCAAATGTAACACTGAAAATATCACATTTATTTCCAGTATCAATCAGTCAATGAAACACATATTAACAGAAAATAACATTTATATACATTTAAACCTGCTCATAACAAAATGCCCTGAACTCTACTTAGGAGCTTTTTTTTTTTTTTTTTTCTTTTCCATTTTGTACTGAGTTTCTAGTTTAAATAAAAATCTATTGTTATCAACATATTCAATTTAAAATCTATGTAATGAAACACATTAAAATAATTTAACATTATAAAACACACAAGAATATAGAAATTGGAAATTCCAACTTTCTCTCTCTCTGTTAACACACTCAAAACAAAACAAAGCACTGTTTTTATATTATATGGGAATTATCAGATGAAATAGCTGGCATCAAAATAAGGGCATATTGATTGTAATAATTCAAGGAACTGTAACTTGCATATAGTTTATATGAAGTTATTTTACTTGTACTAAACACGAAACAACTGTTCTTTAAATTGCTCTCCTATCCATTTCTTTCTGTTAATACTTGTTTGTATCCCATTCTTACCAGAATCAAGTTACTACAATCTTATGATTTCTAAATTAACTTATTTTCTTATAATTCTCCCCAAAAATCCATGTAAAAATTGGAAAATCTGAAAATCACACTTTTCAACAGGAAGTATTATAACTGTTTTTAGTAGAAGAGGAATTCAGCTTTTCCATGCTCCTTAGACTTTTTAGAAGGAATTACATCTTCAATATAATCAATCAATCAATCAATTTGTTACTAAGAAATTAAATGTATCATTAGAATAATTTATTAATTTTAAAAAAATTTATAAATTTTAAAAAAATTAGCTCCTCCCTTCTTCCTAGATGCACTAATGTGATTGGTAAAAACATAGTTTCTTGATAATTTAAAAGAAACCTATGTTACAGATATGCAGACACACCACAGCCATCATGGCGTGAGCCTGATTTTAAAGGCTTTATGTATTACGTGTGTATGAAATATAATTGAACATTTTAAAAGGACACTAAGAAGTAGAGAACTTTAAATATTACTGATCCAGACCTCCTGGTACGTAGAGAGGGTTCAAACAAGTGCAAATTAATTGGTATCTGTGACAACAATTTAAAAGAAAAAGTAATAGCACACTTCTAGTTTCTCAAGTCAACAAAACATGAGCTACCCGGAGTTCGTTGGAATCTGGGTATATTTGATACAGCCAACAGTAAGAACTGTCACCATACATCAGCAGTTCAGAACAGGGAGGAGTCTGAATAGCTATAGCCACAAATAAAAATGTATTTGAGAAGGAAGTATATTTGTCCCTTGTCATCCAGTTGCCTGTTTTTTCTCATCCTGGCAGCAGTGCTACTGTGAGAAATAAACATTTTTGCCTCGATTAGGTGTTCATGAGTAGATGTCTAGCTGAAAGGCAATGAGGGAAACTACGAGAAACTGTAAAGGAAAATGAATTATTTCAGAACTCACTGGGGATTGAATCTATAACCTGAACTCTTTTATCTGATGTAAAACAAATACTTCCTAAATGTGACTTTCACTCCTGGCTTTAAAATAAGATTTTTCCTGAGCAGAGGCAACTTTCTGCTAAGAACTCAGCAAATGTTTCAGGATAACATGATGGCAGTGTACTTTTTGGAGAGCAGCAGCAGTGTGGAAGACTGGGTTTATTTTTTTGTCTTTATAGCAGACACAGGCACCCCTTCTTGCTGGACTATTTAGTCCTTCACCAGTCTACAAAAGACCCAGCTTCTCATAGAATAATGCCCTTTTCTTTGGTGTGCATTGGATTATTTCTCTCCATCAGCTACAAAGATCTCATCTTGAAAAACTTGATTTTCACTGTCCTATTGTCATGTCCCACCCAAGAGGGAGGTAGGAATGATCAGATTCTCAGATTCTTTAGGTTAAGGTGAAAACAACACCCAAAGTCCAAACATAATCGTCAATTTTAATGAGAATCTCCATACTACAATAATCTTAGAAGTATTGGCACTCTTAACAATTACATCTGCCTAAGATGTGTGGCTTTACTGTGTCACTTTATAAGAAATAAAAGTAAGTCTTGCATTACTTAACAACTTTATGAAGAAAAAACTTCATAAGAAAAGGAAAGAGTGAGGAGGAGACGACTGAGAGAGATGAACACAGAAAGAGATCACAGATCTGAGTTCCAATGCTGGTCCAGCCAAAGGTGTGAAGAAGGTGGATATCACAGAATCACAGAATCACAGAATGGCCAGGGTTGGAAAGGACCTCAAGGATCATGAATCTCCAACCCCCCTGCCACATAGAGTGCCACCAACCTCCACGTTTAATGCTAAACCAGGCTGTCCAGGGCTCCATCAAACCTGGCCTTGACCACCTCCAAGGATGGGGCATCCACAACCTCTCTGGGCAGCCTGTTCCAGCACCTCACCACTCTCTCTGTAAATAATTTCTCCCTGATGTCTGATTTAAACCTCCCCTCCCTCAACTTAAAATCATTTCCCCTTGTCCTGCTGTTATCTACCCTTTCAAAGAGTTGATTCCCCTCCCCTCTATAGGCTCCCTTTAGGTATTGAAAGGCTGCAATGAGGTCACCCCTCAGCCTTCTTTTCTCCAGGCTGAACAAGCCCAGCTTCCTCAGCCTGTCCTCATAGGGCAGGTGCTCCAGTCCCCTGATCATCCTACTGGCCCTCCTCTGGACCCTCTCCAACAGCTCCCTGTCTTTTTTGTACTGCGGGCTCCACACTTGGACGCATATTCCAAATGGGGCCTCACAAGAGCAGAGTAGAGGGGGACAATCACCTCCCTGTCCCTGCTGGCCACCCCTCTTCTGATGGAGCCCGGGATACCATTTGCCCTCTGAGCCGCAAGAGCACACTGCTGGCTCATATTAAGTTTTTCATCTATCAGGACCCCCAGGTCCTTCTCCACAAGGCTGCTTTCAAGGACCGCTCCTTCCAGCCTGTACGGATGCCTGGGATTCCTCCGGCCCAAGTGCAAAACTTTGCACTTTGCTGTGTTGAACCTCATCAGGTTCACCCAGGCCCACCTTTCTAGCCTCTCGAGGTACATCTGAATGGCATCCCTTCCTTCAACCATGTCAACCGCACCGCTCAGCTTGATGTCATCAGCGAACTTGCTGAGGGTGCACTCGATTCCTACATCGATGTCATTGATAAAGATGTTGAAGAGCACCGGTCCCAAGGCAGACCCCTGGGGTCACTGCTCGTTACAGGCTTCCACCTGGACATGGAGCCATTGATGACCACCCTCTGTCTGCGGCCTTTCAACCAGTTTCTTATCCATCGAGTGGTCCACCCATCAAATCCACATCCCTCCAATTTGGAGATGAGGATGTGGTGGGGGACCATGTCAAAGGCCTTGCTCAAGTCCAGGTAAGTGACATCGGTCACCTTTCCCTTATCCACCGATGCCGTCACTCCATCATAAAAGGCCACCAAATTGGTCAAGCATGACCTTCCTCTGGTGAAGCTGTGCTGACTGTCACGGATGACACACCCATTCCTCATGTTTTCAAGCATGCTGTCCAGGATGATCTGTTCCATGATATTCCCAGGCACAGAGGTGAGACTCACCGGCCTGTAGTTCCCGGGGTCCTCCTTGCTCCCTTTCTTGTCAATGGGAGTGACGTGACCCTTCCTCCAGTCATCTGGGACTTCACCTGACAGCCACAATTTTTCAAAAATGATGGAGAGAGGCTCGGCAACCACCTCAGCCAACTCCTTCAGAACCCTGGGATGCACGCCATCCAGCCCCATAGACTTATACACATTCAGTCTCATGAGGCGGTCTTGGACCTGCTCTGTCCTCATAGCGGGGAGGGGGATTTGTCGCCCTGATCCCCACCTAGAGGTTTAGGGATGCAGGGCTCGGGAACGTGAGAAGTTCTGGAGTCTTGTCCACCAGTGAAGACTGAGGCAAAGAACTCGTTCATTACCTCAGCCTTCTCATTGTCCGTTGAAGCGAGTTCTCCTTTTACATTTACCAAAGGAGGCACACTCGCTTTGGCACATCTCTTGTGGCCAATGTACCTGTAGAACTGCTTCCAATTGTTTTTCACGTCCCTCGCCAAGTTCAGTTCCGCAATGTTCAGTTCCGGATATGTGGCAGTCTGCTGTCCACGAAAGTGCTCTTACAGAGGTTCCAAATTTCCAAAGAACCTAGGATATCAAGTCCCCTCTCACAGATTTTCTCAATCATCTTTCTATGTATACTGGGTTTATGGAGTTCATGGTCAACAAACTCACAGTCAAAACTTTGCAGCAAACAATTTCACTTGAGAAGTGGAATTTCAGCCAGAGCAAGGCCATCTGATCTCCACAGGGCTCCCTTGTCCAACCAGGTTTTCAACTGTTAGCCTGTAGTCATGGTTAGGTCTTATCTTGTGTTTGAAACAAATTAAGTATACCACATGTAAAGCGTTTTTTGTTGATCTGCTGCAACTGTGCATCAGTTTTTGCATTGTTTAAACAAGAACGACAAGGTTTGTAAAGCATGATGCTCTTAAGTAAAAAGCGGTTTATGAATGTAAAGTACAGCTCAGATTTATATAAACTGAGATAAAAAGATAAGAAAAATATTTTTCCTCTAAGCATATATGAAGAACGGTAACAAGCCTCTTTGGGCCTATTGCTTGAACTTTTACAGTAATATAGTAATGTAAAGCTCTATGAAGGAGTTTTGACATTAATCACTGTATTTTAGCCATGACAATGTATTAGTACAGGAAAGAGAATATGCTACTAGCAGCCAGAATCAACCCCTAGCCAAATGAAATGAATCAAGGATATCTCAAGGTGCTACAACTATTAATATTTAGCAGAACCTATTTTACTTGAGATAAAGGTCAGGAATTCATTTACAGAACCTTTATTGCAAATATGAAATTTAGCATGGATGAAAAGTTAAACTTTAGCAAGCCCCTGTTTGTTGTTATGGCAACCTCCAAAGGTTGAAAACTAGGTTCAGTGAAGTCAAAAGTCATGGAGTTGAAGTTAGAAGTAACTTCATTGTTCATTTAATGTTATTCTACTGAGTTAGTATGTGACTTATATTTTATGCACAGTCAAAATAGAAGTGGTTGATTTGTCTACTTATTCCATGTCTTAGGACGCATCAGGCCAGCACTGCTAGTTGACTGGGGAAGGGATTGTATCCTGCTCTGGTCTGCAGTGATACTGCTTCACCTTAAACACTGTGTATAGTTTTGGGCACCACAATGTAAGAAGGATTTGGAACTGTAAGAGAGTGTCCCAGTAAGGGCTACAAAGAGGACAAGACATATGAGGAGTGGCTGAGATGGATTGGTTTGTTCAGCCCAGAGTAGAAGGGGAGGCCCCATGGCCGTTGCAGCTCCTCACAGGGAGTGGAGGAGCAGTGCTGAGCTCTTCTCTCTGGTGACAGTGAGGGGACCACATGGAGCTGTGTCAGGGGAGAGGCAGGTGTGGGTTAGAGACAGGTTCTGCACCAGAGGGCGGTGGGCATGGAATTGCGTACAGTTTTTTTCCTTTTTTCTTTTTTTTTTTTTTTTTCCAGAATTTCTTTTAGATAGTTGTTTCAATCACATTTTACTTAATTTTTCAGTATGTAATTATGACTTAACCATACTACCTCTGTTTTATCATTCTTCTGCTTCCATTATATGAAGAACAATTTTCAAACATGTCTTTTTATTAATAAGTCCCCCAGGATGAGATAGCAGTTATGCTTCTTTGTTTGCCTTTTAACCAAAATCATTACTGTATCTCATACAGTATAATAATGTCTGTCTAAACCTTTTGCTTTTTTTCTGAAGTTTTGTCTCACATAGGCTTTGCAGTCTTGAGCAAGTTATAGAAGAAACAAATCAGACCTCAGAAGAAATGATGAGCGTGGAATGCATATTAAGATTGAATAGTAATGTTAGTCTATGCTGGTATGAAAACAAACATACAAACTTTAGAGATCAAAAGTCACTTAATAAATTTCCGAGGCTTTGATTCTATTTTCTTTTATAGTTTAGGATTGTAGCTATGACTGTGGTTTCTTATTCCAAAGTTATTGCTTGCTTTTCCTTTTAATGTCTACTCTTGCATCCATAGCTTAGTGTTAGTAGTACTTACTGAGTGTTCAGTCCTGTCAACAGAGGTCACATTTTCAAAACCTATTTCAACAGTCCAGGTGGGAGGGACATATTCACACCACCTGATATTTTTCTAAACATAGCATTCCCTCACATTTTCAGAATTTCCTGTCTGATATCTTGAGGGGGTGATAGCACACTACCTTGGATTCATAAACAAGGTACTCTTTAGTCTTTCTGAGAAAACTTGAGAAAAGTAAAGCTGGTACAGTTTTTTGTCCCCACTGCCTTTTTTTTTTTTTTTTAACATAAAAAGTCTGAATTGTGTTTATTGAGAGCCACCTTCCCCTAAGTGACTTTTATCTTTTTAAATTTCAAAATTGTAGAAAGATTTTGAAATGTAGCCATTGAGTAAAATGTTGATTTACTATTGGCTTCCCACTCCTTAGCTTGTATAATTTAACAGCCACCTTTGACCCTCACTGTGGCTTGCAATATACACTATGCATTAAAAGTGAATTCTATTGATATTTGTATTTCTTTGAAATACATTTCATATTTCTGGAAACATATGTAACAGAAAGTGCCAAGAAGTCAGTTCCTACAACTGTGGTCCAGTCTTTAGGATACATTACTTTTGTGTGATACTTAAAAGCCTTTAAAACTGAGATTCTATATGCTATATATACAAAAACATGTAATGTAATCATGTATAACAAGTGGTAAGAAGGAAGGTATAAAGAGAGGGAAAATGGTCAGTAAAGAAGCTGGAAAGTAATATGTGTAGTGAGTTCTTCCTGTATTCAATTATCTTATTTTCAGTCAGACTGTAAATTCATTATCTAGGAAAGAGAGATTAAAGATGGACTGAACCAGTTTCTCAGAGATTATTCAACTTCTGTGACAGTAACAGGTTAATCATGTATTCATTCGTCAGTGAAGGCAGTAAAATGTTCAGCTCACTTACTGTAGTGCATTATTTTTTTTTAGTCTATTTTTTAAATGTGAGTCTTATCATATGATATTTCTGTTGTCAAAATGATATATATACTACATTTACAGCTTTACCATTAAGTTCTTCAGATGATTCTTCCAGAACTGGCCTTTAAGTAAGAAGATCCCTGAATTGTATAGTCAAACTCCCTGGAATAGAAACTTCTATTAAGAATAAGCCTTGGAGTATAAGTCTCGAAAAGTAGTTGTGGTTTTTTGTTTGTTTGTTTGTTTGTTTGTTTGTTTTTCTAGTGTGGTTCATTTAATTTTAACACCTATGACTTTTTCCTACTCACTATCTGATTAGTCTCCCACTAGTTTAAAATTATATTAGGAAGAAAAAATCCTACAGTTTCATACCAGGGATAAATTGACTGAAGGTTTTGCAAAAACTCATTTATTTACTAAATCTTGCGGTTTTCATTTTTTTTTCCAGCCAAGTTAACCTCCACCAATTTTTTAAAATAGGCTTTTTTTTCTTTTTTTTTCTTTTCTTTTCTTTTTTTCTTTTTTTTTTTTTCCTCTAGAGTAAGGAAACTAGTAGAGTACATTAAAAAATAGCATAAAAGAACACCTGTGCAGTAATGAGATAACAGAAGATCTCCCACATGAATACGGAAAAGCAACATGTTGCCTAAC
The DNA here is from genome assembly GCF_951394365.1 of Tetrao urogallus. Classification (NCBI taxonomy): domain Eukaryota; kingdom Metazoa; phylum Chordata; class Aves; order Galliformes; family Phasianidae; genus Tetrao; species Tetrao urogallus. The sequence goes on along the minus strand of NC_136815.1, from coordinate 26,719,987 downwards.
CAACACTTTTACATTTTTGAAAGTGATAAGAAATGATGAGATAGATGAGATAAAATTTACTGAGATTTTCGTAATTCTTTGGTAAATTATATGGAGACATTTTGCTTTGCTTTGGCAGTCAGAGTGAAAGAGGACAAGCGATAAAAAGCTGATTTTAAAAATATCATATAAAGTCTTTCTTGGCACAAATGGGAAGTTGTGCTTTTCACTACTGAAGTTCAAAGTAGGTAGTGGCACATAGGTGGAAAGATAATGCCAGACAAATGATAGAAAATCACTGATCAAATCCTATTATTATGTATATTTCCTGACAGAAAACCCAGTTAACAACTTGTTGAATTTTGTGATGATTCAGAAATTATAGAAAGTAGTTAGCAAAAACTTCATGTATCAAAATGAGTGCAAGTAGATAAGGGTCAACTGTATAATTGGCTTCACACGTGATAAATGAAACCTAACATTAGAAATGTAAGGTATCACACACACAGTTTCAGGAACATAAGTGGAAAATGAATAGGACTGCTGTGGCTTTGATAAGTGCTTGTAAATTAAAATGGATGGTAAAGACTATGCCTTATTTTTGTGATTAAATAGATTCAGCAATATGAAGTGGGTAGAATATAAATATCTATGACATTACTGGAACGAGTACATGAATAGGGAGGTAGTGGACAGACTGAGATAAACTCTTTTTTTTTTTTTTTTAATCTGTCTTACTACACAAAATGATTTTTGGGTTTTAGTTTTATCTGTAATATGAAAATTCTTGTGATCAATTAAAACTTTAATACAAAAAAGACTAACCAGTAATTTCCAGATTGGAGTTTTTCACTTACTGGTAAAACATACAAGAGTTTTTGAAAACGAATCCCTCCCTGTATCAGAATGGAACAAATCACTGAATGGAATTGAAATAAAAAGAATAGATCTCTGCCTGAGCTCATCAGCACAAAATGCTGTAACAAGAAATTTAATCTTAAAGTTATCAAACATTCAAGAGGCCTTAACAAAAAATGCAATCTTAATAGCATCAAACATTCTTTAGCTATCTGTTGATGTCCTATCTTGTAAGCAGAGCTGATTGAATAATGGATTATTCACCGGAAAATTGAAATATAAAAAAGTGATTACTTTTCATAAAACATCTAATTTGAGGTGAAATTAATATAATATGTAATGTATGAAAAAATATAGATATTTATAGACAATGTACAAATTAAAATGATTTTGCAAAAATAATAACTCTAAAAGGTTAAATACAATTTACTTTAAAATTCTCTGTTTGGATTTATAGTTTCTGTGCATTTCTGTATTTTTAAAATGTGACTCAGTTCAGTCTCATCATTGTTTACAAAGTAATTTTTTGTTCTTGTTTCTAGTCTATACTCAGAATTCAGGATATACATTTCTACCCTTTCTTTAAGGATGATTGTTAAGAAATATTACCGTTACAGGTGTCGGTTTTTTTCATTCCCAGAAAATGTTTAGCTATGATCATCAATATCCTGTCTTGAATGATATTGTTCAGTCTACAGTGCAGCATCTTGAAATACTTCATTTGTTCTGTATTTTTTTGAAAACCTGACACATCTATTGTACCATCTCAAATGTATTTTTGTTGTAACCAGTCACAAAGCTATTGTTAAATTAGTTCAGAAAATAGGGGCAGAGTACACAGAAAGCCCTCCTTTCCTGCTTTGAATATAGGCCTTTATATCCTAGATAGCTCAGAATGTAAGAAACACGTAACTGAATATACATGTGAGAGTGAATAAGAAAAGCCTAAGGGTTATTTCATTTGTATTTTTATAACACCCAAAAAGATCTACTACCAATTCACACACATGCATATTTATTATATATATATATATATATATGTATAATAACATATATATTATTAGAAATTACACAATATAGTTAATATTAGCTAATATATAACTAAAATTAATTTCTGTAGGGTGCTCAAATTTATGGCATCTATGCACAAAAGGGTACAAGTAAAATAATTATTATGTTTTGTTTTGCGTTTTTTTGCGTTTTTTTTTTTGTTTTTTTTTTTGTTTTTTTTTTTGCATTTTATCACTACTACTAAAGTACATCAAGGAAAAAAGAAAAGGACTCCTGGGTTATTGACTTTTTTTAAATACCTGTTTGCATCGATTTTTTTGGGGGTGAAATTTCATTTTTTGAGGTACTTGCAGGTTGATTCTGGAGTATGTTTTCCAAGCGGTCAATTTCAGTACTCATTTTCTTGCAATTATGTTCTGACTTAATCTGTGCATAGAACACATGCATGAATCTACTGACAGTTAGATGAAAAATGAAATATGTTTCCAAGGACTGCTGGGCTATCCCTACATGCCTACAGTTGATAACATGCATTTCTTGCAATTCCAGCACTACTGCCCTCAGCTGAAAATTCTAAACAGATACAACTTTTCATATTTCTTTGGATTTCTGGAAGGAGTTGTCATACCTATGTGTGTTGGCTTGCTCAGGACATAATCAGTCAATATTTTGTCAGCTACTATTAGAATTTTCATGGACAGATGCAACATATTCAGAGCAACAAGAGAAATATATGCAAAAATATATATATAATAAATAATAAAATATAATAATAAATAAATAAATAATATATATATATTGATTTTTGTCTTAATGTTCACCAGCTAAAAATAAATTTAATTCTTCAGCTATAATGTTTATCAGTCCTAACAAAGTCATTACAACATGTATAATAATTGTAGATTTTCTTGAAATCCACATGCACATCAGTCCAGCCTATTGCTGATTCTGAGGGACTGTTCACTTGCTTCAGAGCAATGACTTCTTACTGTAATAATCCTTTGGAATCAGAACAGGCTTTTCTCAAAGTCTTCATGTGTGACCCTTCTAAACATTTGTACACTCTAATCCAGTCCTTCTTCATCCTTGAAAAAAGAGGAGTGAACATATTTAGCTCTTGAAGCCTTTTCTGATAGGACTTCTAATCTCCAGCTAAGCCTTGTAGCATCCCCACAACACTTCCCTTCCAAAGCTGCAAACATCATGGTTTTCTGATAAATTGTGTAATTGAATCATTAAATGTGTTAAAACATAACTAGTATCTCTGCCTGTTCACCCCAAATCCTTGCTAGACTGTTTCGAGCAATCTATATACATTCATTTTCTACCATCATAAAATGATGTCGTTATTTTATTATCCATGTTACCTATTTTATTACAGTAATACTCTTTCCATGTTCATTAACTCAAGCCGAACATAATGGAATAATATTGAATTTCCTTCACCTTTGTGATGGTTTAATTGTGGTTAACAGCTATCACCTAGCTCCTTGCATACTCTCTGCCCCAGCAAGACAGGAGAAGAAAATATGAAAAACCCAAGGAAGAAAAATTGTAGGCTGACAGGCAGATCATTTTTCAGTTATGGCACTGCTGTGGGCAAAACAGACTAAATCTATCAAAAATTAACGTAAATTATTCCCAATGAAAAAGAAAAAAGCGCTAATTTGAGTAGTGGGAAATAAAACAACAATAAAAAAATGCCTTTCCTTTTTTCTTTCTTTCCCAGTCTTGTCTTCCCTCTTAACTCCTCTACTTTTCCCTGATCAGTGGAAATTGTTAGTACATAGTGGCTTCTCTGTACTGCTCCTTCTCTATCTCACATTTCATTTGGCCTAATGTGGGGTCACTGGAGGCTGCAGTTTCCTCAGGAATATTGTCTCCTCCAGGCTGCAGCATGGATACCTTCTCCTCTATGGTCTTCCCCACAGAATGCAGGAAAATCTCCTCCCCCTCCTGCTCTGACCTTGATGTTCATTCAGCTACATAGCACTCTTTGATTCCCTTCTACATTCTTATTCCAGTGGGTCTTTTTTTTGCCAATTCTGTGGTACATTTTCTCGTGGGTTTCACATTGTGGTACATTTTTACATTTTCACCTTGGCTATAAGGTTCAGCTGCACCCTGCTAGAGGGTCTTTGGAGATGGCTGAAGCCAGATGTGAGTGGCACAGAGTGGTCCAGCCTTTCCTCGGTGAGACTCAGCTTCTCTTCCTTGGTCACCAAACCCATTATAACTACTACACCTGCAATTGCAGTGTACCTATAAGGTGCATTCTTCTTTATTCCTTCCTTTGCATGATAGAATCATAGAACCCTTACAGTTGGAAGGAACCCTTCTAGGGTCCTACTAGTCTAACTCTCCTGCAGTGAACTGAAACACCTACTGCTTAGAGCCTGGTCCAGTCTAACCTGGAATGTCTCCAAGGACGGGGCATCCACCACGTCTGGTCAACCTGTTCCACTGCTTCACCACCATTATTATAAGAAGCCTCTTAAAAATATCCAATCTAAATCTCCCCTCTTTTAGTTTGAAACCACTTTCCCTTGTCCTGTCATAACAGACTCTGCTAAAAAGTCTTCCTTTTTTCTTATAGCCTTCCTTTAGATACCGAAAGGCTCCTCTCCTCGAAGCCTTCTTTTCCACAAGCTGAACACCCCAGCTCTCTCAGCTTTTCCAATTAGATTGCCTGTCCCATGTGTGTAGACTGACTGAACTTCCGGAAACAATCCCTGTAATGTGACACTGGATTTTGCAGAACACAATTCTCATGGAGACAATGGTTCCTCCAGCAGTCATTGTGAAAAGATTTAAGTTAAGGTAAGTGTTCATGGCTACTTAATGCTTATATGAAACTTCAACTCCTGAAGATTCTCCAGTGAAAAAGCTGTGGATTCTCCCTTCTGACTTAAATTTATGGCAAAAATAATAATGGTAGATTTAAGGCACACTGCCTGTGAATGAAATTTATTTAAAATGAAAAGAGAGGCTTAGATATTGTCCTTTTCACATTATCTATTCACAGGACATGTAAAGTAGAAGTTTTAATTACCATCCTTTCCCAAGAATTGAAATTCAATATATTTCTATTGTTGGTACATTCAGCATTCACTATTTGTATTCACAGTAGAGGTAGAACACTCTTACTAAGGTGTCTGTGAAGAATTAGCAGTTCTGCATGGGAAAATGACTGAAATTTGATAAAAATATTATTTACTCAAGTAAAGAAAAAAAAAAAGGAATAAAATATGCACATGAAATATATAAAATCATTGTAAATGCCTGCAAAGCCATCTGTTCTTACATACATTACCCAACAGTCATGTTTTTTTAAAAAACAGAAAAACAAATGTAATGTTGGTAGATATTGTTTTCTAAATAGATGAAAAAATGACAATCATGCAAATCTAAAAATGATTAGGAAAAAGCCTTTCTTGACCTCCCTGAATCAAATCATCTGCTTTTCCCAGCAGAACCAGTAATTTGTGGTAAGTGATTGTGAGAACTCGTGTGCTACTCCAAAAGATTTCAGAACAAATGCCTCTTACAAATAAAACCTTTTTTTTTTTTGTTTGCTTGTTTTCAAAGGATTCCTCTTCCATTCTTATCCAACAAGATGGTGAAAACAGAGTGAAAATCTTTGCCATTGTTTGCGTGGGCATCTGTTCGGGGCTGACTAGATTGAATGTTGCAGGATACTGGTAGTTGCTAAAAAATTTCCATCACAAATTACTTCTCTTTGAGTTAAAAAATGATAAAGGTTGTATTTTGCTGTTAAATCTTTGATCTCAACCATCTATGTGTATGCCAAGTTTCCATTCCTTGCAAAGGTGTGAAGATTTACCAAACTGAAATTCTTTGAGGTGAATTTCTGCTTTTTGGGTTATAGGGTGAAACAAGTTTGAAACCTGTAATCAAACTCTTTTGATCTTGCATACGAAGTTATGTTCCACTGATGACTAACTGGTAAGGTAAAAATATACTTTTCTCAATGATTGCTACTAACAAATTTGAATCTGAAAAGGTTATGACTATAAGTTTTCCTTTGTATATGATGATTGCGCTCTTATGCAATAATTTCCATGTCAGGCCCTACAGTAACATGGGGAAAGTTTGCAGAATTTCTGTGTGGTTTATTTATGCTTGATTTATGGCACAAGCTCAAAAAGGTATGAAAGAAAATCAAGTTGTGTATAAAACTAAATTACACAATTTGTTATTTCAGTCCTGAACTTATCTTCATACTGTATGATGCCTCTTTCTTACCTCATATTTGAAATCTTCATTGTGAAATTTAAGCAAGAGCCTAGGTGCTGCTTGGAGTACTGCCACTCCCTGATATATGTGATGAGCATTAGCATCTAACAGAAGAAGAGACTGTACATCTGTAGCTTACTGAATCTGGCGTAAGCTTTACTGTAACATCCTGCAGACTTTGTGTTAGGCTAACAATTATGACCTCAGGACTTGTCAGGCTTTACCTGGGTTTGGACTACATGGCAGTTTCTGTAAGCCTGTTTAGCTGTAACAGGTGGTTAACAAGGTGACTGTTACCTCATTTGCTTTAGCTTTTGCTTAGCTTTTGATTGATTGCATGGTATGACATCTATTGCTCTATGTACTTCTTGTAAGCAGTAGATTGCAATAGGAAGTAGTTACATTGTATGGAATTAACTATTTATGACCCTAGAAAAAAATTCAGTGTAGAGTACCAGGAATTATTATAGAGGCCTTGAAAGCACAAGTGCGAGAAGTTCCCAGAGTGCTTAAAGCTGTAAACAATTTACCAGTGGTTAAATATCAGCTATTGATTGCAACCTTGGGAGTTAGATAAAAGCATTTAACAATGGAACAATGTAGCTAACATCTGTAAAGCATATAAGATATATGTTTCCAAATTCAGATGTGGGTCGTGGAATAACAGAGTAGTGAAGAAAGAGTAATCTTCAGTGTATAATACAAAATGTAGAAAAACAATCTAGAGTAGATCCCAGAGTGAAGAGGAACAAATCTTCATTCTCAGCAACAAACACCTTCCAGAAAAAACTTAGGATGCTGGTGACTCAATGCAAGCTTTCCTGAGACAGAATCTGTCTTAAGTTGAGGACTTGGAGCAACAGTGGGAAGGTCCAAAAGCATGAATAAAAATGTTAACTGTGTTGTTGTTGGGATGTTTTATGTAATAGCAATATGTTCTTTCTCTGACAGTTAAATCTGAATTGAAGATAACTGTTTAATTTGACTATTTCAACTAGACTAGCAATAATCATCTTTTTAAATTGGATTTATTCAATTAACCTACATAAACAGCCCAAGTTCGAGAGCAACAAGCTGCTGAGAATTTAGACAACTTGATATGTAGGCTGGGTACGACATGAATGAGGACAGAATTAGAACCAGACAAATTCAGACTACAAATCTGTGATTACCTTGCAAACTTTGAAATATTTCAAAGAGAATCATAGATTCATAGAATCATAGAAATATAACTCTTTCTGATGACTTGAATTACTGATCTGATTTTCTTTCTGTGACTCTGACGCTGTATGTATTCTCTGGCCCTACCTGTTAAACAGTTAACTTTATTTACAAAATGCTCAGAAAACAAATGAAAAAAAAAAAAAAGAAAAAAAACACAAAAAAATTCTACTTTAACTTTGAGACGGAAGAGAAGGTCAAAACTCTTCCATATCACAGAGTTTTTTTGTTTTTTTTTTTAATCATTGTAATTCAATCTTACTTTGTAAAAAAAATCTGGAACTGTTTAAGTGTTCAGAAAGTGCAATGAATGTATTCATTCCGCCTGCAGTGCATTTCTAGGCTACTCTTTCACACACATTTTGCAGTTTCAATGAAAAAAACAAAAAACAAAAACAAACAAACAAAAAAAAAACATTAGGAAATAGATTATCAGTATAGAGAGTTTTCTTCTTTAACTGATCCATAAGGCAACGTATCTCTTCTGTCACAACACCAAGGCCAATGCCTTGCTGTATTAATACACAGATGACAAAAAAAAACCACTTGAAAATAAAAAGCTGAATTAGTGGGAAATGCTGTAGCCAAAGTCTTCATCTTTATGTTAGCAATAAAGACAACTGTTCTCTCTTCCTGAAACTGATTTGTACTGAGCTACTGAAAATGAATTAATTTTATTGTTCTTAAATCAAGCCAACATTCTGAGACTCAATTAAATTTTTATTGAAAGGTCTTCAGTGAAACCCATTTAAAGACACAGACTACTATAAAAATTTTAGATAGCAGGACTGAGCACAGTGAGCAACTCAAACATATATTACAAATCTTGGTGATATCTAACAGCTGAAGTACCATCTTGTGGCTAAACCAGCTGGAAGAGATTGCCCCATTTGGATTAAGTGAGGCATTTTTCAGGCAAAACAGTGCTTGCCCAGAGGTGAATATCCTCTTACCAGAAGCAGGCATATCTTAAACCAGTGCAATTCACAATCTAAACTGTTAGTTACCATCTTTCACTTTTCACATTAGAGTAATAAAAATTTTGATGTTTAGTTGATTCTGTTTAAATATACCTACTCATCCTATCCTGTCAGGGTAAGTACATTAAAAATTAAAGCATGGTAATATGTTATGAAATAATTTAGCCAAAAGAAACACAATCATGACTATAAAGAATGATTTTTCAATCTATGTAAAAATATGTAGGAAAAAAAGGCTGTGCTGCCATGTTTTAGGTCCTTTATGTCTTCTATGTCCCGACTGGTGTTACTTGGGACTTCCACTAATTTCACAATCTGCAAAAACAGGGATGTGATATCATGCGTATCATCGTAGTACTATCCATTGAATAAAATGCTTTTTATTCTTCATTTCTTCTGTTTGACTAAAGATGTCTTCAAATCTAATATCTTTTCAGTATTTCTATGGTTTCAACCATGAGTCAAAAACAGGGCCAGTGGTCACTATAGTTTTTCCTCTTCCCTATTTCAAGCAGAATTGGCATTCTGCATCTTAGTTTCACTTGGTGTTTTAGACAATTTCTTTATCTATACCTGCTATAATGTATAATATTTTTCTTTACCTGCTGTTTTTGCTTATCCAGCTTTTTATTCTTAGTTTTCTGCTGCATGTTCTCATTTTCAGGACCTTTTTTTTTTTTTTTTTTTATCTGTAGTTATTATGTTTTGTTTTTATTTTCTTTTTTCATTCTGAACTTTAAGAAATCATAATTCAGATAGCACAGCTGGGCTGGAACTTGCTGCTGCTTAATGGACCTGTAGTTGTTTATCCACACTACTCCCTCTCTTAATGTTGAATATCTAAATTTATGTCTATTTAGACTAGGCTTGCAAGTGCTACAATGTAATAGGGTTAGATCTAACGAGTAGCTGTTCTGAGGAATCAACCTTTTGATCAGTGTGGAAGGCAAGGTCACTACTCTCTCTGTAAAGAACTTTCCCCTGACATCCAACCTAAATCTTCCCTTTCTCAATTTAAAATCATTTCCCCTTGTCCTGCTGTTATCTACCCTTTCAAAGAGTTGACTCCCCTCCTGTTTTTAGGCTCCCCTTAGGTACTGAAAAGCTGCAGTGAGGTCACCCCACAGCCTTCTAATTCCTACATCTATCAATGAATTTACTCATCAGACAAAAGTTGCCTATTCCTATCTGTAAAAATATTCCGTTTTCAGTTCTAAACACTCAGAATTATATTAAATTTCTCAATTAAAGTTTGAAAGAATTTATGGTTTCAGATGACCTGAAAATTTATCCTGTACTCAAGGGAAGAAGAATTGGCATGTTGCATCTTTTTTCCTAGTACCCAAGAGCATTTTGCAGTGTCCACTCCTAGACAACAGTCATGATCATATCTCTTGGACATAGATGTACAAATTTGGTCGTGAACTGCATTCATCTTTTTTTCAGTTTTACAACTACACAGAACTATACAAAAGCAATTTCATTCAATCTTTTAAGTTCCAACACAAATACTTGAGAATTGACAAATTTATTGCAGTTATGATTGCTAGTACTTCTACTAATTGTAAAGAAGTTTCAGCTTCCAAGCCTTGAAAATAATTATATAACTGATTATAGATATGTAAGCCTGAGGTGTTTGGAATTTTTTTGGCTTATCAGTATTTGTCTAGATAATAACACATTCTAAAATATTGCATAAGCCTCTGAGAAGGTTTATCAGTTTAGAAGGTTATAGCAGGACAGATGCATTTCCTCCTTTAAAAAAAAAACAAAACTATGTTGTAAGGAAGGATTTTTCAAAACCATATCAGAGGATTTCTTCTGTGCTTAGAAGAGGACAGAGACATCAGAGTTAATGATACTGTGTATAGTTCTGGAACTGGAACAATATAATCTCATCATACTTGCTCTCTGCTGAGGCTAATTAGCTTCGTGGAGATACCATACTGCTGTAATGCAAATATGAACATTTTAGGATTCACAGTTCAACATATTGCTCAACATATAGCTGTTGTATTGTATCACACAGCCATGTCAGCCTTCTGCAACACACTCATAAAGTTTAAAAGTGTAGTTAAGAGTACATTTAGTACAAATACAGTATCCCAAGGACTGCAGACACTTCTGAAAACCTCAGAATTTTTCACTTCAATAATATCTGTTCTCTGTAATTAATCTGAATATATTCCCAGTGAGACTATGATGTTTGCATTCAATATTTAGGGACTGATGAAATCTACTCAATGCTGCTCAGCTGTCATCTACCCTTTAATTTTCCTTTGAGCAACTTTTCCAGGTACCTGCTACTATTGATTTTGCTCAGAGTTCTAATTCTTGCTTAGCTCAGCTTTCTGAAATGGGGTTTTTAAAAGACACCTTTCTGTGAATTGCAAGAGTCTAAACTCTGATGGTTTCAAAAAGTATTAGGAGACCAAGATCTCTGCAGTTTTAGCTGTGGGAATTTCTGAAAAATAAAATTATGTTTTATTTATTTTGTTGGATTATTTTCCATTTCCTATAGGTAAAGAAGCTATTACATTATGTAGACATATCACAAGACTGGTACGACAACGCTTTTTTTTATGTAAATATGTAATGCTATTTATAAAAGCAAATTACCACTATGATCAGAGATCAATTTCTTCACATTAGTGAGGTAATGATTTCTTCATTTGCATATTATTGGATGAATTAGTCAGTATTTATCTTTTTCAATCATTTGTGTACGAATTCCACCTGCCTTGGTGTCTTTTTGGTGTTTGCTCTCTAATTATTTTAATTTAGCATGACATATAATTGGAAGTCAGTCTTAATTATAGGGAAAGGATCAATGAATTGAAATCTATGGATAAAACAATGACTTTAAAGTAATCTTTTCTATCCCACACAGAATTTACCTTGACTTGTGGACGTTCACGTTCCTCAGGTGGTCATGAACTGATCTTCGCTTACAGTAGGAGGGATATTGCCTCCCTGAACACCTCCTACCAAACCAAATGTTTGAGGGCTGAGCAGTTATCAGAGAAGACCAAGGCAAAAAAACGTTAAGTACCTCAGCCTTCTTGTCTGTTCTTACCAGCTTGCCTGTGTCACTCACTAGGGGGGCATGCCCTCCTTGAGTTTCCTTTTCTGGTTGAGTACCATAGAAGCCTTTCCTGTTCTTGACATCTCTTGCCAAATTTAGCTCAAGCTGGGCCTTGGCTTTCCTGATCCCATCCCTATATAGCCCATCAGCTTCCTTATAGTCTTCCTATGGTACCTGCCTGTTTCCACTGCCTGTGCATTTTTTTCTTGCTCTTTGGTTTGACCAGCAGGTCCCTGTTCAACCACACTGGTCTCTTGCCTTCCTTTCCTGACTTGCTACACCCAGGGACAGAGAGCTCCTGTGTGCTAAGGAAAGCCTCCTTAAAGATCTGCCAATGCTGCTCCATACCCTTGCCCATGAGATCAGTTTTCCAGGGTGTTTTGTTGATACACTCCCTGAAGAACTGAAGCCTAATTTTACTATTTGCCTGTCTCATATCCCTCTGGATAAAATAATTCCTTCTACATTCAGAGTTGAGCATAACCATATACCATTTTCTGGTACCTTGTAGATCAGGCATGTTTTCAGGGAGAATGGTTTGTAATAAAATGCAAACCAAGAATGCTGCTGGTCATCTGCTCCCATACTCCTGCATGTCATTTTTTTCCCTTTTGTTCTTAATGTCTAGTTTGTAAGGTCCTCTGTATCCCTTGCATTTTCTTGAAAATTTCTTTATGCGAATTTGTCCTTGCGCTATTTCATCTTAAGTGATATCTGAATATTCAATAGATAATATAAATTCACGAAGACATGCATACACCACAGTACAAAGACTTTTTAAAAAGTTCTTTTGCTTATATTATTTGTTGCATTGTTTGGGCTATTTTGTTATTGTTGTTTGGTTTTTTTTTTGGTGGGAGGTGAGGTGGTGTTAGCATGACTCCTAAGGCTAGTCAGATTTTCAACCAAGATTTCTGAGAACTGTTCACAAAGTAATTGACTAGGGCATCTTTCTTTTTTTATGTACTGAAGCAATTCTGGAAAAAAAGTTTCTAGCATGTTAAAGTAGCTTGTTTTCAGCTTTCTACATCCACACAATTAGAACAGAGAATAATGTGGCTTGACTCTAAATTTATTAATTATTTTTTTTAATCTATCAGGTATGCTTTAGAATAAAAATCTGCTACCTTCACAACCCATAATAATATAACTAGACCATTAATTAAAATTTTGCATGCTACTTATTCAAGTACTTTCTCATTTACAAAGCAATAACAGTACAGAATAAAACCAGCAGCAGTCAGGAATAATCCATTAGTTGATTAAAAAACAACCTTTTTAACAATTCAGATAAACTGAGCCATAGGAATTTATTTTAACTTAAACAAAAACTTTGTTTTAATTTAAACATTTTTTATGAAGTTTATCTCTGTTAAAATACAGAATAAAAAATAGCAAAATAGTCATGCATTTGAATATCAAATCTTCAGTGATATCAGTTAATTTTATTGTTTAAAATATAAAGCTAGAGCCACTGCTCAAAATTTTTTATCTTCCTATGTTGATTTATTTAATTTAAAACTTTTAAAATAAATTTTGAACAATATTTAATATTTTAAGAGTTGTTTTTCAGTTAAAAGTAAAAATAACGAGAAGTGGTGTGTGATTAAAAATTACAATGAATAAATATTTTTTCTAAGTATATGCTACAGAACCTAATGCTCACCTCAGTGTCTTCTGTTATGGAAATGAATCTTTCCATAGACTATATTAAAAGTCCAGAAAAATTGGACAGTTTCCATCAGAATATAGATGTTGTTGCTTTTGTCCTCAATAACAAAACAAACAGCAATGAAAAAGGTAGGTTTTGGATTTCTTCCACTTAAAAAGTTAAAGTTCAATCTTTGGTTTAGCACTTCAGTCTATAAAATGAGATGGAAAACAATGAGCTTATTTGTTTCTAATGGTAACTGTAGGATTTCACTTTACATTTATGTTATTTAATAAAATGAATCAACATTCTTTCCTCCTAATGAAGACATTTATGATATTGTTATGACTTTCAGTTTTATTTAGTTTTCTTTGTGTAAGCTACAAGTAGTCAAAAAAAGTGTTCCTTGTATTCTATGGAGGCTAAATGAAAGATGGGAAAGATGTGGCACTGAGCGACATGGGCTAGTGGGCATAGTGGGGATGGATCGATGGCTGGACTTCGTGATCTTAATGATCTTTTTCCACCTTAATGATTCTATGATTCTGTAGGTCTGCATGGATTGATGTGGAGTAGAAAGAAAGAATAGGACAATAATGTGGTGCAGAAATGCCCTTAACATTCTCATAGTTTGATTGGTTTGGTGGATTGTGAACATTACCAATTTAAAAAGTGATCTGCAGGAGAATACTGAATCTAATTCCTCTCTAATGGAATTAGCAAACTGGAAAAAAATAGTTTTAAAAAATAAACTAATGAGTAACTGACAATATGAAGGATAGAGGTGAGAATCAGTGTGTTGATAATGAGAGTTAAAAGTTTGTGCTCTGGGAGAAGCCTTTTAGATTGAGAAAATGGAAGAACTGCTGCAACATCAGGAAATACTCTCTTGAAATATTTTTCTCAGATATCTGCCAAGGAAATTGAGATACTTTATTCACATATGATAACTCACTTGGCAGTAGGTTGTATTTTCAAGCTAAAGGTTAAATCATGGCACTTTGGAAGTCAGTGGCTAGATAAGAAGAGACAAGGAGTGAGAAAGTACATTAGCAGAGTAAGGAAAATGAGCACAACATATTCAAAAACAATAAAACTAGAAATATACCAATACGAAAGATATTCAGAAGTTACTAGAAAAAGGTGGTGAGGTAAAATTACTATTTTGCAAATAATGCGAAAAACTCTGAAATAAGTAAGAATTTTCATGCTTTTGATAAAATCTTATATTAACGGAACAGTATGAAAACCAAGGAAACTAAAAAAATTGTCCTGATTATTTTAGGCATCTGATCATCTGCAGCTTTCATGAGAAACTGGATGATCAATATTTCTATTTTTTTTATCCCACAACCTGATCTTAAGCTGTTTCAAAATATTTGTGCGTCTTATTTATACATATATATATATTAATATTATTATTTTTCATTAAGCAGATTTCAGATGAATGAACAGATACCTTAAGTGACATTTTGAAAAGGCAGTTGTTGTATCAAATTAGCTTAAAATAGCTATCCAGATCTAGTTTCCTCACAGGTATTTCAAGAATAGTGTCCTGTCTACCTTGAAAGCTGAATCTAAAATGATGAACAAACTGCTGAGCTTGGAGCTATCTTCTTTTAAATATGATTTGTCAGGCTCTGTCCCAAAAGTCAGTAGAAATTTTAGATGTAGATGCAGAGTTCAGTTATGTTTTTGACACGTTTTTGTGTGTGTTTCAACTTGACCTCAAGCTGACATTGAATTTACACAGGTGAAGAGAATATTATGTGTCTGTGGGCAACTACCACTAACAAATACACTGAAAAAGATAACAAGGTTTACTGCACAAGCATGAAGAAAGCCAGTGTAAATAGAGAGGAGCTGAATCTGCTGCATAGATGGGGGAAGTGAATAGCAGAACCATCACAGTTTTACTTCAGGGTATCCCCAATGACTTTGAGCAGTTCAGGCAAATATAAATTTCAGGGTTAATTTAGCTTTAGAAATAGCTCTTATTTTGAATTGCACAAGATATCTATTCCTGTATTCAGTAGAAAGCACTTAACATTTTTTTCCTTCATAAGCAAACCTTGGTGCAGTGTCACCACAAATATGCAACTCAAGTATTTTTGTAGTGAGTGGACATTTACATGTATAACTAGAATAACTAATTATCAAAACTGATGAGAAATATTCTTTAACTACCACTCATAAGCCAAGCTGATTAGATGCTAATTTGACATCTTCATAAAGATAGTTGGCGATTTTGTAGCGATAGAATTTAATTCTTTGAAATCTAAACAGTGGTTCCACATGCTCAAGAAAAGTGCTCTTCTTCATGTAATCAGAAAAAAAAGAAAAAAAAAAAGAAATTTGAATATGCTGTTATTATTTATTAAAAAAAAACATAGAGTTGGCAGTACTTTTTTTTTCCCTGATGAATATGCTGGAGGCAGGGCACATCATCCTTTTTAGATGGCTTTTTTTTTTGTGTGTGTGTGTGTGTGTGTGTGTGTAACAATTTTTTTATGCTCTCAATAAATGTGATGATAAGAACTGCATCCTTTTCTGCCAACCTTTGAAAAGTAAATTTACTGAGAGGAAGAGTCACTATGAAGTGTGCAGGAAGTCTGCTAAGGATCTAATTTGGAACATAACAATGCTTCATTTTTACCAGTAGAGGAAGGTGCAATTTTTTTAAAAAACTCCCTGTTCTAGGAAATTATTTTCATGTTCTGTTACACTCCTGCTTCTTTCCTTCCTGTTAAACTCACCTGTTTCTTTTTTATGTGAGAAAATTATGAAAGCTTGGAGAAGAGAGGAAAAGCTCTTAACTTGGGGAAGTAGTAGGTGGGAATGAAGTGGTTATTACTGAACTGAAGGATTAGACATTGCAAGATAGGAAGAAGTGAGTAAGAGATTTCTAGTGAGAGAAAAAGCATAAACCTTGCAGGTACTTAAGATTCATTTTTGGTTTTTCTCCACCTTTATTTCATAAATGGTACCTTTTACATGGTAACAAAATCTGCTAAGAGGAAAGGGCAGTGGCGTAGTCAGGAAAGCTTTGTGCCTGTCTTAAATGGAGGTATTTTTAGGGCCCTTTATTCTCATTCATATTTTCTGGCAACTGGTATTTAATTAACCTTTCTAATTATATTTTAAAAATGGATGAATGATTTTTTTTTTTTTCATCTTCCCATATTTGTAGAAGAAATAGATATTTCTTTGTTGCTTACTTCCAGTTTGTTTTAATTCAGCCTATCTAATTCTCTACATTAAATTAGATGATCCAGTTATAATAAATTGTCCTTCATACGAATTTGTCCCTCTCCAGACTCATGGAATGAATAATTTCTTTTTTTTTTCTTCTCTTTCTCTATTTTTTTAAAATACTGATTTCCCTCCAAAATTCAGAGCTACTTTAGTATTTGTGTGCTAACAATATTAGGATAGTATGTCTCCCTACTCTGAGTTTTATTTACAGAATCACAGAATGGCCCGGATTGGAAGGGACCTCAAGGATCATCAGGCTCCAACCCCCCTGCCACAGGCAGGCCCACCAACCTCCACATTTAATGCTAGACCAGGCTGCTCAGTGCTCTATCCAACCTGGCCTTGATCACTTCTAGGGACAAAGCATCCACAGCCTCTCTGGGCAGCCTGTTCCAGCACCTCACCACTCTCTGGGTAAATAATTTCCCCCTGACATCCAACCTAAATCTTCAACTTATTCTTCAGCTTAAAATCATTTCCCCTTGTCCTGCTGTTATCTACACTTTCAAAGAGTTGACTCCCCTCCTGTTTGTAGGCTCCCTTTAGGTACTGAAAGGCTGCAATGAGGTCACGTCACAGCCTTCTTTTCTCCAGGCTGAACAAGCCCAGCTCCCCCAGCCTGTCTTCATAGGGAGGTGCTCCAGTCCCCTGATCATCTTTGTGGCTCTCCTCTGGACCCTCTCCAACAGCTCTCTGTCTTTCTTGTACTGGGGGCTCCAGACCTGGACACAGTACTCCAGATGGTGTCTCACAAGAGAGTGTGGTTGTCATCAATACACTTGCTGAGGGTGCACTTGATTCCATCATTGATGTCATTGATAAAGATCTTAAAGAGCACCGGTCCCAAGACAGACCCCTGAGGAACGCTGCTTGTTACTGGCCTCCACCTGGACATAGAGCCATTGATGACTACCCTCTGTCTGCGGCCTTTCAACCAGTTTCTTATCCATTGAATGGTCCACCCGTCAAATCCACATCGCTCCAATTTGGAGGTAAGGATGTGGTGGGGGACCATGTCGAAGGCCTTGCTCAAGTCCAGATTTACTGTCTTTCATCCAGCAAATATGTATATCAGTTTGTAATGTCCTTTGAGCAGTATTCTAAAGAGCATTAATTGTACTTTGCTGTAATCCTTAAGAGATGTCCTTCTAGGTCAAAACGCTGGTTCATCTAATACAATATTCTGTATCTCAGAGTGGTATGCGGCTGCTTTTGTTTGTTTGTTTGCTTACTTAGAAAAAAAAAACAAAAATACAGGCTTTTAAATGAGAACAGTGGCATACATTTAAGTGTCTTCTGGTTCCAGAGAAGAGCAATTGTTATCAGTTCTGATAACAGTTGTTATCAACTCAGTGTTTTGTTGTTATTTGGTTTGTTTGATTTATTTGCCATTCACACCACAATAGCCCAAAGATAAATATTTACTGTTCAGCTACTATGTGGCTGAAAGGAAAAATATCACATTTTGTTTCTTTCAAGGGATCACTTTATATGCTTTTAACTGAAATCAGTAGAAATGTTGCAAATACCTTAAATTAGAGAGAGGTGCCATCCATAATCTTCTTTAAATAGAAAACAGAAAATAGTAGGTATACACCTTCAGCTAAACTCCTCAGCACAGTTATGTTGGTCAAACATTGGAAGGAATTAACAGTAAATCATTGAAGTAAAAACCAAGAGCTAGCAAGAATTAATTCAAACTATTACTAAATCATAGATAGGCATAGATGTCATTTTTAACTCAGGGAGATGGAAACAAGAGGGCAAAAAAACATTCGCTGTATCTGTTAAAAGTACAAACATTTTCTAACATTCATACAGAAATGGGAACCTACTGCATTTAAATAGAAAGTCTTCACTTCTTTCTTTCTCCTTTATCTTATGTGACATTTCTCTTTTTCTAACAATATGCGATCTATTCAGGGATTTCTTTTACATTTTTTTTTTCTTTCAGTTGAATTAATTATTTAGCCATCATCAGCTATTGTCCATAAACTGTTGAAAGCAGCGGGGAGGCACTAGAGCACAAGCTGTGATTACTTTCTAAAATTGCAGATGTCTACTCAGTTCAGCAGTCATTACCACATAAGGTCACTTAGTGATGAACTACACAGAAGAATGGGCTGGAAAAAGGTAGGTTGAAGAGTGTAATTTTCTCTAAATCATCTCTCAAAAATCCTGATCCTTCAGGGTGTTGAGAACCCCCCAAGAGGCATCCAGTGGAGTACAAAAGTTTTGTATAGGAGTTATAATAGAACTTCTATTACAAAGAGCATGATTTAGGAAGACTCAGACACTATCAGAGCCTCCCAGGAACAGAGCCTTGTTTCAGATTTTATTTTGCATCATTGAAAGGATGGTTTCATTGTTTGCCAATCTAAGTTACAATATTTTTCAAAAGGTTTCAGTGTGCAAGAGAACTTAATTATACTGAAGAAAATTTTATCATTCGACTTGAAATCCATTCAGTTGTTAACATGGCTGCAAAGCAACTAAATCTTGAAGAAGGTTTGGCATGGAATGTTCAGTATCTCTCATTGGGACCTTCCTCTGAACAGCGTTCCATATTCTAAAATGTTAAGCCCAGCACTAGCATTCAGCCTGTCAGCAGTGACACAACGTTAGATAAAAAAAAAAAAAACACTGAAAAACTGAGCAACCTGCGTCAGTTCTGCTTGGGGAGAAGACTGAAAGGGGATCTGATAAATATTTGTAAATATCTAAAAGGAGGTGGGAGGCAAATGGGTGAGGCAGGGCTCTTCTCAGTGGTGTTCAGTGATTGGACAAGGAGTAATGGCCTACTACTTAAACACAGGAAGTTCTGTACAAACATGCAGAACTTCTTTATGGTAAAGGTGACAGAGCACTGGAACAGGGTGCCCAGAGAGGTTGTGAAGTCTCCTTCTACAGAGATATTCAAGAACCACTTGGGCATCCACCTATGTGAGCTATTGTAAGAGAACTGCTGTAGCAGGGGGTTGGACTCAGTGATATCTTGATGTCCCTTCCAATCCCCATGATTCTGCAATTCTGTGAAATTCAATATCGGGCCTCTTTAAGATTATCTCAGGAGATATCAAAAAAGCAAAGCACAGAGATATTACTAATTCACCTGAAAATGTCAATATTTATTCTTAAAAGTAATAATAAAGAAATCTAATGAAGAATTTCCAGATTTATCATTCGTGTTGTCTCACTATAAACCTGGATTATTCTGTCAGCATTTCTTTGGCAGCAAACACTATATAGCATAGTCCTAGAAACAATCAGCCTGTTAAAAAAATCACTTCTGAAACACAAGAAGTATCTGTGACTTTATTTTTCCATCTTATCAGAACATTCTGTAGGAATACTTTTTTTTTTGAAAATTAATTCTTCAAAACTGAAATTCCAACTAAGAGATCCATAAGTTAATTCCCAGCATCTAACATAAAGTTTATTAACAATGACCTTCATGATTACACGCTTTTGTTATATATAATTTCAAAATTATATGAGAGAAATTTAAGTAATAAAAAGCATGTGCCGCATTAGCCATTGAAATCTGAACGTAAGGCAATATTTTGGACTGCATATTTAAAACATGGATAAAGTATTTATTCAGTTAAAAATCATCATTTTTGTAGTGGAGAATAGTGAATATACAAACTCAACCACCAGCTCCCAGAACTTCATCCTTTGTTCTTTTCCTCAGAACAGAGGAGAAAGAGAAATGTAGGTTCAGACAGAAACAAGTGTCTCTTGTTCTCACTTCCCAGTGAAGGTTACAACCATAGTGTGCAAATTCCTTATCAGGGGTACAACTGAGAGGCCTCAATAAGGACCAGATCTTTCAACAGTGGCTT
Source organism: Tetrao urogallus (assembly GCF_951394365.1). Classification (NCBI taxonomy): domain Eukaryota; kingdom Metazoa; phylum Chordata; class Aves; order Galliformes; family Phasianidae; genus Tetrao; species Tetrao urogallus. The sequence continues at coordinate 26,699,845 of NC_136815.1, read as the reverse complement.
TTAGACTCTCATCATTTTTCATGGAAGGACAAAAAAGAACTGGAAAAAAGGAAAAAAGAAAATAGATTTTTTTTTCCTTATTCCTATTAGCTCTCTAAGACAGATTTTCAAAGGGGAGAGGAAGTCAAGAATGAGGTTCTTGTTATATATCTTATGATTTATATTTCACTTACTATTTTTTTTACATAAAATTGCTGTATGCTTGATGTGATAATACGATGATTGTGAAAGCCAAATTGCATGAATAACATTTTGTATCAGAAACTAAGCACAGAAAAAAAAGTGCAATTTGGATGATGTGTTCAGAAAAGAAAGAAAATCTTGATGTCAGCTCAAATAAGCAGGAAAGTTGTATGCTTGAGGCAAAAACAGCATGGAAAACATACTGATGCTGTAAAGGCTATAGAAATAATACGTTAGTGACACTGATGCAGTAAAAACAGCAATGGCTTAGTCACAGTCATCTTAATCTAAATCTCAATAACTTTTTTGGTCCGAATAGTTTTCTTAGTAGCTTTGTTTTAAAAATCTAAAATTCACAATCAAATCATACCAAAGTTCACATAGTGATTGGTTTTTAAGTATTTGATAGATATACTTAATAGTCTTTACAGTTTATTGGACTAACAAACTATATATTTTTTAATGCTCTTGAATCTACTATTTTTATTGTCAAAAAGGGAGATTAGCCTCTCACTATCCTCACTGCTGACACATGATAAGTTTGTTATTGGCTACTATAAGTATGTATTAATATCTTGCTATATTGCGCTTTTACCTTTTAGTGGCTTTGGCCACTTACTAAGCAAATGAAAAAAATCTTTTGTATGTCAGACATTATTCTCTACTGGAATCAAAGAGCTATTATTGAACAGTGTAAGCACAAATAAACATCTGGGTTTTTTTTTGTTTCTGTACAAGTAATTAACGAAAAATCAGGAAGCAGATTTCTCACAGGAGAAATTCTTCCAAATTTACAAATGAAATTTGTATTCTGAGATAGGTTAGGTTTTCCAGACAGAAAAACATTGTAGAAAAGAATATTAAAATATCCTCAGAAGAAAATTCACAAATAATAATCTACCTTAGATTACATATTGCTATGTCTAAAAAATTATCAAAATATCATTAAAAGTATTAGAAGAAGCTACTCTAAATGTTAAACCAATGTCTTTTTAATATTTCTCCAAAATATTTTTACAGTAGTGTCATTTTGGAATTTGAGCTTAGTATCAGAGTTATGTAAGTTAATTCTTTCCTGTTCCCATGTCAGTCTTCTTTCTTGGCAGAACAACTGGTTCAGTGATATTCAGCTTCTTGTTTAAAATGGTTTTTGTCACCCCAGAAGAAGTCTTGCTTAATCTAGTGGAATACACATGGTGGGATTACACAGAGATTTACTGATGGCTATATTAAATTGCAGATGTGAGTGTCCACATTTCCTTTTTATTCACTCTTTTAATTGCATGTCACAAATCTTGTTTATCACAGCTAGATGTATTTTGGAAAGTAACCTACTCAGATGCCAATCAAGTAAATGAGGAAAAAACAATACGAAATTCAGATAAAAATGAACGAGTCTCACTCCAACATATCCTGCTTGCTTTACCAAAGTGCATCCTGGAATTTTTATCTTTTTCCTGTCACCACCTCTGCTCTCTCACCTTTCTTGAGCACATTGCATCTTGCAGACAGGAATACTGCTTTAGTATAAATTACCTTCAGGCTTATATTCCCTATCTCCCCAGAGAGATGGTGCTCTCTGACAGTAATCTGCTGCACCCATCCTGGAAGGATTGCAAATTGACAGGATTTGGTTTCAAAGATCATTGAGCCCCTCTGTTCAAAGTATCAATTCCTATTTATGCTGAATCTGCGCAGTTGGATTGTTATGTCTTTGCAGTGCTGTTCTTTGGTCTTGTATATCCTTTCAAAAGACTAGCAAAGGTGTTATTAGCACACTAATATACTGAAAAGCATTAGTGTGAATTACAGAGAGGAGTTAAAGAAGGGGTGTGTGAGAAAAAAGGTGAGAAAGTAGAGGGCTGGGTTAGTTAGAAGGATGTAAGTGTCTATAAAAATTAAATAGGTGGGAACAAAGAAGAGAGAGAGGAATTATTTAAGATGATTAAAGGTGATTAAAAAAAAAAAAAAAAAAAAAGAGTAATAGCCTGAAATTCAAACTGGAAATATTAATTTACATATTAATACAAAAAGTTATGACAGTGAGGTCAATTAGAAAAAGGAATAATATACTTGAGAAAATAGTAAAAACTGCCTAAGGTGTCAATGAGATTAATACAACCCATCTCTGCATTATCTTCTTACCTATGTTTGCTTAGTTGCTCTTGGAAATCCAATTGTACCATTTAATATTGAATATGTATATTGATACTTATTTATCATTTATCATATAGGTCTCTCCAGAAAAACTAAACTTATCCAAATTGCCTGAGGATATTAAAAATCCTTAAAAATATATGGAACAAATCAAGGCAGGAGTCTAGATGGAATCACTGGAGGCTTCATGGTGCAATATAAATATATATATACCTTATTTAACTTGTGTAGCACATTAAAAAAAAAAAAAAGAGAGAGAGAAAAAAAAAAGACTCATGGTTAACTTGAAATAATCTATTACAGTCGATGTATTTTATGTCCATGCTGAATTTCTAAAATGATGAAGGTCACTGCAGGGACCTTGGAGTTTTACCTTTCCTCTTTCTTGTATTGCCTTTACTTTTTTGGATTCATTTAGGCTGCAAAGTGAACATTCTCTTCCAATAATTAACTCTCCTCTTTTCAGTTCACATAAGTCTTTGCCTTGCAATATTGCCATTGATGGAAATCAAGCTGATAGTAAAATAAAACAAGTGGTTTGATGGTTTACTATCAGGTATTTGCAGTGAGATTTTAATTTGAAAACTTTGGATGAACTTTTTAAGTCATGGTTGAATGTATGCAATTATTTCTTAGTGCTCATTAATGAACACTGCCTGCCTTTTATCCAAGGGGTTTCTGACAAATTTCTCATAGAGATCATAAAAATGATTTGTGGGGTATACTTTTTATCAGTGAAGTCAATAGAAATCTACATGTATTTCAGTAAAGGCAGGTTCAGACTCTTAAATATTTTAACATTTGCACACAACTTTCTCAGCATAACGTAGGTGATACCCAGCAGACCTCTGTCCAGAGGTTCATTTATTTGATCACAAGTGGATTATGACTTCCTTATTTTTTTCTCTGTTGTTCTTGCTACTAATGCTCTAGCTGAAAAAGTAATCATGGAGAGAGTCTTTTTCTCTGTGTGAATGCATTTGTATATCTAAACTGTTTGTATTTGCTAGTGACCTCAGTATAATTTCATGAAATTTGAACCAGTATTAAGTTTTATGACGCTTAATAATTCAATTTTTTCCCCAACGTACTGTGTTTAAGTATTAGCATTTCTAATAATCATAATGTTTAATATTCTGTTTCATATTAAAATGTTCTCTTTTTAATGTGCAAGTAAAATCTTTGAAAACTTTTATGAAAGTTAAATTGAATGGTTTATAAGCATCCATTTACTTCTGAACTATGTTGCTCTATTTAGTCGTTATATGTATGTTTGCTTGATATATTACTTAAATTAAGATGCTAAATTCTTCCAAGAATTATCAGCTATAAAAATTAGCATTCCTTGAGTTGTTATTTTCAATAACAAGAAGGTATTATTTTACCCCTCACATGAGTACAAGAGAGCAGATTGTTATCTGGAAAGACAGTAAGATTCAGAGGACTTCTTGTATATCCATGGAAGTAATAAGAATAAATGAACTGGGAGACTTGCACAGCAATATTAAAAAAAAAAAAAAAAAAAAAAAAAAAAAGTGTATCTTGGAAGTCAGAGATACAGGGATGAGTTGTGTTGTAAAGAAGTAAAGTTCAAGGTCATTTGCTTGAGATTACTAGTGAGAATTCTGAACAGAACTATGATCTAATCCCTTAGGATTAAAAGAGTGAGAGAAATAAATTAATGAAATACAAAGGAAAAGTGAATTGTGAAAGGGATCATCACAGCCATCAGTGAGGCAAATAGGATCACAAAGTGTGAGAGACAAACATTTACCATTGGAAATGATGTTGCTTTGGAAAAATCTTTTTGTTTTTGTTTTAACAGAAGGAAGAATAATGGTACTTTTTTTGCTAAAATGAAACTTCTATCATTACTGTAATGCAACTCTGGAAAAGTCTTTATCAAAGTGACAAGATAGGGCTAGAAATGTGGCAGAAAATATATAACATAGACATGTCTTGACTCAGAATTCAGGGACACAATAATCATAAATTCCACTTCAAAATATTATTTGCTGTGAATTTGTCTTTGCAAGGTGTTAAACAATCAACTGTAGTCATTGTAGACCAATTAGTATTCCAGAACAGGTCTACATAGACATGTTAGTGCAGTTGTGAGTTTACACAGTCATTTTTATGTTCTTTCACATCAACTTTTAGCTTTTACTTTCACAACCTTATGAAACCTGTAAGATTAGCCAAAATAATTATTAAATGTAAGAAATTGTCTACCTTTAAAAATTATTTCTTACTAACCTCATTATTCTTGAGTGCTATAAAATCAGCTTTTCTGTCATTAATATAGAATTCATAAAAGGAAAAGAGCTATTAAAGAGCAAATCATCCAGAATCTGAAATAACATAAATTATCATTTGAGACAGATGTGTTTGAATATCTCATTTCAATTTGTTTAAACTGCACTGCCAGTAAATGAATGATTAAATCCATAAGCAAATAAAATAATGAGTGAATTTTTCTCAGTAAGATCAAAATCAGTAGGTATGAAATGAATACTATTACTATTATAAAATACAAATTTTATACCTCAGTAGTATTTATGTATAAAATTCCAATTACAATGGAACCTATATTTTATGTGTTCTTGTAGATGTCAAAAAACTTTACAAAATAAGATTATAAGATATCTTTAAGTCGTATGTTATTTTTGCTAGAATTCAAATGTTCTGTGAGCCAGAAAGCAGAGAGAATCAGTAGTCTATATTTACTGCAAAATAAGTGTCTTCCAGAATACAAAAAATAGTTTTGTTCAATTTGGTATAACAGCAAATAACATTTGAAAGTCTGCCAATTGCCAAATTGATTATAATTGCTGTAATTGGATATTTTAAACTCTAGAAAGCAGAGTGTCATTTAAACTAGCATTTGGGTGACTGTAGAAAGACAGAGCCAGATTTCGTTTCTGCCAAATTACTTAGGAGATAGAAATATTGAAAAATGAGTGGGTACTGCCAGAAGTTTTTTCAGTTTGTATATAGCTAGGTATGGACCAAACACTAACATATTTATTCTTTGAAGTGCTGAACTGAGAGAATTGTGTGGTAGTTTGTGTCAGAAACTAATCATGTTTGTGAAGTTGCTGGACACTGTGGAAGGCAGTGGAAAGAACGCTTTGTTGAACTCCCGAGGTAGAGACAAAATTAAATTTTGGTACACAAAACAAGTCTTAAACAGCCTTTAGACAAATGAGTAAAAGCAAAGTAAAGATAGCTTATTCATAGTCAAGACAAGACATGTTAAGCTTGTATCAGGAAAACGTTCTGATATCTTCTGCTAATCCACAATAGAGACCTTCTGTGTTCATCACTTATATATTCTGTGTGATTAGAAGTGGTTTTCTGCTAATGGGAGGAAAAAAGATTGTATGGAAAAAACAGGTTAATGAGCTTACATTATGCTGAAATATTTACAGTTCTCTGATTCTTTTAACTAAAATAGAGCTGAAAAAAAGGCAGAGAATATCAGCATATTTGTATTACGTATTATTACCCAAAACAAAAGAGCTGTATTCTTGTATTCCGTTCCCATGCCCACCTCTAATTGATCTTGTGAGCTGCAAGAGGTCCAGGAGGCTCCTGGAGTCCATTGATGATAACTTTCTGGTTCAGGTATTGGAGAGACTGACCAGAGGTGAAGCGTTGCTGGACCTGCTGCTCATCCATACAGAGGAGATCATTAAAGGCATTAAGGTTAGAGGCAGCCTGGGCTGCAGTGACCACGCCCTGGTCTAGTTCATGATCTTGAGGAACATGGGCCTGGCAGAGTGGGGACAGGACTCTGAATTTTGGAAGAGCAAACTTTAAGCTGTTCAAGGAATTGTTGGCCAAGATCTCGTGGGATGCTGTCCTTACAGACAAAGATGTTGAGGAAAGCTGGCTACTCTTCAAGGATGCCTTTCTTTTAGCACAGCAGCTCTCCATCCCTCTAAATAAGAAAGTAGGTAGAGGAGGCAGGAAACTGGCGTGGCTCAGCAAGTACCTGCTGGGCAAACTGAGGACAAAGGTCCATAGAAGCTCTGGAAACAAGGGTATATCACCAGAGAAGAATACATCATCAATCATAAGAATAAATATTTTACTGAAGAAATTGAAAGTACATTTCTTGTAGTGTTTTTATCTGTTAAAGAAATGGACAAATGAAGATGTTAACTAAGAAAAAATCAGATGCCACATGCAACAAAATGTTTTTTAAGCTGTCAGATGCACTGAAATTCATCTCAGTATGTAAAGTTTTATGTGATTACCTCTGGAAAAATTTCTATAGGTACATCAAGATTCCAAAGTCTGACATGATTATAAAGATTGCAGAGGTAAACATAGTGCAATATTCTTAACAAGTAGATAATAAAGCAAAAATTATTGTTTCTATACAAGCAGTTTTTTAGTGGCAAATTTCACTCAGCACATTTCCTTTAATCAGCAGGAGATTCAACCCTTCTATTAGCAGGAGATTCAGTGTTTCTGGTAGCTTTAAGGTCTGATATTCAAAATGTAAGACATACTTAAGCAATTTGTATATAAATATACAACAATTAAGAGGAAACAAAATTATTCCAAAGCTCTGCTGTAGTTATGGCAACCAGCTTCCACTGTATTTCATTTAGATGAATAAACGTGACAGCTAATAAAAATGAGATTTAACATATTTTTTATTATTTTCTGAGCATTATTTTATAATAAAATAAATTATTAGTAATATTATTGATTAAGAGAAAACTATTCTACCATAGGGAGTTATTTCAAAATTTTCATATTCAGTTTTAGTTCCTACGCAAGATGTTAAAATAAATTGTTTCTTTACTTTGCCTTTTACTTAAACAGCGAAAATCGTTTGGGACTTCATTGTTGTGAAACCATGGATTTTAAAGTGTATCACTAACTTACCTTTGGTATCTAAAACTCCTCTGACTTCTTATGTAACATGTAAACAAATGTTTTATGTATAGCAAAAGTCCAGAGAGGCAAAAAATCATAATATAAGTACACAAATTTGTGAATAATTTGAGATATCAGGTCTCTTTATGTGCTGCTCTCTGCCAGTTTATGCCAGTATAGGTAAGCATCCCTCTTATTCACATCCTTTTTCTTGTGATGATACTGATTCCTGCCTGATGCCATGATGAGATTAACCCCTGCAAAAAAGTAGTAAGCCAGCAGAAAACTTAAAAAATAAAGAAAAGGAATAGCCTGTATCATTTTAAACTTCTATCTGAAACTGCATCAGGCATTTTCAACCAACGCTGAGCCAAAGAAAAAGATTACACTGCAGAGATACTTTGGTTTGTTTGTAATGCCAAAATTAAAATGAAAACTGAAATACTTTGGCCCAGATCTTAGAAAGCATTTAAGAATATAAGGTGTCTAATTTGAATCAGTGGAGATGGATCCCTGTAAAACTTTGAGAGTGAAAACCTAATTTAATTATTCTCTGAATCATCTGAAAGTGCCTCTCAAATTTAAAAATATTTCACTTCAACAGTGTACCCAAAAATCATCTGAATAACTTCAAAATGGCAGACTTCAAAGCAGAATGAAATGTTCCCATCGAATGTGGTGAACTTTAAAGATCTCGTTAAAGATTTTGATCCCCTGCATTTTTAAATTCTTTTTTTCTCATTATTTGAGCTAAATCTTTAGCGTGATACAAGGAAAGAAAACACCAAAATTCTTGTCTTGAGAAGCATATATTTTAAATATATAAATAATTGTACACTTAAAAGCAGTTCATGTGCATTATTGTTTTAAAAACACTGAAATACTTAGAAAAATATGTTTTTAATGTAAATCTGAAAATCCTCATGGGATCATTAGCAAACATCAAAATTTGAAAAGAGGTTTACTTAAAAGCGAATTGAAATTCTGAAACTCCCTCTGTACCCTACAGCAGTAATTCAATTAAACTTCAAAATTGCATGTATTCTTAATGTGTAGCTGATAGTGCCATAGAATTATCTGCAATTCATATTAAAAATCTATTCAAGCAACTGATAAAACACAGAATTCAAATCAGAAAAACACTTCAATTTCATTTCCCTCCCCTATTTCTAAGAAAGAGTGCTACCTCCACCTATATAATAGTTGACTTTTAAGAATGATGGAGTGTCACACATCTGATTGCTTTTCAAAGTATTGGTAGAAGATTAAGAAGTAATTCCACTTTTATTGTAACTTCAAACACTTAAGATTCTCTTTGGCTTTCTCATTATAGAGTTAGAAAGACATATCTACACAGTTCTTACCAAATGTTTTTATATGATAAATTAAATAGCAAATAATCCAAAAGCAGACAAAGAAATACTTTGTTATATAAAGGAATTTCAAAACAATATCTTTTATCTTGAAGAAACAGTCATCATTATACACAATTTTATTAGGAGTGTTTTACAAACACTTCAGAAAGTTAATGTATTAAAATTATATTAAAAAATGAAACAAATCCCTGTAAAGCTGTGTGTATGACACAACTATGTAGAAAGCTTTGTAAGAGCAATCTCTAAAATTAAATTATTTCTTTTATTGTATTTCGATCTACTTGGTATAAATTTCAATATCACAATGTAATCATTTGCTTTCCATCATACTGATTTTGTTTCTATTTCTGTAAGAAATCTAGATTTTGAGAGGTTTTTTTGTTGATTTTTTTTTTGTTGTTGTTGAGGAAGAAGGACATAATTTTTGCCAGATCACAAAGACTTTATTTTTGAATGACACCAAATTTATAACTAATTACATTTTAGAAAATGTGAAAATTCAAGGAAAAGATATTCAAAATATTTACATTGTCTTTTCAGAGGAGAGGAGAGGAGAGGAGAGGAGAGGAGAGGAGAGGAGAGGAGAGGAGAGGAGAGGAGAGGAGAGGAGAGGAGAGGAGAGGAGAGGAGAGGAGAGGAGAGGAGAGGAGAGGAGAGGAGAGGAGAGGAGAGGAGAGGAGAGGAGAGGAGAGGAGAGGAGAGGAGAGGAGAGGAGAGGAGAGGAGAGGAGAGGAGAGGAGAGGAGAGGAGAGGAGAGGAGAGGAGAGGAGAGGAGAGGAGAGGAGAGGAGAGGAGAGGAGAGGAGAGGAGAGGAGAGGAGAGGGGTTGAACAGGAGTAGTTCAGCTGGAAGGACTTTAAAGATGATCTAGTCCAATTGCCTGACCTCTTCAGGGATAACCAAAAGTTAAAGCACATTATTGATGGCCTTACCCAAATTCCCTTGAACACTGAAAGAAATGGGGTATCAACCACCTCTATCTAAGAAGCCTGTTTAAAAGACAAGTTAGTTTATTCAACAGTGTATTTCTTAGTTTGTTAGTGTTTGTTAGTTTTAATCCAAGTAGAATAGGCTATCGTGTAGTATGAGATGGGATCTAGCCCTAAATTTTGAGCATGTTCCAATAGAAACAGAAATATGCAATTACAACAATCTATCTTTGTCATTGCATTGTCCATGCTAGTAATAATTTTTAATTCGTATCAAAGCAACTATGTACCAATTCACAGAATCACAGAATCACAGAACTGTAGGGGTTGGAAGGGACCTCCAGGGATCATCGTGTCCAACCCCCCTGCCAAAGCAGGTTCCCTACAGCAGGTCGCACAGGTAGGCATCCAGGCAGGTCTTGAACATCTCCAGAGAAGGAGACTCAAATATCTGCATGAAAGTACAATGTGATAAAGTTAGCTTGAAACAGAATATGTGTGAATAGAAAAATCTCTCTTTTTAAGTCAGTAATTTAAAGGGAGATTTTTTTTTTAAGTGGATTTCAAGGAAGCTTTCAAGGAAAGTTTTCTGAGGCAATTATGTTCTCTGTTGCCCAATTCTATCTCAGTGCTGTTTTTCAGTGTGGGAGTATTCTGGTCAAGTGTGGCACATAAATATTAATAAAATATAATTTAAATACACACTAGAACAAACCAACAAACAGATAAACTACTAATCAACTAAAATTTGTAAGTGAATGACCAGGATTCGACTGTATTACTTTTGGAACAGTGAATTAAAGTATCAGTTTTGAAAGACTTTACAATACCTCATAAATGTATTGCAATATTAGAATACTGTAAATACTCTGTAGCTAGAGAGAAACAGAAGATTGTGAGATGGATGGTTAGTATCTAAACCTTACAGATTTAGAATAATGCAGTATGCAAAACTGATCTGGGTCTGAGACTCTTGCTCTTACTGCCTTGAAAGAGCAGTTCAGATACAAAAAATCTTTTCAACACCAAGAATATATTTTGTGGCACAAATGTCTAGTAAGAACGTGTGCCATGGGACAACTGGGAGGTTTTTCACAAAGCAAATCCTGTCGAAAAACAGTAGAGAGAAATGAAAATAAGAAATGCCCACTTCATTCTGCTCTTTGTTGAACTTAAGTCATGACTAAAATCAAAATCTGGCATATGGACAGTAAGTGAGATGTTGCCTAGGAACTATAGGAATTACTGCTAAGTCATTAGGAGAAAGTAAGATGGCATTGCATGCTATACCTCAAGGATTGCTTTGGATTTTATTGGTTTATATCTTTAAGTTTACCTAGGCACATAAGGCAGATTGTGAACATCTGAAGTTCTGAACGGGTTTCGGAAGCATCCTGATCTTGGCTTACAGGCAGAAATTTTCAAGAATATTCTAAGATTTCCAACCTCTAATTTAGTTTTGTTAGTAACTATTGTCTGGGAATGAATACAAAGGAAAAATGGGCACTCTAACAGCAGAGACAAAATGTGAATGTATGAAAAAAAAAAAGAAAAAAAATAGTTTACAAATAATGGCTAGAAAAGCTAATACAGTGAGAAATAAAAATCCTTAGAGCTGCAAAGTACTTGTCAAAATTTATATTTTTTCTAAGGAGCAGCTATCTCTTAGAAAATATAGTATATGAACTCCAAGCAAAGAATGAGCTTTCAAAGCTTATGAGTGTCCCACTAGGATATGGATCATTCCATGTAAAACTATTGCTGGGAGAAAGGTCAGCCTCTAAGGGCTGTCTGTACAAAATCATCTTAATTTAGTAAAGCCTCTGGGGGTAAATGACTATTCTAAAAAACAAGTGTTTCTGTAAAGTCTTAGTTTATAAAATAGCTGGAAGTTTAAATCCTGGTAAAATCTGTGTATTGTAGATAATTAATGAGCTTTTCTATTTCTCTAGTGGTTGTTTAGTTGAATTCTTTAGTTTGTGGCATGTTTAAAAATGAATAGACATTCAATATCTTTTATTTAGTAAAAACAGCTCTGGACTAAGCTGTGTAAGATTATCTAAGCTGTTATTTGATACATACTTCTTTTACAATCATTACCTTGTCAGTGTATAACTTAGATTGTAAAAGGCTCGAAGATGCCTTCCATATGAAGTTCTGTCTAAAACCAAATTCTAGTGTTTTTTGCTGAAATTAACGTAAATCTTAAGTCTGTATACTGTACCTCATATAGTATGAAATATTACTGCTATTTTTCTATTGATTTTAACTGAATTTTGGCATCAACATGAAAAAGTACCCCTGAAAATGTTTTAGAAAAATACCGCGTTATATCAAAAATAGCATATCACACTAAGATCTTGATTAGGTTGTTTATTTCAACTTAAGAACACTTTTTGGTCCAACTGGAAACAAATCTTGTTCAATGGACTGGAAGAGTAAAACTCGTTGTTTGAATGTGGACTCATGGTAGTTCTGCAGACTAGATAATTTGGATTTTAAGTTTTCTGCTTATAAACTGATTAAAACCTTCACATCATTTCTTAAATTCAGCTGATATTGAAAGGAAGATGGATATGTACAGAAGTTTTTATAACCTATTGATTTGAAAATAATTTAGTTATGATCACATTGATACAAATTAATGACAATTCTGTGGAATCGTGCTTGGGAAAGACATACAGCAGATTTTTTAAAAATTTCTGACTTCTTTAAAAAGTTCTGACAACTTATAGAGCAGTAGTAGCAACTGTTTTATTATACTCGACATATTATGAAGTAATCTTATTTGACTTCAAAATTGCTTTTTCTAAACAATCTTTTTTTTATTTTTTAGCACTGGTGGAAGTTGAATTTTTTTTTTTTTTTTTTTTTTTTTTTTGACAGATTGAATATGCTTTTCAGTGCTGCCTGGATTCTTTCATAAGGGTGACATCAAACTTAAACTTTGAACAGAAAGTGAAATGCAACACCCACAGACTAAAAAGAAAGTAGAAAGGAAGGAGCCGAAATATCTTATTGCAGTCTTCATTATTCAGAAATTAGTTTCACTGGAAGTCCTGCAAAACAAGCAAATATTGGTTTAATTAATTGTATTCCCTGCATGACTACATACAGCTGATGTGTATGTTCATAGTTTGGTTCAACACTGAAGAAAGCCAGTTGACTTTTAGACTGGGATGGAGATGAGAGCCAAGGTAACAGTACTGGCTGGGAATATTTTCCACTTCTGCTCTGCTCTTTGGAATGAAATGGACTCACACATTTATTAATTACCTTAACTTGCCTTATCCATTGATAGTACCCAGACTTGTTAAGCCACAATGTCTCACACATACTTGTCTGCCTTCATGTCCTATATTTTTATTAATAAAACCTGGCTGCTGAGAAAAGCAATTTCTCCCAAGTATGAAAACTGGTACTCTGAGAGAAGTTCTTCAGGGTGCGTAGGAAACAAAATCTAAGTAAGGTTATTGCTTCAGGAATAGTTTCCTTGCTTGCAAAATTTAAAAACAAGATTTCTAATCTGTAAATGCCAGATCAGAGATGCACACCGTGTTCAAATTCAAGATTATCTCACTGAAAACCTGGCTATGCAAATGCCCTTTCTTTTAAAACTTGTATAAAATCTAAGGCTCACAATATTGCATAAAATCATGAATCTCTCAGAGCTTTGTCCTTTCGTTTCTCTCCTCTCCCTCAGATTAGCTGAACTCCCTCAGGAGCCCCAGCAGTCTAGCAAGTACTTGTAATGGTTGTTTGGCTTTATGGCAACCTGGGAGCATCATGGTGGTACACAAAACCATTTAGGACAATTTACAGCTCAAAGTTAATTCCTTCCCAAAGACAGTAGTGACAGCTGAAATATAACATAAACAGGTCAAAGTCAATGGAGTTCTCAGCTGACTGGAAGACATAGACAAATTTGGAAGTTGAAACTAGTTTTAGAGGATGTCTTTCTTCCTCAAAACATGGCAAGATATTTCTCCAGTCCTGAACATCACAAGATACACACAAATCTCCCACAAGAAGAAGACATTAGAAGAATAAAGGCACAAAGTAGAAATTCTTAAGAATTGGTAAGAAAGGTTATTGGAAGTGTCTAGATGAATTCCACTGATAAAATAATTATATTTTATTTACTATATCTACTTCAATCTGTTCATGTTCTTTGAACCTTGTCTGTCTTACCATGTGTCCAAGCTAATGGCTCAGCATGTCGTAACTCTTTGGAAAGAAATAAGAATTAATTATTGAAAAATGACTGTGGAATTTTGAGAAACACAGTTTATCTAGAATATGAATAACATAATATATGTATTCACTCATAATTACTGTCATAAATTACTACAATTTTAATGAATAAATTACATCTGATCACGCCAGGAAAAGTTGACAGTATGTAGCACGATCAAATAGTGATATGTGTTACAGCATTATAGTCTATCATCTCTAGACTGTATCTCAAATATTAGTCCCTTGATGCTGGCTTTTAACAAAGAAGTTCAGAATTTGGTGACTTATTTATTCCCATCCTGTCTAGTTTTCCCACATATTGTGATCTTAATTACAATATTCACATCACTTATACAAAACTAGTTTACGTCTCTTTGTGTGCAGTTATGTACACATGTAGCCCTTTTCTATTGGAACTTGGCTGAAATAACTTGGTTTTAACAATGTGTAATTATGTTTCCTTATTATCAATTGCTGTTTGAAAAGCAACCATCTCACCTAGGCAGCGTATTACAGATTTATTCCTGGACTGCTATAACTGAAAAGCCCCAGTGACAGATAAAATAAATTTTGTTAAGTTAAAATATACTGAAGCTACATTGAGAAGTCTACCTCCAGATTTCTAATTATGGCTCTAAAAAGTTAAACTATTAATTTTGTCTTCTCCTAATCAAAGGTTTACTCAAGATTGCGCTCATTTGTCATACACCAAAACAAAGGCTGTGTTAATTCAATACCAAGAATAAGTGACTAGAAGCATTTAGTCTTAGGGATTTATTTTAACAGACCCCCAAAATACATTTTTGTCTTCTGATGCATACTAGACATTCAGTAATTATGGGTCAAAAATTATTGCTGATGGAACCTGGTGTACCTTCATGCCCTTTGATAGAGAACAATGTTTTTAAAACATGGAGATCTTGTCCCCAGTTAACAGTGTGCTGATGTAGATGCATTTGAGTGCATTTGGGCACATTAAGAAGAAGAAGGAGAAGTTTGGCTGGAAATCTTAACATCAGTATTCTCTTCAGATTCAAATTTTTCTCTCATTTATACCCATCTCTTAAACAGAGAAGATTCATTGTGTGCTATAAAAGAGTAATTTCATCCTAACAATTGAATCAAATTATCAATCTTGTAATGTGAAGAATGATTAATTAATGAAAAATAATAAGAAATAATTTATAAGAAATAAGAAATTAGGATATATATAAAGATGAATACATCAATACCGGTCACAAGATTGGCTACGAATACTAGCATGAGTCTGTTTAAAGAGGTCTTACTTCAGCATCTTCAGTAAAACTAGGTTAACTGTTCATGAACAGAGTGGTTCTGTACATAAGTAAATGTTATTTCTGGCACTTCTAGTAAAAGGCCGTAAGCTCTGTATTGAACTGAAAATGCAGAATATTTTCCAGGATTGTCTGGTCCCAAGCTGGTTTATCTACATGAAAAATAGCCAAGTGACAATTATGTAAATTTTTACCTGTTAAGCTTCGTGCATCCCTTGTGCAGTTTAAGTGTGATGCACCTTAGCAGTCCTTGTGTAAAAATCAAGTTATTTTGCTCACTGAGACTGAGGAATGCTGTCACACAGCTTCCAATCTTCGGCTGGCAATCAATTTGAAAGAAGCAGACTGTTAGATGTATATATAAAAGTAGCCCCAAGATAACCTCAAGAACAAGGAAAGAGAAATGCCTGCCAGGAACATGACCTCTTGTCAGAAAATGCCTGTGTGCGATGATGTGTGTGTGGTTCTTCTGCAAAAGAAGAGTAAAACTGGCAGCTGTAGGACCCTGAGAACACAAGTAGGGTCAGCATAACTCCACACTCAAGGTATAGAAAGCTGGAAAAATTTAAACTATTTTATTAAGGAGATTTATCTCCTTCAGAAATAATACAGACTATTACTGCTAAGATACTATTTGAAGTAAGAAATTATTGTCTCTGACTGTATAGTGTGTTACAGTTTGAAGCATGGGTAGGGAATAGTGACTGACAAATCTTAAAGGTGATTTCTTTGCAAACTGGTAGCTTTGAGTTCTCTAAGTAATGCAGTGTGCGTTAAGAGATGTGAATTAAGTAGTCTGATGGGAATTTAGAATGAATTTTTCCTTTTAGAATGATATTTCCATGACACTGAAACATGAGTTTATATGCTGCCAGTGTGTAATGGCTTCCACTAGCCTTGAAGAAACCTCTTCAGTCTTCCTGCTCTATTCCCATAGGTGGCCGTGTTATATAAATGTAGAAGGATGCTCAGGATTTGAATATCCCAAGAATGTTCAAAATTCTCAAGAGCCTGTATCTACCATGTATGATATTTAGCCAAATAACATTGTCTAGTCATTATAATTACTCTTTGATGTGTTGTAGTGGTTCATGACATGTCTCCCTACAAGGTTTTACTGCTAGGGCATTGAAATCTCAAGTGATGAAAAAGAAGTGGAAAAAGACAGAAAAAAACCCATCACTACCACCAACACCACCACCAACAAAAAACAAACAAACAAACAAAACAAAACAAAAAAAATCCCCACCACTCCACAACACCTGGAACACGTCCAAAGCAGTCCATTATGCATCCAGGTTTCATTATCATAGTTTTGAAAGGACACTTTCAAAAATTCAGCTTCAAAATATTCACTCTTATTCTATGGTGGTTTAACCTCAGATGACAACCAAGTGTCCACTGAGCTTCTCTCTCACTCCCAGTCTGCCTCAGGACAGGAGAAGAAAATACAGTGAAATGACAGATAAGAACATGGAGAACACTCACCAATTGTCATCACAGACACGGAAGATTTGACTCAAGGAAGATTAATTTTTAATTATTGCCAGTTAATTACAGAGTAGTTGTAGTAGGCGACTGCGAGACCCCCCACGGGATGTGACTCAATAGGACCTCCCCAGCTCTATGATTGATGTGTGGCACATGCTTTAGGGGCGTAGACGAGGCAGATAGGGTATATAAGCTAGGTTTCACATGTAATAAACACCATTTTGCTGTTCATCATATTGGTGTATACGTGCAGTTATTTGGTCCTGACCTGGTTAGGGTTAATATCGTAGGAGGCAATGCAACAGTAGTATAGTGAGAATTAAACAAACAAACAAACAGCAACAACAAAACAATAAAACCCACGCACATACAAACTAAAACTCCTTCTTCCCTCCTCTCAGGCTCAACTTCATTCATAATTCTTCTACTTCCTTCTTTCCTTGAGAAGGAAACTGTAATGGAGGTTACGCACAGTTCATAATGGTTTGCTTCTGCTCTCATTTCCCTTGTTTGATTGTGGGGTCCCTTCCACAGCATACAGTCCTTCACAAACTGATCCAACATGAGCCTTCTCATAGGCTGTAGTTCTTCAAGAACTACTACGTCACTGTTAGTACCGTGGGATGCAGTCCTTCAGGAATGGACTGCTCCAGCATGGGAGCTTGTGCTCTCTACTGTTCCACAGGCTATAGCTCCAGTCTGGGTCCTAGAGCACATACTTTCTTTCCTTCACTGACTTTGGTATTTGCAGGTTTTCTTTAATCTTAATTTTTGCATTCCTTTCTAACACAGCTTCTGCTGAGTATTTTATGCTTTTTTTAAAAATGTGCTTGCAGAGGTGCAACCAGTATCACTCATTGGCTCAGCTTTGACCAGCAGCAAGTCCCTAGAGTTAGACAGTGATTATTAACTGGAGATGAGAACATCTTCTGGTCTTCTATTGTTAAGGCCATCCTTGCAGTAGTCGCACTACTAAAACTTTGCCAGATAAACCCAATGTATATTCACATTTTCATTTTCTAAATGCCTAAAGAAATGTAGACATTTCCAAGTCTAAAGAAGTATTTTATTTTTCAAAATACAGATATTTCTTAGCGATAGGAGTGATAGAATCTCATTATTAATTTCTTCTCCTTATTTTGTGCATTGATTCTTTATTTCCTTATTTATTTCATTTTTGGTTCCCTTTTTTTAATGATCCAATACAGTAACACCAGTCACCATTTACAAATGAGAGTAAAAATCCCATTTCCTTTTACAAAATCGCAGGATATGTAGCTCTATCATTATACACTCTTATTCTTAGTCTTGTGAACCTAGTTTTGATTCTACATTTGAATAGATATTTAAGTTTACATTAAGTTTACAAAATGTTTTCCAATTTATAATGATAAAACAATCCTCCTTCCCCAATGCCTTCTCTTTTTTAATAAGCATTAAATTGTCTTTTAACATTGCTATTCTTAAAATCTGGTTTATGAGCAAGGAGAAAAACACCTTATATATAAACCCAAGAATTTATTAATCTAATTGGAATCTTGGCATTCTTAGTCAAGAATAATTGCTTTTCTAGGTCTAATTATTATGGAAAATATACTTCCACATTGGAATAAAACCTTAATTATA
Organism: Tetrao urogallus; assembly: GCF_951394365.1. Classification (NCBI taxonomy): domain Eukaryota; kingdom Metazoa; phylum Chordata; class Aves; order Galliformes; family Phasianidae; genus Tetrao; species Tetrao urogallus. The sequence goes on along the minus strand of NC_136815.1, from coordinate 26,681,660 downwards.
GTAATAATGCAAATAAAGTTATACTACACACACTTGGTTTTCTTCCTTTTTCCTAACTTCATGCTTACAATTCCATAGCTGTTTTTGAATTTCAGACTGCTGAGGTGAGAGTCAGAGCAAGTCATCAGCCTCTGGAATCCTTCGCTGGGAAAAAGAAGCTATTCTTTTTGATGGTTTCTTCTCTAGTAGATTCTTCACTACAGAATCTGACAGCTTTGTTTTCTTCAGTGGACTTCTGTTCAATCCTGCATATGTTACTTACTACTTCCTTGTACTCCTTGTTACCCCCAAAACCAATTTTGTCTTGCACTTCTTTTAAATGAGCACTAGTGAGTTGCTTCATACCTTGAGCTCTTCATTTCTAAACTCCCATCCTGTGTTTTATTATATCTTGCCTGCAGTCTGCATCTTGAGCCCTCATTTCTCAAGGCCCTGCTATTGCACCATGCCTGTATTGCCCCACACTATGTCATTTTAAATGAGTCATAAATCTCTATTTTTACCTAGAAAAACTGTTATTTACTGATACCTACATAAAACTGGGCAAAGGTGAACACCAAAAACTAATTATCCCTAGCCACTTGGCAATTATAGCTCTTACTGCTACAGAGGAACCAGATAATACAAAGCTGCAAACAGGTCATGAAAAGTTCAGATACACAAACCTGACTAGGTAAATCCTGAGGCCTTGCAAACTCGGTATAATGTTTCTGACTAATGGCAATTGCATTACTGGAGTTCACAGTTGAAGCCATCTCCAAATGTCTGGCTCCATCCTGAATTGCATCCATCTGACTTTTTTTTCCAGCATTCCTGAGTGTTTTGTAAAGCCTCACTGTTAAGAAAGGAGAGTGAAATTGAGCCCTGACATGAATAAAAATTATGGATAGTAGTGTTATACATACATCTGAGATTCCTGTTGTCCCATGACCTGCATTTACCAATGTCTGAAGACTTTGCCACATCTGCAAACTCCAGCCAGATTTCCTGGATAATCGGTGTATCTGAAATAGCATTATGTTCCTATGTTTAAGAAATTAAAGAAATCACAGCTCTCTCCTTGTCTATTTTTGAGTCACATGTTACACATAGCTGATGTTGATGAATCACTGCCCTTGTGCTAAAGGATGCTGAGAGTCAGCTGCACAGACCTACAGATTCATCAGCTTCCCTGAGGTATCCTAAACATCTACATCATGTGTACCTTCCTAATTTTGTGTGTCTGCAGTCTGAAGTTGGATCCAGTACTGTCTTCCACACTCCCTCATATTCCTTAGTGTCTGAGGGGCATACTGGAAACAAAGAAGACATTTAACCTCCATTGCAAGTTCCAATTCAGGAGTTCCAAACACTAAATATTTCATTTTATTAGGAAAATTTATTCTTGTGAGAGATGCTAATATTGCACTAAAGTTGTGTTTTTTGTTGTTGTTGTTGTTGTTCTTGTTTGTTTGTTTTCATTTTCTTTTCTTGGCATTTCCAACTACTAGTTGCAGTTGTCCTTTCCATATAAGCAGAAGTATGATCTTGTGGTTAGCAGTTAGCTTATACTGTCATAAAGATGCTTGTATTAATAGTTGCTTTTAGTGCTGTGCCAGCTCTTCTTTACTACTTTTCCTCTGATCTGTAAGACAGTGCATAATGCATACATCTTGACAGCAGGGACAGACAGCAGCAACAGATAGGGACTAAAATACACAGGTTAAAAAAAAAAAAAGAAGTTTATCAGGCGAGAGGTAACACCAAGTAACTTATTGTTAATGATAAGTTATAATACATCTACTTGCTACTAAAATTTAATTACCTGAACTAGATCTGTTCTTTAGATATTCTTACATGTATATATGATTACACTTTTAACTGTTTCTTAGTTATATGTGATTTTTTTTCAAAGAAATTACTTTGGAAAAGCAATTTCTCTTAAATTTATTCACAGATTAAAAAAAAATCAAACTACATATTTCAAGTGGTTTAATGTGTCAGTGGTATGTGATCTAAGTCTCAGATCACATGAATATCTATGATATGCAGGTTCTTTGAAGCTCTGTAGTGATACCTACTAATTTCAAAGGATTTAGGATATGTTTCTATCTGTGTATATTAATAGTATAACTTCTATTTCAAAGAAAATTAGTGTCCATATACTGATTTTGGAAGTTTTTCGTGGCTTAGCTGTTCTGCTTCAGGAATTTTCATTTGCATATCAAACTTGGACCTTATTTTTGCTATTTTTCAGTAGGAAACTTCTGCTGGCCAACAACTTTGTTTAGTTTGTGCATGTGGAAAATGAAACTTCATCTTATTGTTTCTTCTCAGTTTCTCCACCAAATGATCTATTGTAGAATAAAGTTAAAAACTCAGTAAAGTCAGCAAATGCAGGATATAACTAACTGTGTTGGAATAGATTGGCCAGCTCCAAACTTCTAAGTTTGGTCGTTATCTACTCTTCTCTGGATAAAATATTGACTGTCAATTTTTGTCCTGCAGTTGGATTAGGTTTCTTTAATGATTTGCCTTCCTCTTCAGGATTCCACACTGAAAACTGAGAGGAGGACTTGGTTAAAAAAATCAGCAGCAATCATAGTACTCAAACAAGAATGGTACCATAGATGAACAGAAAGAACAGAGTTAATTAACTCTGGGAAGTTATACTGCATTTAAACATAGAAATTTTCTTAAAATCATTAAACACTGTAATAAATTAGAGATTAGATTCTACATTTTGTTTCCTTATGGGGTTAAAAACTATGTTTTTATTAGTTTTCAGTGGAATTAATATTTAGCATTTATCACGACTATAAAGGAAATTACACATTTAGATAATTACACATACCACCTTCACTTAATTAGTCTGAAGTAAAGTTGTTCTATTGTACAATCAAAAAGTGATAGATTATACATAATTTGCTTCTCTTTATGCATTTATGATTACTTTGAATTTATCTCAAAACATCACCTACATTTTGAAACCTGTGATTCAATTCAACTGGTAACACTAAAAATTACAAAAACTGCCTCTTGCTCTCTTTTTTTTTGTATGTAGAAGATTATACTTCATTGTAGCTAACAGATATTCTTTCATTAAAAATTAATTAACAAGGGGCTTGTAATATGTCTAATGAAAAAAGAATGTCAGAACATGTAGTTGTTTTGCTAAGTTGTTTTGAAAAACAGCTATAGCAGTGAAGTAAAATATTGTCAGTTCATTGTAACACCATTTTTCTGGATTATGTGGTCACTACTGCTCATGTAGTACTGGCGTCTGATAGCCATGCCATCTTTCAGCTGGTGCTAAGAAAGAGTTTTAACCATGAAATACATCTAGGAAGCAATTTACTTCTACAGGAGCAGGTATGCAGTTTTGAAAGCTGCCTGAAAATACTCTGCCTGATTTTCTGAATACTTTGCAACTTCATTATTCCATGTGACTTTTCTGTAGGTCCCAACATCAGCATCTTAGATACAGTATGGGTTTCTTCCCAATATTGTCATTTGTATTCCTACCTGCTTCATCTTTCACTTCTTTTTCTTGTCTATGCCTGTATGTCTTCCTCTTACACAGACTGTTTCCTTTATTCAGAATATATTCAGAATATCTACAGAACAACTTCCACTTATCAATCAGTTTTAGCAAAATGATGTGAAACTACAAAGAGTAGTATGGTTGAGTAGGTAATTTCTGGGTCTGGGTAATTTCTCTGTGTAGAGTTCTGACCTTTGTAGTCAGATTTCAGCTTATCATAGCAAGTTTGCTGTGCAGAAATAAAACAATCTGTTACTTTGGACAACAGCAATGTTTCAGAAGTTCAGAGGGGTTACTACTGTCCTTTCATCACTTCAGCTTCTGTGAATCACCATGTTTTCCACTTGAATAGAGACTTTGCTAAAATTCAGATATGCATAGGTTTTCAGTTTGGTAAAAATTTGTGAGATTTCTGCTCCATACAAAGTAAAGATGAAATCTGTTGAGGTTTTGTTCCATTTCATTCCATTTCACAAAAGTAATTCCTAAAACTATGGAAATAAACCAAGGAAAAACTGAATTCAAAAGAAAGCAATAGAGATTTCTTAGGGGTAGGATTTTCTTCTTTCTTTCCTTCCTTCCTTCCTCTCTGTCTCTTTCTCTTCCTTTCTTCAGACCAAACATTCAAATATAAATTGTTAGTTTAGACAGATGAACTTTTCTTTTAGTTTTTGGTTAGGATTATTTCATATTTAATAAAATATATTTTGTTGCAAAATTCCTGGACAATTAAAATTTTCAGTTTATTTTTTTTTTTTTCTCCATGATGTGCAGAGTCAAACTCTGTAACCCAAGTAAGATTACAAAGCTGGAATGGTTTATTCAGTGCTGCGCAGACACCGGGTGCAAGGGGAATAGATCTGCCTAACTTGTACACTGTCTAGAAAAATCGTGCTACAGATATATGCTGAATTAATACATAATCAATAGTTTTCCCAGAATTCGGATACATATTCATTACACCCCTGAGAGTTCATTAGCATGCAGACCCTCCCCTCTTGTGCATGTGTCGTGGGTCATGGGATGAAGATTTATCGCCTTCCTCGCAAAGGCTTCTGACTGTTTTTGCTGAAAACTCCTGGCCTTTCTGGGGGGCATCCCCCAAAACTGGTTTCTTCTTGCCCTGTGGACATCTAATGACCTCCTGCCAAATGTTCTCAGGCTGTTCTCAAACTCTCATCTTTTTTGCCTTCATCCCCCTCACTGTCCCAGTCACAGTGTCTGCCATCCCTTATTTTCTAACAAGCTCTACATTCCTGCTTCTATAAACTATCTCTAACTGCTCCCCTTCACCCCTCTTATTCTCAGTCGTTGTGAAGCCTTCTTGCCTATTTACTTTCACCTGTGGGGCCTGTCTCACCTTTCACTCCATAGCCCACTAAAAATTATAGTTGACTAGAAAAACATAATCAATCTGTGGTGCAGTTTAGTTGGATAGACTGCTATTAAAAGGATGAAATTGGTTACATATTTTCAGCAGATGATTCAGATAGTTTTAATACAATGCAAATACATCCTGAACATCTCTTTGAAGTACTGTGTGTAGCATTTTCATGGTGATTCAGCAGCAATCTGCTCTCTCTCTTAGAAAATATCAGTATGAATATTGGTAAAAGCAAAATGTTGGACCATATGTTAAGAGAAAATATAATTTTTTTTATTGTTCAAAGATACTGAGATTAATTTAAAAAAACATTTAATATTATTAATCCCCAAATCTGAGGCCTTTACATGTCCTGCTAAATATGCTGTATTAACATATCTATGGAACTGAAACTTAGTACATAGAGAAGTTTTGCCTTGGTATCTGACTAATCAGTAACACACTACAGTTTTTCTTAAGGTCAATCTTTGTTATGCAACTTCACCTCTTTTTTTTTTTTTTCATACAGAAATAATTTGGAAATTGATGTCTATCTGTCTGTCTCATTCCTTTCTCTGAATGTGTGAGATAAGTAATTTCATTAACTGAACCATCTTACAAATTGCCTAAGGAAAATATTTCTTGAGCTAATTTTAACTTATGAAATATTGGAACTTCAGTGACACAGAAAAATCTGAACTGGCTTCATAGGTACAAATCTTTAAAAAGTTAGTCAATTACGAACAGCTGGATAACAACTAAAGATTAAAAAAATTAGAACACCTTATATAATTTCTCTAATAAGAGATAATTAATTAAGCATTATTAATAATAATTATAAAACATAGAATAGTGTCTATAGCTTTATTTTTAGTATCAAGTTGATAAATGTACATAGGAACTACACTAAAAAATCAAGAAAAACATCACACCACAGAAAGAAAATAATGTTGGCAGACCCTACTTGAGGTTATATTGAAACAGTTCTGTTGTTTCTAATGGTAGGAGATGAGAAACTATCTTTGCATATATTATGTATTTCATATATGCAGAACAATATGTACTGAGTTAAGAAAGCACAGTATGTGAGCTTATTCTTTCATAATCATACCCTCAGATGTAATAAAATCATTCAGCATTTAATTTAAAAAAGTCAAGTAATAGAGATCAAACAGTGCTCCAGCAGTGGGAAGATCAGACCTAATTTATTGTTTGTTACTTTCTTTAGCAAGCAATAGTTCTAAATTAAAAAAAAAAAAAGAAGAAAAAGAACTTTTTCACTAGGCAATCTAATCAAGTACATCTTATTGTGATGTTAAGAGACAAAAGAATTAAAGATTTCTGATTTCATAAAGTTGAGGCCAGTATACCAGATTTCCCATAAAGATTAGTTACCAGAGCAATGTTCTTTTTGCACATGAAGTTTAAATGTATATTTGGAGAGGAAGATCTCTAGACTCTATTTAATTTTCACCACTGCTTAAGATGACTGATTCCTCTTTCAGTATTTTGTGGGTATCAACAATTAATATAGAAATTCTGATCAACCAAGAGAGTTTACCACTGCAAATTAATTAAGTAAACATCAATAAGAAAATCCTTAAGTCTCACACGCTATGAACTAAAAACAGCAAAGGAATCAAATTCTTGTCAGATCCATCATAAATAGTAACAACAGCAGTCGGTGGCAATATTGCACATGGTTGCACATACACCTCCAATGAATAAATCTGAAACATCACACCAGGAGGCCAATGCTCAGGCAGGAAGATCATATTTAATGCACTTTATTTAATCAGTTCCACTACTGATGGCCATAGTGTGTGATTCCCACAGGTTCCCAAGTGAATCACATCACGGTATAACATTATGTTGTTGTTTAATTCCAGCATTATTGAAGCTTTGATATTCTTATATTTGTGTTTATCCACAGCACTTTTTCCACATGCAGAGCTGTGTGTGGCCTGTATTTGTTATTTCTGATCTGCTATCCTGTGCTGTTTTGCAGCTTGTGACAGAAATATTTCAGGTAATAAAGTCATGGCACCAACTTTCATTTATTGCAATAAACACTGAATTATGCAATTGAAGAAATTTGCTCCAGCTGAAGATTTGATGAAATTTGTGGAAAGGATAATATGTGATCATTTAAAAAGATTAAAAGCGATAATCTAAGTCTAAATAGTAAATTGATAAGAAAATGAAATAAAAGTACAACTTGTTCTGTAATTCATGATAACATAAAATGATAAAATATACATATATTTTTGAATTTTATAGAATATTAATCCAAGGGAGAGATTTTGGGAGAGATTGTTCTATATAATCTAATGAGATACAATCATTTAGGTTGGAAAAGACTTTCAAGATCAAATCCAACTATCATCTTAGAGTACCAGGACCATGTCCCTATGTTACACATCCACATGTCTCTTAAATACCTTTAGAGATTATGACTCCAACACCAGCCTTCTCTTGTCCCAGGAGATCAGGTTAGCCAAGCAGGACTTTCCCTTCACAAATGCATGCTGACTGTGTCTGATCATCTCTCTGTCTTTCATATGCCATGTTTTGGCTCTCATAATGGTCTGCTCCATGACCTTTTCTGGCACTGAGGTTAGACTGACAGGCCTGTTTTTTCTAGATTCTCCTTCTTGCCCTTTTTTAGAACTGCCTCACAAGAAAACATGTCAACCAGGTCCCTAAACAGGCCAAAATCAAACTTATGAAAACTCAAAGTATCAGTTCTGCTGACTGTCCTCTTTGCTTCTGCAAGGATCAGGAACTCTATCATCCTCGTGAACACTATGCCTGAGACAGTCTCCAACCAACATGTGGCCTGCAAGACTTTCCCTCTTAACTAAAAAAAGGTAAAGTGGTGCAACTTTGTATCTAGATCCCTAATCACTTGAGTCAGGGCATTATCCTACACATATTCCGGGAATTCTCCTAGTTTTTTTCCTTGCTGTTTTGTATTTCCATGTCTGGGAAGTTAAAGAAGAGTGAGCACTAGCAATTGTGGTGCTTCCCTAGAGGTTTATGAAATATTTGGTCTGCTTCTTCACCCTGGCTGAGTGGTCTATAACAAACTCTTATCACGATATCTCTCTTGTTAGCCTTTCCCCATACGCTCACACAGAGACACTCAACTTTTTTAACACCATGAATAAGCTTCATACAGACCAGACCTTCCCTAACAAAGACCTTCCTCACACCTTCCTCTTTCCTGCCTAACTCTCCTGAAGAGCTTGCAGTTACCCATCTTGTCGTGTGAGCCATCTCACTACATCTCACTGAGGCCTATGATATCACAGCCATGTTCCCCCTTTATATAGGTTTTGACCATAAATATGTTCCCCATTGATATAGGCATCTCTCCTGCTAACCCCCGTACCTTCTGATATTTCTGGGCAGCCATTGCTAACGCTGGTGTCAATGTTTAAAGCTTTCTTCCCCATCTTAATTTTCCAAAAATGTATGACATATGAATACCTGTAGGTACATCTCATCAGCAGAACATAACATTTTCCTATATGACATTCCTTTTTCATGTAAATTTCAAATAAGATAAATAAAGTAATATCGATACAAATTATTTTTCCTTTGGCAGCTTTTTAATGTTCCTTCAGCATATTGTGATTTGCTTAATCAAGACTATTCTCAATGGATGAATAAGCAGACAAAGGCATGACATGACACTGATTTTCTTTAAAATCAATCACTTTTTTTTGTAATTTCATTTTGAGTTTTATTTATATTACACTTTTCATTAATAGACAGTCAACACAATGATGTACCAAAATTATGATAGATAGGAAGCAAGCCAAATAGGCACAAATGAATTTAAAGAATTTGAGTTTTAGTATGATTGTCAAGACAGAGATCAAGACATTCTGAAAGCTGTCCAATGCCTGATTATATTTTATTACAATTATTAAATTGTTTTTATAATTATTTTGTGGTGAAATCTTAAACACAGTGAAAATACCTACTTCCTCAAAAAAAAAAAAATAAAAAAAAAATCTTCCTATTGCCTACTTCCATTGTCGTGGAAGGCTGTGAAGAAACTGAAACACTGATCTTCACCACTATACATTTTGGGATGCAAGCAAACCATGTTTGGCACAGCTTCTCCATCATTTCAGTTAATATTCATTTCTTCATCATTTCAGTAGTTAGTAGATGTTTCTGTGCTTCTGCTAGATTTAAACACTGAAAGCATCTTCCCTTGTTCCCTTATCTTCCTAAAATTAAACTAGTCTTGTGTGCATTATGTACGCTTTGCTGCCTCAATATCTTCCTGCATCTTTTTGCTGCCTGAAATATAAAAGAGATTTTAGAAGTTTTACTCTGCATAAATTGTACTTCTAGTACACTGGCTTACATTACCCATTTGAAATGTGCATGAATTTTAAATAATACACTATTACCTTGCTGTCATTCCCTTCATGTTTAAACTAATAAGATTTTCTGTACATGCAGATGCTTTTGGATGGAGAAGCTTTTAAAGATTTTCATATCAATATAAATGGAGAAGTCATATAATAATCATGTTTCCAGCTGTTACAATCTTCAAGATTACATAGACTTGGTACTGTGAAAAAAGGAAATAATTTAATTTTTAGCTTTTGTAGATTTTAAAGTAGTTTAGAGGACTACTGTAATGAAGAATTAATTTCTCTATATCTAATAGACTAATTCAATACTTCAAAGCATTGCATTTAGTATATAAGACTAATTTAACATGCACCAGTCTCTCACTAACAATGATTAATGATAGAACATAAAAAAATTGGATCAAATAGCTTTCTTATTCTTTAGTTTCATCTTTATTCATAGAAAATGCTTTTTAACTGCTTAAAGGCTTGCACTTAATATTCATTTTTATAATTATAAATCTGTAAAAGGAAAGCTTAATTGTTGTATATTGTTAACCTTCTTCCATTAAATTAAGAAATGGAAATTTTGATATTTGCAATTGAACCTTAGTACCTACATTACATATGCCTGCAGTAAATACTAAATATATTAGTTCCATTTTTATTAAAACTGATTAATTTTTTTATGATCATCATCATTTTAGTTTAGGAGTAGTCAGACTCTTATTAAAGAACATTCAGGGTTGCATTGTAAAAGGAAAAATATGTAAAAAAAAGGCAATTTGGGGGAGTGTATCAGAGATGAGATAAAGAAGACAAATTTGATCATTAGGGAACATAATTTAGCTCTGATCCTAAGTCACAAAAAATCAGTTTTTGCTATTTTTAAGACAAACAGTAAGCTGAATGAAGGAAAAAGCAAACAACAAATGCACAGAAAAAAAAAAAAAGGGAGAAAGGGGAGGAAGAAAGGGAAAGGGAGAAAGTAGTGATGGGGAGGGGGAAGAGGAAAGGGAGATGAGGAAAGAAGGAAGAAACAGCAACAGCAAAACAGGAGTACTAGGAAAGGATGGGCTATAGAATTGTGTGTATGACAGAAGCCCTGACATTAGTCATACAGTTAATGGTGGCGAATATATTGAAAACCAGTGTTTTGTAGATGAGAATTTGCTCTATCATAGTTACTGTGCTCAGTGAATCTGTTGTAGTGTCCATGCAAATAAATAGGAGGCATTACCTTCAGAGCAGCCCACATAGATGCAGCCCACATAGACACAACCCAAGACAATTGCTTTTCACTCAATATGGTCCAGACAAGCCAAAAGGTTGGACACCCATGCTACAGGGAAAGTAATGTTTAAATATTGTATATTGATAGGAAGAAGTAAAAAGTAAAATCTGTCAGAACTTGTTCTTGGAAGAAATAAAGGAACTTGCTTATATACAGGGTTTTTGAAATTGTTGTAGATTGTTGTAGAGCCTTTCTCAGGGCTTATTCACTTCAAAATAAAAATAAATACGTTAACAGCTTTCCTGGCCAAAATACTACCTTTGCTAATTATATAAGCCTACAATTCCAACCTATTGTTCTATTCCAATCATTTACAATATATTTTTCATTGTTTCTCATGACTGTTGTGTGTAGAATAGAGATTTCTGACTAGCATGCACTCATCAACCTCCAAACTAGTTGCATTTTGAGTCTGTAGGATACGAAGCAATAGAAGTCAAATTTATTAACATAAATTGCAACATTATTTACAGGATCTTTAATTGGACTATGTTGCACATTAACTCACATGCTGGTACTGACTCTGCATGAATGTGGATCTACCTCACAGAAACTAGCATCCAACAGCTTTGCAAGTGACCACCCAAACACATGCAGGAGACCCCTGAGGATGTATGAGCTATCAACTGCTATTTCTTTCTGTGAATGATAATCCAATTTCAAGTATTGTTCTGACTTGAAAATTTAATGAGTGCATTTTTACAAAACCCTATAAAGAAATCATTTAAACGTGCTCTGCAGGAACAGACTTGGGAAGCATTCATTTTACCTAAAGTGAAATGCTGGCCATGTAGATATCTCCATGCCTAACCACTCTCACTTGCCTTCACAGAAACTGCAGGAAAAATAAGGTATTTTTAGAGTACAATTCAGTTGATCTATTTGAGTTACTATTCCTAGAATCATAGGATGGCCTGGGTTGAAAAGGACCTCAAAGGTCATCTAGTTTCTACCCCCATGCTACAGGCAGGATTGCCAACCACTAGACCAGTCTGACCAGAGGCACATTCAGCCTGGCTTTGAATGCCTTCAGGGATGGGGCATTCACAACCTCCTTGGGTAACCTGTTCCAGTGCGTCACCACCCTCTGAGTGAAAAACTTCCTAATATCTAATCTAAATCTCCCCTGTCCATATTTACAACCATTCCCCCTTGTTCTAACACTATCAACTCATGTAAACAGTCGTTCCCCCTCCCATTTATACATTCCCTTCAAGACATATTATAACAGTACTATATACCGATTCATATTTTAGAAAAGGCTATTTATCTCTAAAGATCATAAAAGATGGTTTGATAACTAGTTCAAACATCTGAACATATTCAGAAAAAAAAATGATTTCCTGTGTCTACAATCTCTGTATTCCACTTTATTATCCAGTTTAGATGCAGTTGATTTTTATTCACTAAGATAAAAATTACTATTCTCTGTGGAGTATATATTCAGGTCTGGTTCTTGGTTGCTATAGTAATATTAATTCTTTCAGATTTACATTCAGGTCTAAAAATATTCTAGAGAAAGGAAAAAGAAAACAACTTTATTTATATTTAGAATGCTTTGTTCGTAAAAAAATAAATAATTCACTTTCTGTCTTTGCCCTGGGAATTTTTTTATATCGTTTTTCTCACTTTTCCATTTTTGCAGCTTCTGAAATAATACTATTATGAATTTTAAAGCCATGAATAAATGTTTGAAGGAATTTCTATTAGCAACCCTTATATACAGATCTAAACAGCTGTTGCTAGGGCTGCTTTATTTATTTACTTATTGCAAGTATAATATTAAACAGTGCATTTAGTTTGTCATATTTCAGCTTGTCTTCTCAAATGAAAAGACATAGCTCCAGATATATGTTACTGTTAACCAAGTTCAGGAGTTACAAAGAAACCTATGCTATCTGATCATAAACATCATCATATGCTGCTTATGAAGTTAATAAATAAATATGATTTTGAAATTTACTGAAAACCTGTTCATATTTCTTTCTTTTCAAGGCACATACAACTTCATGTATGCGATGTGCTGCCAGAGGATTCCAAAAGCCATTCACAATAATGCTGATGCTGTTTTCCTCTTTCAGATAAGAAATGGATAGTGCCTTTATTTTGTTGCTAGCTAAGCAGTGTTATCACTTTATTTTTTATGTGACATAAATACTTTGATCTTATGGTGCAACTGCTGCAATCATTCCACATGTTATCTTTGAGTATGTGCCTGCAGGATGCCAAAATCAATCATTTTTGAAATCTGCAAATACTATAGGATCATAGAATCATGGAATTATCAAGGTTGAAAAAGACTTCCAAAATCATCCAGTACAACTATCTGCTGACCACCAATATTTCCCCACTAAACCATGTCCCTTTAGTACCACATCTAAATGCTTCTTGATTGCCTCTAGGGACAGTAACTTCACCGGCCAACTCCCACCTTGCCACAACCTCTCTACAGGTAGTTTTAGAGAGCGTTAAGGTCTCCTGAGTCTCTCTTTCTCCAGAGAAAACAATCCTAGTTCCCTCATCCAGTCCTCAAGGACCTGTGATCCAGACCCCTCAGCAGCTTCATTGCCCTTCATTGCACCTAGATATATTTCTTGTACTTAGGGGCCTGTATTGGACACAGTACTCAAGATGTGGCCTCACCAGTTCTGACTGCAGAAGAATGATCACTTCTCTGCTGCTGGTGGGTATTTCTGATACAGGCCAGGGATGCTATTGGCATTCTTGACCACCTGGGCACACTGCTGGCTCATATTTAGCTGAGCATCAACTAACACCAACAGGTCCATTGCTTCCACACAGTCATCCAGCACCCTTCCCCAAGCCTGCAGTGTTACTTGAGGTTGTTGTGGCTGAAATGCAGGGTCCAGCAAAGAAGCAGCATAGCTATCTAGAAACAAACTGGTTTATTGTCTACTCTGCCCAGCAAATATCATTATTGTATGTGATTTTACATTTCTAAGTATTTTTCAATGCCTAGATTGTTAAAAATAATCTAGAACTATTACAAAAATCCTTTCATATTTTTCATAACTCAAACTATAGGAGATGCAGTAGGCATAATAAAAAGTGCAGTGTTTGTTCAATTGAAATTTTATATTCCCATTTTTCCAATGGGAAATAATGATGTTTGACAAATATGTTTTTTGTCGGTTGGTGTGTTTTGTGAGTTACTCTTTATCATGTTTCCTCTTATTAAGATTTTTTTTAAACACATTCGTTTGTTTCAGTTATTCTATAAAGAATCTCCATTATCAGTTATTGGTACTGCCTCAGAACAAATTATCAACTTAGAATGTTGTTCCATAGTCCTGCCAAATACTGACCATGTGCCTATTTCTGGAGAGGGAAAGAAAAAATGGAGAACTATGAAAGAAATCTGCATTTCATTCATAACTGGAACAAATTTTTTCCAGTGCATACTTATGAATTCTTGGGGAATCTCTAAGGGTAATCTCTCCACGGCTACACACTAAAAATTCTATGCATGAAAGTCAGAAATCCTACTATGAGATTTCCTTTCAGATATACACACTGGGAATAGCACACAATGCTGGATTAAGGAAGAACGAACACATATTTCATTATATTACTATTTTACTGTTCTGTATTTCCTAATTTGAAACTAGTATGTAAATTGCATTCATAAATATTTCAATGACAGATGACATGCATTCCTGCTCTGTCGCTCTGCTTTGTCCTGCCACAGCTTGCCATGGCATTTTTTTACAATTTCTATGAAACCATCAGAATTCTAGTCATGAATATTACTCAGGGAGTATTTGTGCTGCTTGTGTAGATTTCATCTACAGAGATACTGTATAACTTGGCCACCACAACCAAAGTCTGTTGTGACAAAATAGCAAGGCTCTTTGCTTTGCTGTTTCACTTGATCAACAGAACACTGAAAATGTATCACAAAAGAACAAAATGCATTATTGGTACTTGAAAATATGTTTGTATTGTCACGTTTCTACTTTTGATACAGTCAATTTAGAATCATAGAAGCATGAATTTCTTTTTTCCAAATAAAATGTACCAACACTTCTAGCAGAGAACACATTCCTCCTGATTTAGAAAATAATAACTGATTGTGATGGAAACAAGAATTAAATATTTTTTATTTAGAAACATTATTGGAAAAGATCCTCTACATGCTTCCTTCAAAATCAATGTTTTGCATATATACCTGGTATATACAAGACAACACCCTCTCTCAATATGTTTCCTATTACCATCCTCCACTACAAGACAATATGCAAACATGACTCTGATATCACTCCCCATCACTACTTGGTAATCCGTTCCCCAACCTTTTCTTTCTTTCTTTCCTCATAAAGTTATTAAGTAAGGTAAGGATTATTTCGACTTCTTATAATGTTGCCCAGTTTAGATGCACAGCTTAGATAAATATAGTTTTAAGAGTGTCAATGCTTTTAAGGTAATTGTAATACAGAGTTTCACATTAAAAGTGATGATTGTGTTTGGACCTTGAATGTCATTTTACCTTAAACTAACTAAGGAGATTTGCAAATCTGGTCACCCTTCCCTCTCTTTACAGGCAGGATATGACACCTGCCAGAAAACAAATACTCAGCTGATTATATATTTAACATTTTTTGTTTACAAACATCTTAATCTTTCTCATCTGATTTTTAATTCCAGTTTTAAGCATTATAGGTGTATAATTTGTAGAATATCACTGAATTCTATCACGTTTCTAAATTTGCTTCATAAGAGTTTTCCTGAAGGACAAATCAGAAAGTTCTGTGAATAGCCATTCACTTTGTAACATGCAGGAAAGGTAAGGAGGAGACTTTCTATTGCTAATGGAATAAATTCCGCTTTGAATTGTGGAAGAAGTCTGATTTGTTTGTTTTCTTTTAATGTATTGCACCAGCAAGACATTACTTGTCCAGCAGACTAAATGAATCAGGTCTCAGGATATGGCTGGACATAAATCAAGACAATGCTATCCAAGGCATTTTTGTTTTCTGGAAACCCATGCTCAGACAGCTGATTAATATTCCAGTAAGTTTACTAACATTTTGGAATAGTGAAACAGTAGGAATTGGCTCAGTAATAGATACATAGGATTTCTAGCGACATTATTATTATTTCAGAAGTGATATAGCATGGTTCCTACATCTAGAAAAGCATTTATTTCCATCTCACTAGCTCTGATGAGCAGATTGGGTATAATATATTGAACCATCTCAACTCATTAGAAGCATTGTTTCTTTTTCTAGCCTTTATTGGCTACATGAGGTTATGAGTAGTAATAATACCCTTGTCCTAAGACCTGTGATGAAATCTGATTGTGATGCCCAGCAATTTGAATTGTTCCTGTGTGACAACTTCATTGTCATGATTCTGAACTGTGCCTGAGGCATTTCATCCAGATCATGTGAAATAATTGAACAGTAAGCACTACTAAGACTTACACATTCAGGATGCTGTAAATTTCTTGGGTTTCCGTTCCTACACTTTGTTATGTTTGGGTGATAATGAAGTCTATAATTATAACAGCCTTCTTTGCATTAATGTTTCTGTTCATTTTCTTTTTCATGAGAAAGCAATTGCTGAATTTCACAAGTTTTGGGTGGGAGTTAGGAACCGCCACCACATTAGCATTGCCATGGAAAATTAGATGTATATTTCACTTTCCCTGTTTCACTTTCCCTCTACATTTGCACTGTTTATTTAGCAACATTTTGCTTCTCCTTTTTATTTTTATTTTTCGAACTACAATACAAACATATTTCATTACCAGCATTCTTTTGGCACTTATATTTAATATTATTTCCATATACATTTTGTCTCAAAGGATGGAGATTTAAAAAGATTTGCAATATACAGCATATGTATCTTCTGAATGTATACTGAAATCTATCCACAAAGTTATAGGAGAGCCTCACATTTTGTGCCATAAAAGATGCTTTATTTTGGAACTTGGAAAAAATTACAGTCTCATTCTAGACAGTGATGCTTTGCGGAGAGAAATCCAGATGATTTTCTTATAGAAAGGAAATCACAGCTTTTAAATAATACTATTTGAGGAGAGTGATTTTTAATTAGTGTCTAAAACAATTTACAAATTAACTCATAATATGAATATGATCAAATGGTGTCATCTTAAACACTAGCAATAGGGTTTTTTCCTTGCACTACTGATGCTTTTCTTTAATATCATAAATACATTTCTAATGCATGCTATTTAAAGTTTTGAAATGTGAACGCTGTGTTCATTTATGATATGATCTCTCTCTGTACTGCCAAGAAGACAATATGTTAAATGCACTTCAGTGCAGGCTAATAGCTAAGTGCAGGTCATGATTCTAAGCTGCTTTTTGACAGAGCAAATCAGGTGCATATAAGTGGTGCAAGCTCTGCATATTCAATTTCATATCAGGGTACTGAATGACCTGGATTGTTGTGATAGTTGAGGTCATAACAGAATTTCTACTCTGTATGAATTAAATGGCTGCTTTTGCCATTCCCTTTCCCTTTGAAATAGACTAGTGAATTAAATATTGCCAGTGCAATATTTATTACATTTTAAACAAAAAATTGTGGATGGAGAGTATGACACTAAGAGAGAGAATACTGAGAAGTGAAACAGCCTTCAGGAGTAACTCTCTTTTTTCCTGTTCTTCATGCTCATATGCCAGTAGAGTTTGAACTCATAATATGTACCATGAAAGCTTCACATGATAACCACAACTTCATTACTTCATCTGGTTCAAGATGTTTTTATTTCTGTGTATTTTTTTCTGTATCATTCTAATTCATCCTTTTAAATGATGGATTTTTTTTCCTTGCAGTTTGTTTATGCATTTTCTGCCTTTCTACTGAGATAAATATTATGTATTTCGGTGTGTGTATGCACATATATATAATGTACATTTCCATGTCTTATATATCATATATAGACATATATATGTGTATGTATTCATAGTGTGTATGTACATAAAATTTATATATAGATGTATAATATATATATTTATATATATGTTTATATAGAAAATTGTGGGTGTCTGTGTATCCATATAAAACATATTCAGAGTAAAAAAAAATAGAAATATACATCTTCCAACATGAAACCTACTAATTTAGAGCTTTTTTACTTGAAAAATATTCATATATCCATTTGGATCAGATTTATCTATAATGTAGGCAACCACATATACACCTATTCTGATGTAGTTGGCCAGAGATACATTGTACTACTGCGTTTTGTGGAGAACTAATCAATAGAGTTAATAGAGTTTTAGAGAGTGAGTCATCTCAGCCCCATGAAGATACTTACTTTGGTTCGGATAAATAGCAGCTTCTGTCTCATTTACTCTATCGATTAGATCTCCACCATCTACAGTAGTCACTTAGACAACTCACATCTACATTGTAGGCAACAGATGTTAGGTGAAATGAATTCTCTCTTTGTCTGCTAAGGTGTGTGGTCTTTCACTCTGAGTAGCATAGAAAATGGAAGTGCTATAGATTCCATCCCTGTACATGTATATATTTGTATAATAAACAGTAGTGATCCCCTCTGGTAAACATGTACTTGATGTTGTCATTATTTTAAATAACAAAAGTAAACAAAATTCAAGGATTCATACTAAAGCCAGTGAAATGTGTATCTGAGAACAAAATACTTAGCAGTGTTTCCTTGTTGTTTCATAAATAATTCAAACATTGATCTTGCTCTCCCAAATGGTAATAAATCACAGGTTGAAATTGATTTTACCATGTGAGAAGAAACTCAGGGTCATAAACAGCGAATATGTAGACATATATATATGTCTAATACAAAATAACTTTTATAATTTGTAATTTGATAAGGACATACTAGAGAAAGTTCAACAAAGGGCTACTAGGATTATTAAGGAAATGGAACATCTCCCACGTGAGAAGAGCCTGAGAGAACTGACACTCTTTAGCCTGGAGAACAGGAAATTTTTCGGGGGGATCTTTCTAATCTATGTAAGTACCTGATAGAAATGAATGAAGGAGGGGGAGACAGGCTCTTCTCAGTGGTGCCCACTAACAGGAAAATGTATAATGAGTACCAACTAAAACAAAGGAAATTCCAGCAGCAAATACAGGAAAATACTTTTAAACAAGGGTGGTCAAACATTAGAACAAGTTCCTTAGAGAGACTGAAGTCTGTAGCAGATCACACTCTGAGCAGGGCAGACAGACTAGATGATCTCAAGAGCTCCCTACCAACTTCAACTATGCTGTGCTTGCCCTATTCATTTTATTACTTAATTGAAACAGGGAGTAAGTAAGGAATGGAATTATGTACTTTGTAGAATCACAGAATTTCAGAGGTTGAGTGGGACCTTTAGAGATCATTGAGTCCAACCTCCCTGGTAAACAGGTTCCCTACAACAGGTCACACAGGAAGGCATCTGGGCGTGTCTTTAATTCTCCATAGAAAGAGACTCCACAACCTCTCTGGGTAGCTTGTTTCAGTGCTTTGTTGCATGAACAGTGAAAAAGATCTTCCTTATGTTAGTATGGAACTTGCTGTGTTTTACTTTCTGTGTCTTGCCCCTTATTCTACTGTTGCTCATTACCAAACAGTGTTTGTCCCCATCGACTGGACTTCCATACTTGAGGCTGAACAGTCCCAGTACCTCAGCCTTTCATTGTACAGGAGATGCTCTAGGCATTTTGTGGCCCTTTATTGGACTCTTTTCAGGAGATCCCCGTCTTTTTTGAACTTGGGAGCTCAGAACTGAACAGTATTCCAGATGTGGCTTCACCAGCATGCAGTAGAGGAAGACAATTGTCACCTTTGACCTGCTGGCAATGCTCTTTTAAATGCAACCCAGGGTACAATTGGCTTTCTTTCTTCTTTCCCACAAGGGAACACTGCTGGCTCATGGCCAACCTGTTGTCCACTAGGACACCCAGGTCCTTCTCTTCAGGTGTCAGCCCCTAACCTGTGCTGATACACACAATTTTTTGTCTACACTTGCTTTTGTTGAAACTCATCAGGTTCCTCTCTCCTCAACTCTCTACCCTGTTCAAGCCTTGTTGAATGGCAGCACAACATTCCATTTTGTCAGCCACTCCTTGCAATTTTGTATTATTTGCAGATTTGAGGGTAGACTCTATCCCTTCATCCAGGTCATTGGTGAAGATTTTGAACAAGACCAGACGCAGCACAAACCGCTGAGGAACACGACTAATTACAGGATTCCATCTAGACCATGTGCCACTGGTGACAACCCTCTGAGCTCTGCCAATCCTCTAGTTCTCAACATGTCTCACTGCCCAGACATTTATCCCATGTTTTCTGATCTTCTTTAGAAGGATGTTATGGGAGACATTGTCAAAAACCTTGCTGAAGTCAAAGTAGACAGAACCCACTGCTCTCCCTTCACCTACCCAGCCAGTGATGACATCATGGAAGGCTGCCATGCAGGTGGAGAATGATTTTTCCTTGGAGAATCAATGTTGACTATTCCTGATAACTTTCTTCTCTTCCTAATGCTTGGAGATGGTAACCAAAGCAAGTTGTTCCACCACCTTTCCACACATAGACGTGAAGCTGACTAGTCTGTAGTTGTGCACATCATGCTTCTTGCCCTTTTTGTAGATTGATATGATATTGGTTATCCTCCCACCTTCAAGGACCTCTCCGATTCTCCAAGACCTTACAAACATGATAGAAATCACTTCTGCCAGTTTCCCCAGAACACATGGCTGTATGTGGTGTAGATTATAGATAAATGCTCTTTGGTCAGGTCACCAACCAAGAAGAAGACTTCCATGCTCAAACTCTCTCTCTTACCTCTAGGGCCTGGTATTCCTGAGGAGCAGTCTTAGTAGTAAATACTGAAGCAAAGAAAGCGTTCAGTATCTCTGCCTTCTCAGAGATCTTCCCTGTTACCAGGGCACCTACAAAGCCTTTCTTGTTATCCTTGACTTCTTTTGCCAGATTTAATTGCAAGTCGGCCTCAGCCTTCCTTCTTGCATCCTTGCAGGCCCTGACCATATTCCTATGTTTGTCCCAAGTGGAGAGGACTTTTTTCCACATTTCGTGAACTTTTTTCTTCCACACGAATTCAACTATGAGCTCCTTGCCTCCTTGCTCATCCATGCAGGTCTCCTGCATTGAGCATTTCAGAGATTTGATAGAAAAAATGTTGTCATGAAATAAAATTATTGATATTAATGTATGAAGAAATTAAATTTCCGATCTTTTGAGTTCTTGACATCAAATATTAAATGTTCTTCTAGAACTGGAAATGAATGATACCTTGGTTTTGATTGCAGTCTCTAATCAAGCAAAAAGAATATTCTGTAAAATATTCTTCCTCATTAAAGTAAAATTTTTTGCTAATAAGTAAAAATTTTAGTTGTAGGTGATCTTTTGTTTCATTTCATTATCATAATGAAGAATAATAGTATAAGGATTTGTTTTATTTTGTTTTGGTTTGCTTTGGTGTCCTAACGATGTTACAAAATTATCATGGTACGAACCTATTGTAGCAAAGTAATTTTCTCTGTCAAGTTGATATTAGTTTCTTAAAAGAAAGAAAAAGGTGAGAAACAATTGGAAGTTCCTCATGTGCTTTAAGTATTAAGTATTAAGTATTTAAGTGCTAGTTTTTACTTTGTGTAAGATTTATACAAAAAAAAAAAAAAGAAAAAAAAAGAAAAATATGCATATATATTGTTTTCATTATAACAGTGATAATGATCTCAGCATTTCATAGGACATTCTGAACCTTCACGTTTTTTGGTTTTTTTTTCCCAAATGTTTTCTTGCAGTTAGCCTTATTCAGTTGCAAGTCATTTGTATCATCCAATATACGTAATTTAATCAAAGAAATCAACACATTTAATCAAAGAAATCATCTGTTCAGATGAATTAAAAATCCAGTGAAATCAAAAGGAAATGATAGCAGCCACTACTTTTTAGGCTCGAAGATCAACACCTATGTTCATGAGTAGATCTTTAAAGTAACAAACTAGGGAAAGGCATGTCAAAAACATATATTTGACTGAAAAAGTAGATTTTACTAAAAACTGCATTTTAACATGATATTTTTGATCACTTTTTTAAAGCTACTCACACAAATCCATGCCATGAAATAATTGCACAGGAACAGCATACTTTAAATACACATTTGGCAATCAGATCAATGCAACAAAGAGCAATGCAATCAAACAGTGAATGGAAATAATTTAATACTTTAACATCACATCGGTACAACTCTCTTTATTTTTCAAGGGCAAGATTTTTTTCCTACAGTTTTAGTGAAAGCTGCATATTGCAAAATGCTCTGCCACAATGAATAAGGCTCAAAGTCTCTAAAGCAATAATGCAATCTGGCTTGAGAAACTTGTATGCAATGTAAATGTTTACTGATCAGTTTACTTTTTTATTCTAGCTCCCAATTGGCATCCAGTTCCTAATATTTCTTATGATTTTTAGGTCTTTTCTTCAGCAAGAATAGTTTTAAGAATCAGAGGGTGCTAATAATAGGAGCTATATTGTTAATATAGATGGTGTAGTGTTTCTGCAAGAAAGAATGAAGTTAAAATAAAAATAAATCTGTGTAGGACAAATTTCAACCAACTGAAAGATGTTCTGAATATCAAATATTCTGAAATATGCTACTGTCGTACAAAATCACATCTATGAACACTCCTTCCTGCTTTTTCAGAATTATTTCTTTATAAACTACGTACTCCTGGATTTGTGTTATAATAAGGAATCACAGAATTGTAGGGGTTGGAAGAGACTTCCTGAGATCATTGAGTCCAATCTGCCCACAAAACCAGAACCCTAGAATAGGCTGCACAGGTAGGCATCCAGGCAGGTCTTGAGCATCTCCAGAATAGAAGACTCCACAACCATATCATATCGCAACAATACCATATTGTAAAAGTAGAAGTTCCTACCCAAAGAGATGAAGTCTATAAACTCTACATAACTGTAATGTAATATGAAGCTAGATTTCTAAAACATTTTTGAAGTTCCTTTCCTGTAAATCATACATACAAAAAATGCTATTATAAATTTGGTTGTTTATAATATGAACGTATAATGAAATATTAAAATTATTGAGATTTATACATAACATTGCATTATTGAAATGATTATAATATTTGAACTGCTTTGTCATTATATTATTATTATTATTATTATTATTATTATTAATCATTCATGAATCTCCTCTCATTACAGACAGTGGATTACAGATCATAAACATCATAGTATAAATACTTTTTGTTGTTGTTTAATATACTATATCAATTTTATTTTTACAGGAACAGTGTACCCATATACACATTTTCTTTGAATATGGCATTATGATACATGAAATAAAGTCTTAAATGTTATATTTAGATGGATATCCACTGCATAAATATATATGTGTATATACATATACATACACGTGTATATGTATGTGTGTTTAGAGAAACACAGATAGAAAGACTGACATAAAGAAAATAAACACTTTTTTCACTTAGATACTTCTGAAAGTACAGAATATATTTAACAGAAAAAATAAATTTGAAAATCTCCAATAAATTCTTACTAGTTGTATGTTATGAGAGCCAATTACTATAAGAATTACGGTGTAAAAGCTGAAGAAGGGCAATTGACTGCTGAGATAGCCTGTTTTTTTTTCATTACGCTTCATAAACAGAAACGGCACCTAAATTGTATTTGCCTGATTATGTTCCCCAAGAGAAGCTTTGTAGAACACTTTATATAACAAAAAATGTATCTGAATACTTCATTAAATGCCTATAGCACAGTTATTAAGAAGAACAGTAATTTTGTTAAATTCCTTGAAAACAAAGGTATATATTTTAAAGTAGCCACAAAAGATGATTCTTGTACTACCAGATTTATTTTGAATTATATAATTAAATCTTAGTAAAAATAATTGTACAGTGAATTGACATAAAATTCTCCTTATATTTTTTCTCACTCTTTGTTTCTGAACATTCTTCTCTGAGACCATGAAATGTATTTCGTCTCATTACCTGAAGAATTTAGAAGTAATATTTACAGAAAATGCTACTACATTGGTCAGAAAAACATTTGTTACTTTGAAAAATTTGAAAAAAGAAACAACCTACAAAGAGTGTGATTCAATTTTATTTTTATTTTATTACTTCGAATTCTTGAGTTCGTGCTGTAGTGACTGTTAATTTGCAGTACTGGTTTGGGTCACAAAGCTTCAAAAAAGCATACTGGATTTTTTTTGCTCACAAGTGACTCTAAAGACAACCACAACAATTTTTATCTCCTATCCTGCTCCATAAGCTCACCAGAAATTTAGTCTATGCCACTGAACTGGCTACATTTGTTACAAATTCTATGACAACAGGAAAACGTATAAATAAAACCAATATGCCTCTGTATGAAAATTCCAACATAGTCTTAAATCACAATGCTTCAAAAAATAAATAATTTGCTAAATAGCCAGTATTTATGCATTTACAGTAATTTCAGAACAGTCATCATTTCATCATAATCACCTGCTTTTATCTCAGATTTCCTATCGTTTGCACAAATGCTCACAACTTCTATTACTGTAGCATTACATTGTAAATTTTTCACCTTGTAAAAAAAAAGTATCAAGAAAGATAGAAAAGGGTTTGTTGTTGTTGTTTATTTTTGCTTGTTGTTTATTTTTGCTTGTTTATTGTTCTTGTTTATCTCCAACATCCTTCCCAAATATTGTTCATTGTTTTTATGCCTATCATCTATTTCGATAGTGACTTTCCACTAGTGGTCTTAGTATAACACAGTACAGGTACAATGTTTCTCTCAACGGAATTCCTAAATCTTTAAAAACTTCTTTTTCAGTAATCTCTGCAAAGAGATAAATTATATTCTGTATGCTCTAATATTTCAATGAAATATTTCCTAAACACACACTACTGTGGATGATTGCTAGGTTTATATCCGTTCTATGATCTGGTATGTTTCGTGTCTCCATAATATTTATGTTTTCAAGGCAAATTCAATTTTACCTTTTGTGCGTGAAGAAAGCGGGGGCTAATTACTGTCCACTAAAAAAATGAAACTGCATGATTAATAGTATATATTCACAGATTTCATAATAACAGTTTGTAAACAATTCTTGTACAATTTTGAACTCAAGAGCAGATGTTGTTTCTAGTTTTACTTTCAGACAAGCATAAGAATGTTTAAATTTGTTTTGACACAGATTCTTTTGGAATTATTCTTTCAGCTCCATAAAATCAAATGATTGTTTTTAGAAATTGTTATGGCTAAAGAGTTCAATGCAAATTTAGCAATTCATGACAGTGGTTAATAAACGCATACATCTTAATATCTTTCTGCCAGACAAAATCTTTAGATGTACAGATTCTAATCCTTACTAGAAGTGAGATGAGGAAAAAAGCTCTCATATTAGGCTTCTGTTTTCTGTATCAGCACAGATTGTTAAAAACTTCTTAATGTTCACTTGTGAAAAAGAATTAATGGAAGTCCTTCAATATTTCTGGAAAAAAAAAAAAAAAAAAAAAGAGAGAAAAAAAACCTTATAACATTCTCTTTACAATATTCAGAACATTATCAGGCAACCTGATCTACTCAAGGCATGGGGAACAGGTGGAGGAGGCTTCTACAGGTACGTAAACCTGGAAGTTTTATGTACCTATAAAGGAAAGTCCAAGAAGGTGTACTCCCCTAAATGAGCAATACAGACAAGATGATGACAATGGACAAGGAGAAGGCTGAAGTACTCAACAACTTTTTTGCTTTAGTCTTCACTAGCAACTGCTCTTCACACAGCGCTGGCCTCCCTTCAGCTTCTTTTTTTTCCGTCCTGAAAACCAACAAACTTGTCAACCAAGTCTTGTGTTCCAGTGCCTTCATCAGCTTAAAAGTCTTCTCTGCAGACTTTTGAGCAACTGAATATTATTCTTCTAGTGAGGTGCCCCAAAGTGAGCAGAAAGTTCAGGTTGTGACTCAGCAGTGCAACATACATAGGGTCGCCAGTGTTAAACAAATGTAGGATGCTTGTAGACTCAGCTTTCATTTTACTAGCTGCTTATGTAATACAGAAAAAATGCCTAGAGGGAATTCATATTTAGTTGACCAAGACAAACCAGTTAATGTAATCATTTTGGACTTCAGCAAAGATTTTGATACTGTTCTTTACTGTATCGTTTTGGACAAAATGTCAAGCACAGAGCTAGACAAATACATGGTATGATGGGTGAAGAATAGTCTGATGGGTTAGGCCCAAGGGGTATAGCAAATGAGATTACATCAGGCTGGTGGCTAGTCGTTAGTGGGGTTCCTCAGCACTTCATTTTTGGGCAGATAAATTAGAGGGCTGAGCAATTGCCAATTGCGTGAAATTTAACAAGAGCAACTGCTGAATTCTGCCCCTGAATTACAGTCCTATGTAAAGAGACCTGGGGGATCTAGTTGATGGCAAGTCAAACGTAAGTCAGCAGTGTGCCCTGGCAGCCAAAATGGGCAACCATACCCTGGGTTCATCAAATCCAGCACTGCCAACAAGTGAGGGGAGGGGTTGTCTTGCTCTGGTCTCCACTGTGTGGCCTCACTTCAAGCAGTGTGTGCAGGTTTTTGAGAAGAACAATAAAACTATTCGAGAGGAGCTGTGAAGATGAGGTCTACAGAAATACTGAAGGGTCTGTCTAGAGGGCAAGATGTATGAGGAACAGCTAAGGTGACTTGATGTTGGCCCAAAGAAGAGGAGGCTGAGGGTAAGCCTCATGGCAGATGTATCTCCTCACAGGGAGCAGAGGGGCAATGCTGAGCTCTGCTCTGTATGACAGCGACAGGGATCGAGGACAGGGCATGGGGCTGTGTCAGGGGAAGGGCGGATAGGGGTAGGGACAGGTTCTACACAAGAGGGGGTTGGGCATGGAACAGGCTGCCCTGGGCAATAGGCATGGCTCTGAGCTGCTGTTGGAATTCAGGGAGATTTTGGACAATGCTCTTAGACGCATAGTCTGGTTTTTGTGTGGTCCAGTGTAGAGCTGGGAGACGGTCTCAGTGATCCTTGTGGGTGCCTTCTGACTTGGGATATTCTGTAATTCTATGATCATCTCTTCTGCGTAGCTATTTTCTACTTGTTGAATATCTTAAAATCTTTCTTTCTTGTGACTGAGAGTCTTTTTAAAGAGAAAATGGGAAGATTGTATGGCTAAATTAGTCTGCAACGTGAATTGAGTTTACTGTGTAGTTTCACAAGCCATGTTTTTTGCCCATTCCGCGATCTGTCATTACTGGTCTGTCACATGTTAGACCAACCACATATATGCCTGACATATGAAATGTTGGTGAGAGAAAGTAGAGTGAGTCTACAGTGCTGAAAAAAAACACGAGTAAGAGGCCTGGCCGCAGTGCTGTCTGAGACAGAGCCAGATTTCTGAGTCTGACTCTCACTGTCTGAGGTTTGACAGCAATGCACACTGCCCTGGGAAATCCTGATGGCAGGACAACGCAGGGACCCAGTTTCTGACTTTGCACAGATGAGCCAGTTCTTCACAGACAGCTCAAAATACATGCATCAGACTCTGGTGTATTTTCCATCGGTAGCAATCTTGCTGTCAGAGATGTTTCATGCTGCTCAAAGGGCTTCTTGTGGACTAGGGAAAAAGGATTTAACAAAGTAGGCGCATTCTTTGCAACCACTGAGAATGGATAGTTAATACAAATCCACTAACACTTCTTGCATGTATATTTTCACATGTGAGAACACATTTGTCTTTAATTTTTCTCTTTTTTTTTCTTTCATATGATGTTTTGATAGTCTGATTCACTGGTATCTACATGTGCATGGTCTAACACATAGAGATCACACAGTGGGTGGTTAAAGATTTGTCCATCAGAACAGAAGCTGTATATGTGTTTACCAGTTATTTGAATGTAAGTAATATTAAATGCTGATTGTAATTTCTTCCTCATACACTACTCTGATGATGTCAAAATTATGGTCAGGTCCTGAGACCTGTCAAGATGATGGTTTTCTAGGAAAGCAGCACAGGGCAAACTGAGAGTATGTCCATTTGTACCCAGAAAGAGATATTCAGAGACAAACATTAAGTAGTTGTAAACACATTTTGCAATGTTAATAAATAGACTTTTCCATCTTTGCACAGCTTTTGCCAGTAGGGGAAAAAAACCACTAAAACTTCATAAAAACAGCTAATAAGATATTTAATAACTCATACATAATTATATTGATATATCAAAAATATAAACTTTCAAAGTAAGAATAAGTGAATGAAAACATATACTAATTCTAGTTTGTTCCTTTTAGTTTATGAGGACAAAGATATATGTAAGAGGAAATCAACATTTCTGTAAAAAGTTTATTTCAAAACTTCTTGAAGTTTTTCCTTTTTCATTTGTAGTGAGAAAACTCATCTGCACTAAATCGAGCTTAATTCCATTTTCCAAAGGTACATTTCTTCCTAAAAAACAAAATAATGCAGTTAACTATGTACAAGCTATAAATATATATTTAACTTCTTTCTATCTTTTAGAACTGAATTAATCGCGTGTTTTTTTCTCTTTTAAATATGAACATAATTTGAACCATTACCTTTGATACCATAAATATTTAAGTAGTTCAAGGAGACTTTACTGTGCAAGGAGTCTTTATGTTGAATGTTACTAACTTCTAGATAACTCATTTTTTTTAAAATACAAGCTTCATCTCAAAAGTCATACAAAGGCCTCATTTTTTCACAACATTCATTCATATCTATATTAATATTGACCAGTTTCCTACTATTTATGACAGTAACTAAATGGTTACTTCTATTTCAAATCATTGATACAACAGATATAACTTAAATACATTCTGGGACCTGATTTTAAAAGATATAAAATCGTGTTTCACTGAAGTGCAAAGTTTAAATGAACTGAGAATATGGCCCGTAATCTGTTAATGATTAGAACAAAAAAAGAAAAATTGAAGTCAACTAAGTATTTTCCTTAGTTTCAATGTTGGTGTTCACTCCTACGCTTGTTTTACTGTGGTGAACAAGTACATGCAGCTACGAAGCATTTGTGTAGATTTTGAGAAGTACATTCTTCTGATGGGTTCAGATGACACACCAGATATCAAGAGGCAATTTGTGCTGTCAAGCTGCCTTGTCACCAGTCTTGATGTATGTTTGCCAAATATGCCAGGGTCTTGTTCCCTAGGAGGAGCAAGATCCATAGGGTCACAGTCTTGTCTGCTACAGTTTGCAGTCAGGTAATCAAAATTCACCTCACTCAGGTGTGTAGGCTCAGAGATGACTAAGAGAGAAACTGAATAGATGGCTTAGGATTTGCCCAGTATTCATTTACAGTTTACATATTTCAGTATTAGCAAATTACTAGGTGATTTTTCCTCCATTATCCCCTTCCAGTAGACTGCGACGTCAATCACTCTGTCAAGAATCAAGGAAGACAGTTTAAGATAAAGCAGTCTTCCAGGTTCCTTTCCTTTAAATTGATTTAAAACAGAGTCAGTATATCTTTACTTTATTCTGTCATGCAGAGTTCCTCTATGAAGGAAACAAAGAATACAATAGCAGCCCTGGTATTAGTGTTAAGGGAGGAAGGGAGTGTTAAGAGAAATGAGTGCAGCTGCCTCTTCCAGCTGCTCATGCCCAGGACACTTAGTACCCTATGACTCAGGATCTCTGCCCAAGCTAAAATGAGGCTAAAATATAAGCAGATAAGACAGACTGTGGTGATCAGGCTCAGGGCTTGGCCAGAAGTTTTAAATGTGACTGTCTCTTTTCTACCATTTTCTACCAATCCTCTCTCTTCTTCCTGTTACCTTTTCCTCCTACACACCCCACTATGGGGTTTGCAGAGCTCTGCAGTTTATAAAACCTTTCAGCCTGCCCCCTCCTTGTTCACAGTCTTATCAGCTGCAAAGTCTGGATTGATCTTCCTGGAAGTGATGTCTCTGGAAATTCTATCGGTCATCGTTTCCATTTTTGCTTTGTCAGGCCTGTGTCTCAGTATTTTTCTTGTGGTTCCCACTTCTTTTCCTTTTTATCATCCTCATCCATGGATCCTCAGAAAACTTTACTTGCATCAACGTTCCCATATTCTGTCTGTATCCTGACAATGTTTACATGTGGTCACTGTCTTCCAACTTAGAAGTCCTCAATCACATAATCCTGGTGCAATAAATATTCTCATATGCCCTCATAGATTAATGTGACTGACCTGTCTTGATTCCCATCACTGCTTTATTATTATCCCTTGTTGCTCTGGAAAAGATTCTCTACCAGATATCCTTAAGGAAACAGACCTTCTACATACTCTTACAATTACAGTGCATCAAAGGAAACAAATATCCTTGCATTATTCTCTATGGTATAGTATAAATCATTGCCTTAGTAAAGAGCTTAAATGCTTCAAAAATAATTCCGTAGTTTACTTTGGCAGTCATATGTGCTGCACAAAACCACATACTGATACCTTCTATAACTGGGTAAAAAAAAATCTAATCCAATGATGTCTAGCATGGTCTGTCTTGCTTTTCTGAATCAAACAATGTACTAAGCTTTAATGACGTTCAGCAAAATCCTGACTTTATTTATGTCAGTGGAAGTTTGACCTTAGGATGCTGAAACGAAAATAGATGTTTCAGTTGAAATTCTTTATTTTCAAAAACATGAAGGACATTTTCAGGAACACAAAAGACACTGAGAGATGCTTACTCCTTGGACTCAGAGATAGTACATACACTGGAAAAAAAGATGCACATTTTTACATCACTCAAGGATAACTAATTCAAAGAAATTACATTTCTGCCTATGCACAAATCTTACTGCTCTCATATGCATGACAGATATCAGTTACTTTAACATTCCCACATCCTGAAAGTAAGACTTTCAGGATTTCATTTAAAAAAGAATTAAAGTAAATATTACTCAAAGTAAAGAAAAGTTACATGAATGTTGTTTAAAAGAAGATTCAGTCGCTTTTTTCACGAGGAAAAACAAAATCAAACAGGAGTATGAACAACAAAAAAGTACCTGTTGATGTTTAAGGAATTTTGTTGTGATAGTATGTATGTCAAAATGAAACACAAAATTTTCATTATATTCTTTAAAATGTATAACACTGTTTTAAAAAGAACTGTGCTGCTTATTTAAAGGATAATGAGTGATTATTAACTCTCAAGGTCTTATTATGACTTCATGTCTGAGCTGTAATTCAGCCTTTGATGAATTAATTTATGCATTTGAAAATTAACAGAGTTTTGACTTTGCAGTATGTAAAATATTTTGAAGACATTACGACCATGTTTTTTTTTCTTTTTTTATTTTTTATTCTTTTTTTTATTCTTTTTTTATCTAATTTTCCATTTCTTCTAAAAAAAAAAAAATTTCTTTAGAATTTTTTACTATCTCCGATTAAAATGTTGCATTTGGTGGTATACTATTGCACCCAGACTTTTCTCCTCAAGTAGCTCTACTGTTTTATTGCAAAGGATGGTAGATTGGGGACTATCTGTAATGTACTGTCATGGAGCTATCTCTAGACCTATCTGTGTCCACGACAGGGTGACAGCAGGCCCACAAGCCCACCAGCCTGAAAAAGGTGGGGGAGTATCAACGGTTTATGGGCCAGTTTGGCCTGGTTCTGTGATTAATGGGGCAGAGGTACAAATGGATTCACACTCTTTGAAAGGGGCAAAGGGGAAAAGGGGAAGGGTAGGATGATGGGAGATGAGCATGATCTGAGGAAGAAAGTTAATTTACTAAATATGGAATATAAATACTAAATATTTATTATATAATACTAAATAATTACTAAATATTGGAATATAAGATAACACAATATAATACAATAAAATTGAAATTGAGGCTAATAAATCAAATTAAATGAGAGAAAGTCTCCAAAACTGAAAGCCTTACTCTAAAGCTGTATGCAAGATGGCTAGGGAGCACGCAGTGCCAAGACAAGCAGCAAAAAGAGAACAGTCTCATGACTTGTGAGCAGTTTTATCTTTTCCTCTGAATGGAAAACAGAAATGCAAAGTCCTCTGGGGTATGTAGTTCTCTTCTGAGAATCAGGTACCCAGAAAATCAGCAGTCCTCAGAACTGGAGCATGAACTCTTTAACTCCCAGTGCTTCACATGATGATATAATCTGAAATATGGATAAAAAAAATCATAAAACCATGACAGTGCACTAGTTCGCTACATATTATACTGACAGCTTGTGTTTCCCTTTCTGAAATTAATTTGAGCATTTCAAATAGACCAACTCATATATTGAAGAAAGGGAACAGATCTGAGCGGAAACTGAAATAACTGGGACGTATAAAATATACTGGCATTGGAAAATTGCTACTTTTATCAAGATCACTCTCAGGAGACAGGTTGCACATCAAAGTAAGAGATCGCTTTATACTTATGATATCATAGACTGAAATCTGTATTATGGAATCATAGAATTACCTGAATTGGAAGGGACTTTTAAAAGTCATCTAATCCAATTCTCTTGCAATGAACAGAGACACCTACAGCTAGATCAGATTGCTCAGAGCCCTGTCTGGACTGGCCTTAAACGTCTCTAGGGATGGGGCGTCAGACAACATGTTCCTCTAGACAACATGTTCCACTGCTTCACAACTCTTATAGGAACAAACTCTTTTCATTCAAAACCATTTCCCCTTGTCCTATCACAACAGATCCTGCTAAAATGTCTGTCCCCTACTTTCTTATTGCCCTCCTTTAGATACTGAAAATCTGCTCTCAGATTTCTCTGGAGCCTTCTCTTCTCTATGCTGAACAGTCTCAACTCACTCAGCCTGTGCTCATAGGAGAGGTGTTCCATCCTTTGGTTCATTTTTGTGACCCCCTCCGGACACACTCTAACAGGTCCACATCTCTCTTGTACTGAGGATTCTACATCTGGACACAGTACTCCAGGTGAAGTCTCACCAGTTCATAGTTGAGGGGCAAGATAACCTATCTCCCTTGCCCAGCTGACCATTCTTCTGATGCAGCCCAGAATATGGTCGGCTTTCTGGGATGCAAGTGCACATTTCTGGTTCATACCAAATATTTCTTCTGCCAATACCTCCATGTTCTTGTGTGCAGGACTGCTCTCAACTAACTCATTGTACAGCTTGTATTCATATTTGGCATTGCCCAGAATGATGAGCAGGACATTGCATTTGGCCTTGTAGAACCTCACAAGGCTTGCAGGGGGCCACCTCTAAAGCCTGTCAAGATCTCTGTGTATGGCATCCCTTCCCTCCACTGTGTCAACTACAGCATACAGCTTGGTGCCATGTGCAAACATGCTGAGACTGCACACAGTCCAACTGCCTGTGCCACCCACAAAGTTGTTAAATGATACCCCAGTACAGACCTCTGACGGACACCATCATCACTGATCTCCGCCTGGACACTGAGCCATCAACCTCAACAATTTGACTTCTACCATCCAGCTATTTCCTTATTTAAAAAACGGTCCATATGTCAAACTTTCGTCTCTCTCTTGAAGAGACAAAAACACTGTGTGGGACAGTATCAGAAGGTTTGCACAAGGCCAGGTAGGTGACATCTGTTGTTCTTCACTTATCTAGATGTGTTCTTTGAGGATCTGAAAAGCATACCTTGTGTGCCCTCTTAAGAGCCTATCTGCCTAGCAATTTGTTTATGGAGGAAGGACATAAACAAGTATTTCCTGCTTTTACAAGTACATTGTCTTAAATAGTACACATAGGAATCAAAACTCTTTATCACTGAACAGCTTGCTAGTGAAAAGACACTGGACAGGGAACTTTGTCTCACTCAAAGTAATAAAGAAAGTAGATAGAGTCATTGTTAACAGAACTAAGGGAAGAAAAATAGAAAATATGCAGGTTTTCTCTTCCTTCATGTCAGAGTATTTTTTTTTTTTGTTAAACATTCATCCAATTTTGTATATATTCACTATTTATAAAGACATATGTATATTTATAAAGTTCTTGAGTGGCAAGGGCATTGAAAACTTTTCTTTAGTGTCTTAAAAGCATAACTTTTTTCATCAATGGAAATAATGAGTTGGGAAAATTATCAGACCCTCTAGCAAAAGAGTCTGAGGTGAAGATCTTAAAAACAAACAAACAAACAAAAAAAAAAAAAAAAAAAAAAAAAAAAAACCTGTTAAAAATTTTCACAGGAAAAGTCAAAGAACATAATATAAAACTACTCCAAAGGACTACAGTACAGTAACAAATGCAGTATATTAGCATTATCCTGAAAAGGGATAGTACTAACTTTTCCTCAGTAAATAACAATTTACAATAAACTAATATTTTAATTTCATTTTAAATTTGACTGCAGTCTTTCAGCTGACTTTGCTACTATTTCTAAAACAGAGTTGCTTCCAAACACAGTTAAAAGAAAATTATTGCTTTTAGCTATGTGCATTTAGCTGAATCAGCACAAATATTGCTGAGTTGATGACACCTTCTATACCTGAGGAACTGAAATCCAGTACTTAATGAAGTCTTCCCTAATCTTTTGGCAATTGAAGAAATAGCTAAAAGTTTTCCTAAGCCACTATCACAGGAAATTGAAAACAGATACATCTATCATGCTAGCCCCATGTTTGTGCCGATGCAGTTTAAAATGATTACTATTATCTTTCTTTTCCCAAGCTTTATAAGTCAGCTCAAGACAATTTTTCAGAAATGGAAAATCATTATGAAAGTTTCCAACAGAGCACAAATCTCCCTGCAATGTTTACAAGAAATAATAATAAGAAGAATGAAAGGTGGTATTTTTGAATGATAAAATTGAAGAATTGAAACAACAAAAATGTTTTCCTGTTTCCTGTATTTTTCTTGTCAGGAAAGAAACAGAGTGTCTTCAAACTTACTAACTGGGAATAAGAAATATAGAAGGGTTACTCCAAAATTGATGCCTCCTATTTTATTATGTTGACCTGCAGCATAACATGGTGGTGGTATGACAGTAGAGGTTGAACCTTCTCACCTTCCATTACATTTTGTTGCCATGTGACAGATGGCAGCAAGGGGCAGTCAACAAAAAGATGTCTGATATTGAAGTGTCTCTGAAGCAAAAGTATGGAACTGAATTCCTTCCTGTATGTGGAAAGAATTGGATTCATTGATATTCATGAACACTTGCCAAACATTTATGAAGACCAAAACGTGGATGTAAGCACAGTGAGGTGGTTGTAGTCTGTTTCAGCAGTGGCAACAGTTATGTGAAAGTCAAGCCACGTTCTGGACGGCCATGCAGATTTTTACAGGCATGGTATGCAGGATCCTATTAATCGCTGGCAAAAATGCATAGATAATGGTGGTTCTTGTCTTGAAATATGTTTTATAGCTGAGATTTTACTCTATCAGGTAGTATTATTGTGCTGTTTGTGTCTATTGTAGTTTCCATGGAAGCAAATAGAAGGCATTACTTTGGGAGCAACCTACGTATTTCTGCCAATAAAGAAGAGCCAGTAACCTGCATCCAATTTACCAGACTTGTGGAACTGTCTTTCTTTTCTAACATAATGCATCCAGTGAAACCCAGTGTCAGTAATCTTTGAATTTATACTAATATCTTAGTCTTCTGTAACTAGATTAGGAAACCAGAGCTTCATCCTTAGGATGATTAGATTTAGAGATAGTCATTCAAGCACAGTCAGTGACCTTGAAACCCACTGAAAAGTCAAGGATGCTCTAGAGGGGATGCACTTCAAAAGTTTGTCTGAACCATTTCCTCTATCAGCGAGGGGTATGACTGTAGAAAACACAATGTAATGCACGTTTACATTGCACATATTGCAAACCCATGGTAAAAGTTATCTTTTCCCTTCTTGATCAACAGTGTGATTTATACCTTTAAATACGGCTGCCCATATGTTGTTTTGCATTTCACAAGAATGAATATAGGTGTCTTTATAGCAAAGAGAATAATATATTTGCACAGTTCTAACATAAAGATTAAGTTATGCTCTTATTCAGAAGTCAGTGAGATCCTAGAATCCTTAATAGTTTCATTCTACCCTCTTTTTCTCTCGCCTTTGACTAATCATTGATTCATCTTTGATACTATAGGCCAGTATGTTTAGTCATACAGCAGAGATTTTCCATTAACCTACTGAAGCAAGTCTTCAGGTATTATTAGACTTTTTCCAGTTTTGTATTTAATGCTCTTGAGCTTACTACGGTTTGTTTTAAATCACGTGGTAAGCTGTCCAGTGCTTAGATGAATTACACCTAAACGTACCTTTATGAAATCATCTGATTTTACTTTATAAGAACTACTCCCAGTACAGTAACATTGTAACAATACTAAATAATCATTGTCTACCTAAACTTCAGGATCAACAAGAAAAGAACAGTTAAACAGAATCATAAATAAACAAACAAATAAATAAATAAATAGCCTTGAGTAGATCTACAACCAAAAGAACCCTGCCAAAAGACTCTGATGTACTCAGGACACTGACTGCTTGCCTTGGACCCTTTTTCATTGGGCGTGGTTGATCTTTGAACCCACTTACATACTGGAAGGGAGGTGAGCAGCAGAGAAAGAAATAGATACTAGAAATACTGCAGATATCAGTTTGAAGTGCATTAGTATTAGTAATG
Source organism: Tetrao urogallus (assembly GCF_951394365.1). NCBI lineage: Eukaryota > Metazoa > Chordata > Aves > Galliformes > Phasianidae > Tetrao > Tetrao urogallus. The sequence continues at coordinate 26,645,476 of NC_136815.1, read as the reverse complement.
AGTTGTAATTGGATCATTTAGACAGCAAATGTTAACATTTTAACTATCAAAATGATGCTTTTATTTTTCATTTATTATCAACCTTCTGATACAACTTTCAGTAGTTTCTCTGTTCCACACATGTAGTAATTCTTCACAGAATTAGTGCAAACACCTCTGCAACAGAAATCGGGATATTTGTTGACATATAGCTCAGCAGGCAACTAAGCACCACACAGACGTTCACTCACTACCCCCTCCCCAGTAGGATTGGAGGACTGGAAAAAATATCAAAGCAGAATTTGTGAGTTGAGATAAAAACTAAGACAGAAAAGGAGGATAAAAAATAATAGAAAAGGTAATAGTAATACGTACATCTATTTATAAAACAAGTGATGTGCAACACAATTTCTCACCACCTGCTGGCCAATGTCCAGCCAATTTCTGAGCAGCAGTTGCCTGCTGGCCAACTCCCCACAGTTTTATGGCTTTTCCGCATGATGCCACATGGTACAGAATATCCCTTTGTCCAGCTTAGGTCTGCCATCCTGGTTCTGTCCTCTCCCAGCTCCTTGTACACCCTCAGCCCCTGTTGCTGGCAGGACAGTATGAGAAGCTGAAACAAATGTCCTTAGCTTTGTACAGTACTGCTCAGCAGTAACTGAAACAACAGTGTGTTATTTGCATTATTTTTCTCCAAAAGCCAAAACAGTATCGTAACAGACACTATGAAAAAAATAATAAACCCCGTCCTAGCTGAAATCAGGACAGTAATTTATCAGGAATGTAACAGCAACTATCTAAGTAATACCTAAATTCATATTTGTGTCTGAGATTATTATTTAAAAGAAATTCAAATGACTTTAAAAAAAAAAAAAAAAGGAGGAAAAAAGCTACATATAACTAATAAACTTAATGAGTGCTTCGGTTTGGCAAATAATGCTTTCTATTACTTCAGCCAGATATAATGCAGGCAGAAAGCTAAAGACAATCAACTATGGGTTGGAGAATTTTATGGTTATAAAAAAAAACGTATTAGCAAGGCTAATTCCATTTGTGAAAAAGTCTGTATCACTATATAAAGGAAACACACAACTGTAGGAGTGAGTTGTGTAATGGAGCATCAAGAGACAAAAAGAAAATTCAAATGTATTTTCGTGGTCCAAATTATCAGTGCTGATTTATTTCCAGCATACAGGATGAAACCTCTGTAGCATACATACAGATGCACAGAAGTATGTGGTCATAATATGTTTCAAAACTGCAATGTCCATTTACGAAAATCGACATTGGCCACAAAAAAAATTTCTGTGGACTTGTCTTCTACTACAGGAAGGTGATTATAAAGCAGAGCTAAGAGTAGTGAAATGTAAAAGGTTCGCCTGTGTTTTTATCAGCAGGTGATATTACTGAATTAGGATTTATTTTTCATAGTCTAGGCAAATCACCAAGCCAGATATTAAATAAATTAGAAGCTAATAGCGATGAAAAATCTAGGGTTAACACAGAAATACAAGACCTTCATTCTTAACTCAGGAACTTCTGGATGCTGTTGAGATTAAAAAAATAAATAAATAAAAATTTGGATTTTTCATGGAGAAGAAAAAGATTTTCTCTTATTTTCATTTTGTAATCTGCAGTTAGGCTATATCTCTTTTATACTTCGCACAAACTCTGTAAATGAAGGTGTTGGAGTTGTTGAGTGATGCAAGTGGGTAAAATGGATTTTTTTCACAATAAGGGAATTTTTCACAATAATTCTCTTATCTACTTCCCAAGAAAAGCTCTGAATAATGCCATTTTGGGAGATTTTCTCAGTATATTGGCATTTGAAATCACTTGCTCCCAGCATGTTAATCTGAGACACTGTATCCAAGACTTGCCAGAAGCTGCGGACAGTAAAAATTTCATCTGTAGATAGTACTGAAATTTTTGTTTCTCATGATCATCATCTTCATTTGACACTTAGCAAAGGAAAAGCCTGTATGAAAGCAGCATGTTTTATTCTAAAAAACATAGAAGTTTGAATGCCTGATTATAAAACTGTAGATGTAACTGCAGTATAGAAGTGTAAAACCAGAAAAAGCAGACCTAAAAATATCTGATGTTAATATATTTTACTGATAGTATAGTATTTGTGGAGGGAGTAATCTCTCGCTGATATGAAACTAAGATAAAGTGCATCCTTTCCTTTCTACCATGAAACTACTATGGATTGAGGTCCTAATTCTCTAGAGATATTTTTCATCTGAAATTACACGTGGGAATGTTCTAGTTGTGACCCACTGCGGAACGGTCTTAAATGAATGAGCTTTCTTTCACGAAACTTAAGGCACTATACTTTTGATACTATGTATAGTGAATGCTATCTCTATTATACATGAACATTTTCGATGAAGAAAAAGTGACTTTTGAGAGTCGATTCTGCTACTTCTATTTATATCTTGCCCTTAGACATGCTCCATTAGAAACAACTGGATCATATACTGAATCAGAGAAATTCTTGAACAGTAAAAGAATAAATCAAACAGACATCGAATTGAGAAGAAAGTCAACTGAGATACAGTTTTTTATATTTACATTTCTAACAAATAAGCAAGTAAAAAAAGCTTTCTGCAGCAATATGGTTGCTTTATCAACATGATGTAGAGATTACAAATAGCTCATTAATGCATGTTGCTGATATTATGTGTGATGCTTCAATAATGCAGATTACAAATGTTGCCAAGTAATGTTTTGTTTTGTTTGTTTGTTTTCTTCTTTTTCTAAATTATCTTTCTGAGTTAATTTTCACAGTTTGGGAATGGTTGCCATCACAAAGGTTACGTGTCCTGAAAATGTCTTACTGAAATCATACTGTAGTCCTAAAAATAGTTATTCCGAAGGGAACTATAAGCCAAGTTCTCTGCTGCAGTAAATTAATATTTACATTAGTGATTCTACTTGGTGTAAGCTTTCTTCATTCAAAACTAGAAATAAGAGCCTCTGTTGAAAATTGTTTGGTAGACATAACTGGTGGCAGTTTGTTTCTAAAGTTAATTTTTGTATCACGAAACATTTTTCTATGAATAAATGTTTATTAAAGAGTTGAATATCCCCCTGTATTTTCAATATTGCTTGTTAAATAGCTGATGCTGAGCCTACATTTTTTCACTGTTATCTATATGGAATTTTTCTTTCTTATATTACCAGTATACATATTTTATGTAATACTATGGATGTTGCTAATTTTTCCTTGCATATATAAGAACCTTAAAGAATCTGTTCCACTGTTAACATGCATGGACTTTAGATCTATTTCAACTGCTGTAAGAAAAACTGACACACATGGATTGTTTTTGGAATTAACAAAAGGTGTACTGTTTACTTTCTAAAACAAGGTTGGCTAAAATTTTTTGCCATTGTTCAGGTCACTCTGAAAGTAATGCCTTCTATTTATTTCCCTGGAAAATACAACAGATACAAAAAGTACTGTAGCACTATTTGGAAAGTTCTTATCTGCAAAACATTGTTTTTCAGCATAGTCACCACCATTAGCTATACATTTTATCAGAGATGAATGAGAGCCTGTAAGCCACAGTCATAAAAATCTGCACCAGCAGTGGTGACCCACTGTTTCACAGCTGCTATGACAGTGTAGCTGCAAGGAAAATGTTGTCCACCTTCTATCAGCCCAAACAGATATAAGTCAGAAGGCACAAATATGAACTATATTTTGGGTGGAGAGTCCAGTCAAGATTAGTTGCATGCTCCACAATCTTCAAAATGGTATGGGGCCTTGTGTTATCATGTTACAAGATAAATGTCTTCTTCTCTGCCCCAGCTCTCAAAGTTTGAGCCTTCAGCTCAATCAGCATCACAATGCAGCAGTCAGAGCTGATGAAATTATCAGCTCTGTTTATTTCAGGAAATCCAGAAGGATTACTCCTTTTCTATCCCCAAACACAGTGGACATCAGTTTACGTGCTGAAGGGTACGTATTAAACTATTTCGTTGATGAGGAATTCATGTGTCACTATTCCATGGACTGCAGTTTTGACTTTGGCTCACAGTGGTGTCAACAAGTCTCATCACCAGTAATGATGCAATCCAGGAAACTGTCACTCTCAGCCTTTTTAGTTTAATAGGTCCTAGCATACAGTGTTCTTTATACATAACTCAAAGATCTGAACTTTGGAAAAATTGATGGGATCAAGATTTCTCATTCTGTGGAAAGGATATTGCCTCATTTAGCCATTCGCCAATTTTCCCTTCTACTTGGCATTCTGCTAATTCTTACAATTTTATATGTGATGGATGTTGTATGTTTATCATAATGAAGGTAATAAAGTACATTGTAAACACATTAAGGACAGTAAAAGAGGAAAATGCTTTTTTTACTTCATGGATTTCTTTTTTTTTTTTGTTCATCAAAAAAGATCCTGTAAGGAAATCAAATTGCAGAAGAAAAAAATTTGTTCTGACACTTTCCATCTGCCATAATATTTACATCTATTTCTATAATTTCTGGAAATCTTAAAGTCTAATGTCCTTTACAGTCTCTTCCTAAATATCTTCCTTTCCTTAGGAATACTCCCTTTCCCTTTTTTTTTTTTTTTTTTTTGCAGCTTTTAAAAGTAATTAAAAAGTATTGTGTCTGCATTCTGTGAATCTCACTGTCATAGACATTAAAAAGAAATTGCACCTGTATTTGCATACTCTATAGCCTACCAACGTCCAAGTCACCCAAAATTTCTTACATGGCCATGCCTTGAAGATACCTAGAATAATTTTATTTTGTCTTTTTTTGCTGTCATCTCTGTTTACTCTTACTGTTTTACTTCATAAAGTACAAGTTTCTGTACTATAATTTCCTGCTTTCTTGCAGTCAAATATTTTCTGATTTTGTAGCTCGTATTTCCATTATTTTTTCATAATTTATCAAGTTAACCATTGTTTATGATGGTTATGATGGATTTCAAATAATAAATAATACACAGTGGAAGCAAGAAAAGCAAGGCAAAACTACTTACCACATTACTGACATTGAATGCGTGTAGTTAGGGTTAGTAGCGCAGGAGGCAATGCAACAATCTAGTTTCACAGTAGCAGTTTTGTAGCAACATGAACTTCAAAAAATCATGTCTCTTTTACACGTTTTAATATATCTATCCCTATAAACGTAAGCATGCAAAATATTTTTGGCTGTTTTGAAAACCTCAGCTGGGTTTTCAAAAGGCTGACAAAGATCCAAGCTCACACTGAATTCCCAAAGCTATTAAAAAACTTGAATGATTAATCACATCTGGGAGTAGATAAGAGAGGCCCTCAAATAATTATATTTCCTTATACTTTTTCCAAAATTCTGGGTTAGCTTGAACATCAGTTTGAGTTCAAACAAAAACAGATGTAAAGGAAATCTCATGCATTTCAAAACTTTATCAGTAGACTTAGAGGAATTCTTGTAAGTCAAAATGCTGAACTTTCAGGGTTTCATTCTACTCCTCTTCTGTGAAGATAGACAGAAGAAATACAGTGATGTTAGAAAACAATCAACCTTTTTTAAAGAATAAAATTATTAATGTTACCTTACTAAAATGAAAAGATTGCCAGCTGGAAGGAAATTTTACTTAGCTTGTAGTAAAATATGCATTTTTTTTCCACAGTATTTCTACACTGGCCACAAAACAACAAACCATAACACATGATGAAACAAGTTTTTAAATTTGGACTTCTACACAAATTTGCTTATTAAGAAATTCAAATATGTTGTCAGCTATGTCATATCCACAATAATTAAGCATAAAGAGAAGCACTGAAAAGAGACAAGCTTGAGGCAAAAATGACCTACATAAAATTGTTGACATATACATCACAGATAGACATAGGAATATAGAAAGAGAATACAGCTATACAAGGAATCTAATCCGTTACAATCAGGCTTCTTAAATGTAGGTCACAAATCTCAGCACTGCTACAGTATTACAAATTGATCAATTTCAAGCTATTTGGTAAACTGGACTCTGTGCATGACAAAGCTAATATTATCCCCAAGGGAGATCAACATTACTTACTCTCAACATGTGCTGCTAGTGAGATGTATATAAAATTTAGGAAAAAATTACATGCATTCAATGTCAGTAATGTGGTAAGTAGTTTTGCCTTGCTTTTCTTGCTTCCACTGTGTATTATTTATTATTTGAAGCTCATAAACAATGGTTAACTTGATAAATTATGAAAAAATAATGGAAATACGAGCTACAAAATCAGAAAATATTTGACTGCAAGAAAGCAGGAAATTATAGTACAGAAACTTGTACTTTATGAAGTAAAACAGTAAGAGTAAACAGAGATGACAGCAAAAAAAGACAAAATAAAATTATTCTAGGTATCTTCAAGGCATGGCCATGTAAGAAATTTTGGGTGACTTGGACGTTGGTAGGCTATAGAATATGCAAATACAGGTGCAATTTCTTTTTAATGTCTATGACAGTGAGATTCACAGAATGCAGACCCAATACTGAGATCTGCCAGAAATTTATTGTAGGAGCAATGTACAGCTACTAACCTTGCTGTCCTCCAGTTTTCTGTACATAAATTGAAGAGTAAAATCATGCCTGCCTGCCTTACAGCTTTTTGTCTCTAGTTAGACTGCAGTTTCTTAAAGTAAGCATTTATTTTTAAGTAAAGGCTTTGATTAAAGATATTAGGTATTATATAACTAATTTTATTTCTAGTAAAGATGAACAAATGATTATTGCTTAAAAAATGAATTAAAAATTTCTTACTGCTTGCCAATGTTACTGCCATCTACAAGAACGATTGTAAGGAGGATCTGAGTAATTAGAGACCCATCAGCCTGACCTCAGTTCCAGGAAGGGTTACGTAGCAGATCACCTGCTGGAGAGGCTGGCAGCCTATGGCTTGGACAGGTACACTCTTTGCTGGGTAAATAACTAGCTTGATGGCTGAGACCAGAGATGGTGGTGAATGGAGTTAAATACAACTGGCAACCAGTCATGAGTGGTGTTCCCCAGGGTTCAGTACTGAGGCCTGTCCTGTTCAATATCTTTACTGATGACCTGGACAAGAGGATTGAGTACGCTTTCAGCAAGTTTGCATATGACAGCAAGTTGGGAGGAAGTGTTGATCTGCCTGAGGGTAGGAAGGACCTACAGAGGAATTTGGACAGGTTGGATAACTGGGCTGAGATGAATAGGGTGGAGTTCAACAAGAGCAAGTGCCAGGTCCTGCACTTTGGCCACAAGAACCCCGTGGAATGCTAGAGACTTGGGACAGAGAGAATGGAAGAAACAGACCTGATGGTTTTGGTCGTTGCTCAGCTGAACATGAGCCAAGAAGGCCAGTAGCATCCTGGCTTGTATCAGAAATAGTGTCGAAAGGAACAAGGAAGTGATTGCTGTACTCTGCAATGGGGAGGCCACATCTTGAGCACTGTGTTCAGTTTTGGGCCCCACAAGAAAGGTATCTAGGCTCTACAGTACATCCAGAGAATGACAATGAAACTGAAGAGGTGGCTGGAGCACAAGTCTCACAAGTAGTGGCTGAAGAAATGGCAATTTTTCAGCCTGGAGAAGTGGAGACTCAGTGATGTTCTTATTGCTCTGTACAACTGCCCGAAAGGAAGCTGAGGTGAGGTGGGTGTAGGCCTCTTCTACATAACTAGCAATAGAACTAGATGTACTGGCTTCAATTTTGTACCAGATTCAGGTTGGATGTTGGGAAAAATTTCTTCTCGCAGAGAATGGTTAGGCCTTGGAACGGGCTGCCCAGGGAGGTGCTGGAATCACTGTCCCTGCAGGTGTTCAAGGAGCATTTAGATGTTGTACAAAGGGACATGGTCAGTGGGGAAATATTGATTGTATGTGGGCAGTTGGACTGGGTGATCTTGGAGATCTTTTCCAACCCTGATGATTCTATGATTTTCAAAATTCTATGATTTTCAAAATTTTGGACAAAAAAAGAAGAGGAAAAAGTTTATGAAATGTTATTATTTATATTTGCTGCTTCATGGCATCTATTCAGTGATGGAGTAGCAAAGCTGAAATGAAAACCATACTATTTTTATCATGCACTGCCAAAGTCCTTACTCAAGATATCTGGAAGCTAACAGTCTTGGGAGGCAGTTGCCATTTTCAAGGCATTCAAGGTTTCTAGCTACTTCCAAAGTAAGAAAAAAGAACAACAACAACAAACAAAACAAAACAGAAAACATGGCAATCCAACAGTAGCTTCCGGTCTGGAAAGAAGTTTATCACAAGTCCTGTGAAACAGCTCAGTTTCAGTCAGCTGATTTCAGAAATGATTAAAACAAAAGCAAAAAAGGGAAAAAAAAGCAGAAGAAATAAAAAATGCATTTCTGACCATCTCTTAAACCAAACCATTCGGAGATTCTTATATCTGCCTGGCTTAAATATAGGCTTTCAAAGTACTAGAATAACTACTGGCTTTCAAAGAATAAATATAAAACATATAAGTTTTTATATGAAAAAACCTGAAAGACTGAATTCATTCAGAATTAATTTCCTAGATTTAGGAAATTTGTCAACTTTTAAGACCTGGGCCCAAGTTATGCAAAGGCATCAAAGGCGTGGAAATAGCAAGGTCATAACTTAATATTCAGTGCTTTTAAAAATATGAAATAATATATATAACCTGATCATCTGAGGTGGGAACTGAAAGATCAGCACTTATAAAACTTTTCGTTTAAAACAAATTGTTAATTTTTCAGTTTTATATACATTTTAGAACATGTTAAGGACAGTAAAAAGTATTCCAGCTGGTAGAACAAAATGTGACACTAGCTGACTGTAAATACTGAAATACTTATTTTTTATTTTGTTTTTATCCTATTCTATACTTTTAAAAATAATTTATTTTGTAACACATTGTTTTTGCATGATAGATGTCTGAGTACAGTTTTTTCATCTTTCTTTTCCATTAGATTCCGTATGGAGAAGAACAGAAAAAAAAAATGTAATTGTGATCTTGTTAAAGAATGAAATTCATCTTGAAATCCTGTAGAACTAGTTGTGTTTTTAAATCTTTTTTCCTCTTCTGTATGTGAATTCCTTTGTGGATTTGGACATGAGGCTTTCCAACTAACTAGTTTATTAGCTATAAATGAGATAATATCTCACATATCAAACATTAAATCATTTCTGTAATTGCTGTGAAATTTTTGAGCAGCTGTACAATTTATTGTCAGGAAATGCACAGAGAATATTTTTTAGTTCATCTGTGAAAATTGAATTTTTGAAGTAGTGCTAGTGAGATTAAAAATAATATACTATATTCAAATGAATATTTTTACCTTTGTTCCTCATAGCACTGTAACTTGTGAAATGCTTTGTGCTGAGAAAAAATTTGCTATGAAATGCTGTCTACTATACTTTTAGTAGGATGAGCCAAAATTGTAATTAGTTCCAAAATGCAAGCCACTTTTCAGATTAATTGTACTCCATGTGTTCTGTGTAGGGTTAGGATTATTACTGTGGAATTTAAGTATAGTACTCAGTTACTTCAAGAAAACAGACTTCAAGAAAAGCTTACTCAAGAAAGTAGAAAACAAAAGGTTCTTAAAAAATCAGAGATGAGCTAAGCCACTCAAACATTTTTCCTCAACCAGAAGCATTATTTTCACAAATTATAACTGAATTTCAGAGGCATTTCAGTCAGCAGACCAGTTTATTTGACAATTTGTAAGACATACATTTCACAGGACTTGGAAGTGCAAAAAAAGGAGGATCTGCAGTCTAGAGCAGTCTAGAGCGTAAGTGAACATCTTGTTTGCAACTCCTAGATTTCATTTGATTTGAAGTCAGTTGTCCTAAGAAAATCGTAGCAGCTTCACAAGCTCACTCAGATACTACTTATCAACATCACAAGAGGGCACTGTAAATAATATTTGGAAATGTAACACTAATTTGATGTTACTGAGATAAACTGTCCACTTCCGTGCTGCCCTGATACTTCATCTTACTTCCTCAATGAGGTTTTCAGTCAGTCATGATTGTCAAGTGAATAATGGCTTACAACACGAACATGAAAACTATCCCTTCATAAAGTTCAATAGATATAGGGTGTCAAAATTTAAGAATTTGGGTGAAAACGTAGGAGTCAAACTCAGCAGCACAATATCAGAAAGCTCTCATATCAGAGAAATTACAAAGAGTCAATGAAAAACATAACAACTGTCTAGATTCTTAAGACTGAAGAAAAGCACCGACGCCACCTTTACTCCCCCTCCTCCCCCCAGCAAAATAATAAAACCAACAACAACAAAAAACGACTTACAAAGCCTTTCCTTTTCTTTTTGGATTATTTAGCATATCTTTTGAGTTCTGATTTTACACACATGGGGAATGTGTAGATCTACTGGGCATAGCTCAGCCTCTCTTACATCCTAAGGAGTTTATCTTCTTAGAGTAATGACTACTCAGCTATACAAAATAAAATAAAATAAAAATCTTGTGTCTTTCTTAGTTATGGAAGAATAGAAGCGAAACCTCTTATGATGGAAAAGGATCTTTGAAACCAGGAGAAATGCTAACAGCAAATCCATCAGAAATTTGCACTTTCAGAGACTAACTTAACATGTTGTACACATTGCATTCCGTAAAAGTAACCTTGCATCCCTATTAATGTAGCCACTCCTTCCCAGCTTCTAAAAGGGTTTCTGAGTCATAGCATTTTCATTGCTTCTCTGTAACATTTGCTGTTCTTTTCACAGATCATACAGCATATGTTTAAGACTGTCATGTGAATAAAAGTCATCATTGTGATAATGTAAGCAGAGCACAAAAAGCTGGAAAAAGCAGTGTATTTTCAAAGTGACCACATGCTACTGTATAATAGGAATGTAATGACAAGTGCTTCTATTAGAACAGGATTTTATCAGAGTTCTTGCTGTTTATCAGGTTGTTTAACATTAGTTTTATGTGTCACTTAAAGGAACCATACTGTGGTATAGTAAATTAAACTAAATAAAGAAGATCAGCTAGAGTCACAAAAAAACAAAAATATTAATTAGTATGAAATTTAATATCAGAAGAATTAAATCATTTTCATGCTAGGTTTTCTTCTATTTGAGGAAAACATTAGGTCATTTGTTGTAAAGAAACCTTCAAAAATACTTCTCCCTCATCTATTAATTTCCTTAGATTGCCTTTTTAATTGTTTTTTAGCTGAACTCAGCAGTATTTCATGTGTACACACCAAAAGGAGCTCCAACAAATGTCAACTATAATATTAGATCACATGGTTTGGCTGATGTATTTCATTGAAATTATGGCTTAGATGCTGTTTCAGCAAGTTTCTCCTGACTTTGTTAAGACACTTTCAGCAAGTCAATGAAAGAGCTCAGGATAGCTTATGGCACCATCTATCAGCTTTACTAGCCAAGTATCACTGACAAAAGAATGTCACAGAAACTGATTTAATATCTGGGAAAACAAAATGAGGTAAACAACTGTCCTCCACAGAAATGAATCCATGCTGTATAGATTATCCCATTTATCACTGCAGTTCCGGAGATTTGCAGCTAGCATTGCTAGAAAGCTGTAACAGTAACTGTTATGCTGATATGTTCCATGAACAAATAACCAAATATTGAAAAGATAAAACATAGATTACTTAATTACAAGGAAAAAAAATTAAAAAGTAAAGAGTGAGATTATCCACAATATCTCTGCAGATCTTGAAGAGGTTTTGGAGAATTAGGTTGACTATTCCATGCTATAAATCTCTGGGGACCAGGATAAGAAGTCCACAGGGAGAGATATCTCCTAAGGAGTTTCTGGGTAAGCTGCAGAGACAGAGTACTGTTTTGGTGCAGGATTGGGACAGACATAGTTTGTTACTAGATGCTGCCAGATGCATAGTGCTAGGATGCATATTCTGTACATGGAAGTTATTTCAGCTGCTTATTGAACTGATGTCTAGGTTTCTGCAGAAAGGGCTGTGATAAAACTTAAGAAATGTTATGATGCTTAGGATTAAGTTTTTGGAACCAAAAAGTAAAATGTATTCTTTCCTGGTTTGTCAGGATCCATCAGTAATAGCAGCAGAGTGTTGGTTGAATGGTTCCTAATTAGCTGGTGCCAGAAAAGGACGTCATTGTTATGGTAAGGAGAAAGGTTATGACTGGGAAGATGATTGTGAAATGCATAATTTACTGTTGGATTCTCTTTGATCAATGCTGAAAAAATAACACTAGTGCAATAGACTCCTGATTTAGCATACCAAAGAGTAAATGATCTTTCTTAATGAGTCCATTACGAAGAATTCTGTTTTTGAGCTTTTATATCAATTTTCACAATCATGTATTTATTTGAAAACAAATTTGCATACCATATATTGGCATTTCTTTTTAATTTAATAGGTCAATTCAAAAGAATGAGTAAATAACCAAAGTCCATGCACATGCAACATTTTCAAAACTAATAATGAACAAAAACACATAGTAATACTCACTTCATACTTTCATTAAATTACAAATATTGTCAAGCCATTTATATTATTAGCAATTTCAAAAATTGGAAGTGATAATAGCAGGTTGTAATTTCTTTTTCTCCAATTAAGACACAGGTCATTATCCATACTAGGACTTAAAACAACTAGGTTAAAGAATTTTATTTCTAGTAGTAAAATAGAACAATTTTAGTCTCTGTCTCAAAAGCAGCAAATTCTATATTTTATGAACTTTTACTTGCATTTTTAATACCTTTTGAGAGCAAAATTTTGGAAGAGCTGTCAGGAATTCGGAGCTGAAGCAGATGTATATCTGTTATTGGTATTCCATATCATAACATCATGTAGTGCATTGCATTTGCATTCCGTAATGCAAACTGTTTGTTTCTCCTCAGATCTCTCTATCCTTTTCCCTTATCCCTTCTAGAGCACAGATCTGCGAGTCCCTCTGCCCTGCTAGTCATGGAACTGGGCCTAATCAGCCCATAAACCAGTGACAATAACATATTTGGAGATTTCTTGTTCCCAGTTTATAATCAGTTGGGCTGGGTTTCTGAGGACTAATATAAGACTAGTGTTATTAACTTATACCAGCCATTGAACAGAAGACAGTGTTTGGTGTGGAGTTAGAAGACTCAAAGTCAAGTCCACCATTAAGTCATGATCCTAAGAACCACATCCCCACACCTCTTAGCACCTTTGCAGATTGGGACTCACTGTTTCCATGGGCAGCTTGTTCCAATGTCTAACCACTCCTTCTGTGAAGAATTACCTCCTGACATCTAATCTAAACCTTCCCTGTCACAACTTGAGGCCATTTCCTTTCCTCCTTATCACTTGTCACTTGAGAAAAGAGACCACCACCCACCTCTACCCTGACAGACAAAAGGGACCAACATGGCACCATGCTATCATTCTATAATCTTATAGCAAGAGCAACTCTGCTATTTATTGAAAGGCAGGGAACTCCCTGAGTGCTAGGAGTGTATAGCTCAGGTTCACAAGCAGATATTATATGCTTGTTTCAGTGGCAGATCCTAAACAGCAGTATCACCATGATTTAGCACTTGTATTTACAGGGATTACTGGTTTTTATTCATTTCAAGGTATAAAGGGCATTTGCCCTTATATCTGGGGAAAGTGAGGATCTCTACTAGGGCTAGGAACAGAAAATCAATTTATTGCACTGTTCAATCTCTTTGCTGATTTTTAACTTTTTTTCTCAGCTTTCAGATTTACAAAATTGAGGAAGGACTAGCAATCAAGGCATTTTTTTCTTCAATCACGGTTTTAAACCACAGCAAACCTCCACTGTATCCACAGCTTAGTAATCTTCATTTTCCTGAGAACTGCATTTAGCCAGATACAACATCTACTTCGACAGCTTTCATTTTCCTCCTAGCTGCCTTGTAAAATCTAGAAGCAAGCCTTCCAATATCTTAAACCTCCAAATTATACTTGACATAAACAATGGTCCATTTATCTCCATCAGACCTCTAGATATTAATGAGAATCACCCCTCTAGAAATCCAAGCACTTCCATTCCACAGCAGTGATCCACAACATGCATAATCTCTCCTTATTCCTTATAAGAAATAAACAAGCATTAAAATTTCCTTATTACCAAAAGGAGGTTCATCTTAGAGTAAAAAAACAGCAAAAAAAATAGACCCTGGCCAGGATGGAACTTGCACTCTGCTTGAGGTAGCAACCTGCTGACAATATGGAGTTTACTTCATCTCAGAAACAATTAATCAGCTGGATATGCAGGATGACCTGAAAAAACTGATTAGAGGCTCTGGAAATGACTGTGATTATTTTTCTGAGGAAAATGAATCAATAAGCTGGAGGAAACCACTGTGTAGGACAAAAAGGACTTGAAAGGATTGGTGATCCTCCAGTTGACTTTTGTGTGGGAAACAGACACATAGTGAAAAACCCTGAATATGGACATGAAGTTGGATTAAGAAACTAAAAAACAGCATAAGATGAGAGAACCCCATCCAAAAGCCAAAGCAGGTAATCTGATCAGTGTTTCTTGGGTAGAAGACAGACTTTTATCAGGACAGCTTTCTTAGAGATCTTGGTGTGAAAACAACAAACAGATCAGATGATTGTGTTTTGTGGGAATGGACTGAAAGTAAGGGGTCTCGGTTTTAAATTAAGTAATCACTGGGGAGTCAAGACAAGGAAACAGACTAGAAAAGGTAACAGATAACAATTAATAACTGAAAGATACCAGCCCCAAGCCAATTCTGCAGTGCTACAGAAGATAGCATATTGTGGTCAGTTGAACATCTTGTGTGTCAGAGCAGACAAAAGTTGTTGCCCTTTTGTACAGGAGTGCGTTAATTGTTGTTAACTCCAGTCACGTCTCCTGTGCTTATTGGTAGAGTTATTTTTTATTGTTACTGTGTACTATTAAGAGTCATCAGTGAATGCTGAGAAGAAAGATGGAACCATGGTGCCTTGAACTGCAAAATACAGCAGAACTCAAAAAACAAAAAGCTTCTCATTTTAAGTCTTTTGGAGTCTCTCTACTCAGAATAGGACACAAACAGTTATCTCTTCAGTTATATTCTTCAACTTCCTTTTGAAGATAAAACATGAATCAATTTCATCCCATTTTTAATAGTCATTTTCATTACCTCAATTTTGGAAAAGCAATTCAACATTTGATTACTTTTTAAAGATCTGTTTTTGTTTTGTCTGTTTTGTTAGTTTTTGATTTACGAATTATCTTCCACTTCAGATATGTTGAACTGGGGAAACACTTTTTAACACTTGTTAACAATATTTGTATTTATTTTAGAGCTGCACTAAGGCAGAACTAAAAAGTTGTTTCAGAATTTTCTAACAGAGTACTTGGTTTTGTTCCTTACATTGAAGAATGAACAAAAAAACAAGAGAACATATGAAACATTACCACCACTGTGGACAACAATGATAACAAAGCAGTTTCCAAGACAATGAATTGGTTTGGAGTTAAAAAATTGTTAGGAAATGTGGATCTATGTGGAGATAATTTGCTAATTGGGTCTGAATCCTTATTGAAATAAAGAATAAAAATGTATGCAGTCAGCCAATACTGATAGGGAAGACTGGAGGTGGAAGGAAACATTCTGACTCTGAAACCACAGTGTCAGATTTGCACGATACATATCAGGAGTCAAAACTTAGTTCTTAAATATTCCAGGAGAATCTGAAAATACTGAACTCTCAGCTTTTGGTTGCAGTTCCTCTGGATATTTTCAGAAGTCTTATGTACCAGTAAAGACTAATACTATATTCCAGAACTTTGATGTTTTTTCAAAATTGATTTTCTATTTCCAGTTAATCTTTATGCTGGAGTCCTGATGAAATGTGTGCTGACTATGAATCAGCAGTGTGTCCTTGTGGTTAAGAAACCAATGGTATCCTGGAGTGCATTAAGACGAGTGTAGCCAGTAGGGAAGAATCAACTCCCTCAGCCATCTATTCAACCCTGGTGAGGTCACATCTGAAGTACTGTGTTCAGTTCTGTGCTCCTAAGCACAAAAAAGGTATGGAGCTCCTAGAGTAAGCCCAGCAAACAGCCACCAAGATGATTAAAGGACTGAAGTATCTCCCTTATGAGAAAGGCTGAGAGAACCCAGAGAAAAGAAGACTGGGAGGAGATCTTTTTAATGTGTACAAATAACTTAAGTAAGGATATCGGCAGAATGGTGTCAAGCTATGGTCTTTGCTGTCTGGCAAAAGGACAAGAGACAGGGAGCTCAAAATGAAACACAGAAAGTTCCATCTACGTATGAGAAAAAAATTCTTATCTATGAGGGTAACAGAGCTCTGGAACAGGCTGCCTAGAAATGCTGTGGAGTTTCTCTTCTGGTGACACTTAAAATCTGCCTGGATGTAATCCTGGGCAATGTTTCCTAGGTGACTCTATTAGGTGATCCTAAGTGGTCTCTTTCAACCTCAACCATTCTGTGATTCTGTGTGTTTTGAAGGAAAATAACTTATTACCCTGGAAAATCATAGTATCATAGAGTAAACCACATTGAAAAGAACTCACAAGGATTGTTGAGTTCAACTTCTGGCTCCACACAGCACCACCCAAACTTAAAACCCTGTGTCTGAGAGCGCTAACCGAAGTCTTCTTGAATTTCCATTGACAAAGTTGCAAGACATTTCCTCCTAATGTGACCTGGGGAAATGAGAATGTATTATTTGCCTCAGATTCAGTTGCTTACCCAGTCAATTCAAGTGAGGAAACTAATGTGGATTGGCAACTACACTACAGTTGTACTTTAAAATACTTATGTGAAATGCACATTTCCTCAAAATAACCCTCCTTAACATATTCTAAAGAATCCAGCAAGGGAATTTGTCATTGAAAGTAATGTACTAGTTCAATATAAGTGTTATAAGTGTTATAAACCTCTAATTTCTGCATTTTTAATTATAGACACAGACATATGCGCGCACACATGCATTTTTCATGAAATACTTCATGAAAGAACTTCAGTGAAGCTACAGTTTAGATGTAGCTATAAAGTTGGTCTGGTAATCTATGCTAGTGTATGAGGTGGAAAAGTTGTTGGAAACATAGTGTAGATATTATCTACTGGGCTATCAAGTTTTGTCTTTTCCTGTCTTAGGCCAACATGTTATGAAATAACACCTAAATATATTAAAAATCATTTCATAATCATTTTGATTTCTTGTCTTGGTAATTGTATAATCAAGATGCTATAATCGCAATATAATTGTTTAATCAACAGATATCAAGATGTTGTAATCACAATATAATCAAGAGAATCAAGCAAGGTAGACAATGATCACAAAAGAGAATAAGTGGAAGAGCTTATCCTTCGGCTGAGCTCACCAGAAGACACCAAGAGAGATGATCTGCAGAAGAGATCCTTCGCCTCTGGTAGCCAGCTCTTAAATAGGTCTAGGAGGGGTGGAGCCAGGCTCCACCCCTTCCGGCAGCACAGGTGAATTGCCTTCACCTGTGCTCCTCTGGCTGACTCACGGCTCGCCTCAGGTGATCAATCAGAGGTTCAGGCCGTGACTCAGCAGTTCCCATACAGTAATGAAAGCCCATTTCAGAACCTTTCTCCTCTGATGGTCTAACCTTTCCTAATATCTAGTTTAACCTTTACAATAACCAGTTAAATTAAAGTATACATATTTAAAAAATGTCGATCAGTGCAAATTTTTTAGGAAGTAAGACTAATAAACACTGTCCAGGCTTTAAGGAGTTGGCTGTGAGTTGGGATCTCTGACAAGCAGAAAGATCCATTAGTTCCATATTGCTGTGCTTATGGAGATGTTTGAATTAAAAGTGTATGGAGTGTCTCTCCACTGAATATTTTTCATAATGCTGCTAGTGCTAAGTGTGACCTTATTACAGGCAGTGCTTTCCATGTAAATAATATTTGTTTTATCAAACAAACAAAATTAAACCAGAAGAGTAAATGAAAGAAAGGTAGTAAAAGATATGCAAAATCAGAAGCAAAAAGTATTTAAAATATCATTGAAGCAGTTCAGGAAATGTGTGTCTGCCGGAGTCTGAAACATGAAATTAAAAAATGTGCCAATGTAATTGCAACAGAACAAAGCAATATAACAAATTTTCTACATTGGCGATGCAAAACCCAGCAGCAAAAACAGAGCATTATATAGAAACAAGATTATTACATATATAACTTAATTTCTAGCAGTTTTGAATTAGTATTGAATTTCTGATCAGTTAATGGATTCTGTAGTATTTGTCTAGATTCAGAATTCTGCGTATTTACTCGTTAATGATTAAATTATGAGTAATTCATAGAACAAGAAAATTAATCAACAAACTGATTTTAAAGGCCTGCTGAGGTAAAACAAATTCTTCACAGGGCTGAGTTCTGTTAAGTCTCTGACTTTTTAGTCATAACCTGGTCCTAGAATTCTACCTGTGATACAACATAAACAAGTCCTGTTGAAGAAGAAACGTTCCCTTGAATGAGCAGAGTATAAATGCATGTTGAATTATGTATCAATATAAAATACAGTTCAGTGGGAAAAAACTTTTTATCATTTCAATCTAATTTTGAATCACAATAAATTCTAAAAGTTATTAATTGATTGCTAATTAGACATTAGGAAGAAATTCTTTATTAGGAGGATGGGGTGATGAGGCATTGGAACATGTCGCCCAGAGAAGCTGTGGATGCCCCATCTCTGCAAGTATTCGAGGCCAGATTGAATGGGGGCACTGTATAATCTGCTCTAGTTGAAAGTGGCAGGGGGTAGGAATTGGAGGATCTTTAAGGTCCCTTCCAGTCAAAAAGATTCTATGATTCTAATAGTAACACAACAGACTAGAAAGGAATTCTTTAAATTGAATACCTTTGGTAATCACTGATCTTCTTGTACCAGCAGTCATCCTCTTCTTCATTCCATATTGTAGTTTCAATATATTTACTATTCGTCTATTATTCTTTATCACGTTACCTGCTGCTATTTATCTGCAGTGCAGTTGTCCTATTTTTTCTGCTTTTATTTTTTCAGTGACTCCCATAATCTACTGCAAAATTCTGATTACTTCAGTACATCATGTATTGTTGATTTTTATTTTATGTCTGCAATTTTGTATACAATTCATCTTACTATAGACCCATTTGTGATTTATGAGGCAAATGATTTCACCTGTCAGATTGCAATGCCTCACAGATACAAAAAAAATGAACACATAGGAAACTGATCTTAAGGAATGCTCCTTGTTTTGCTTTTTCTTTGGTCTGTCTACTATTCTTCTCTATTTATACTAGATGCAGCTGTTTCATCTGCTAGCCCAATAAAACAAAACAGCTGTATGAAGTATTGGTTTGCTGCTGTGTGAAATACATTGCTGAAAAGAAGCAAGAGAAATTAGATATCTTACTTATATATAAAACTGTACTAAATATGATGCTGTACTAAATATAGCTGAAGCACAGAACTCTGAATCTGAGAGATTTAATATGATTACCCTGTTCTTAGGGGCTGTGTCTGATAGGTGATTGTGTTTGGTTAAAGAACGCATGGGCTGTTATTTCAGATGTTTTCAGTGATGTGACTGTGTGTTTATATATAGTAGAAGGTGAACACGTTTTTTTTGTTTGTTTGTTTGTTTTTTCCACAAAAATATTTCAAAATGATTCTCGAAATAAACTTGGAATTATTTTCTGAAGAAAGGAAGGCTTTTCTCTAAGGATAGCCAAAAGCATAGTGTATAGGGCATTAACCTGCAGTGGTGAATGGTACATAAATCCCTTCCTCGTGGTTCTGTCATTGGAATGACCCAACCACCATTGTTTTCTGGGGTAGGTAGACATTCTCAGAAAATTTTTATTGATCTCTCAGAGTTATTCTATTTCATAAAGATCATTACCTGTTCACTGAGATACAAACTTTGTTTTACCAAATCTCCTCTAAGTGTCATACTTCTCCTTTTGACTTTTATACTGGAGAACTTCCTTTTCTGTTTTGCCTGATGTATGTTTTACAGATTGCACAAAAGCAAGCATAATATATTTTTGAACTGCTTATTTACAAACCATATGTTCTGATATAAGTACTTGCTGTAAGTAAAATCTTTCCCCAGTGGCTGCCCTAACCACAATCTATTGATGCTTGGGTTTTTTTTTGCTTGTCTGGATTTGCATTTTATGCTTCCTCCCAGTTTTGAACAATAAGTTTGTTGAGGAGTGTCATGGTTTTGGCTGGGATAGAGTTAATTTTCTTTGTGGAGTCTCATGTGATGCTATATTTTGGATTTTTAAGGAAAGAGTGGTGATAGCACATTGATATTTTGGTTGTTGCAGAACAGTGCTTACACAGAGCCAAAGATTTTTCAGCCTGTTGCTCTGCCCTGCCAATGGGGAGGGGGGTGTATAAGGAGCTGGGGGACACCCAGCCTGGGCAGCTGGCCAAACCAGACTGACCAAAGGGAGATCCCATACCATAGGAAGTCATGCTGAACAATAAAAACTGGGGTAAAGAAGGAGGAAGAAGGGGAATGTTTGGAGTTTATACTGTCAGTTGGAAACATTTGTGTTTTTACAGAATTTACACAATAGATAGATACGGTATATACCAACATAAACATTACAAAGAGGTATGCATTTAAATGAGGTGTAAGGTCATAATTCTGATACCTTCTAGTGCTTGCTGTTTAAAGAGATGATCAGCCGCAGATCAGACATGGTATATAGATTTGTCTGTGCTTATGCTTCACCGCATTCTTCAGGGTCACAAAGAACTTTCATCAGATACAATTCTTTGAGCAGTGTATTTGCCACAATTGTACAGTAAATCATGCTTACTATTCCCACCTGCTTCCAAGGAAAATCCAGAAATCATGGTGTATACTTGAGTACTTATATACTTTTGCATTATTCCTTTAATTTGGACATATATGGCATAACAATCAAGTCAAATGATATATTTTTATACGCACTTCTTGTCACTGCTACAGTCCTAATGTATGTGTATACTTTCCATGAGGTAAAATAAATACGTGACTTCTAGAACTTGTGTAAAAACAGACCATGTTATGTTAGGGTGCAATCATAAATTTTATAAGGATGAAAAAAGAACATTCATCATAAATCTGTTTAGCTCCAATTTGTCTTCGTAAGAAAAAGAATTGTTAATGTCATCCTTCTCTGAGTTACCCACAGTGACTTATAACCAGTCTTCATCAACCATGAAAAAAGCATTTCAAAGATAACTCTTCCCTGGTCTCCTTTACCCTCTAAATATATTGATGAAGAGAAAAACTCAGTTACTTGTTTTTGGAAATAAAATAGATGAGAACTCTGCAATAACATTTCTTCTAGTGGCAGCAAATTCTGCAGTCACCTGGGCTACATTTTGGATACACAGGAGACAAAATTAGCATGAATAAACAGAGTTTCTGCCTGTTAGGAAGGATGTATGGTGGCACCACTGTGTATGGTGGTGTGAAGAAGTGTAAGTTTAAAAATAATCAACCACAAATCTCTAGGATGCTAGCAATCACTCTTTTGGCTGCTTATGGAAAACTCCCATTTGAACAAAACGTTTTTCTGGGGAAAAAAACATTTTTCAGAAATAATCCAGGTGCATATATTTTGACAAAAATTTTAGTGGAAAGGCTTTTATTAAGAATGATCAGTCAGGAGAGAAGGGCTTGCATCAAAAACTTGACCTTTTCAGTATGAAACATATTTTGACACAATTCCATTTCACAGTAGCATTTAAAAGGTTTTGCTTTCAAGACAAAGTGGAAAAAAAAACCAAATCTGTAACTTTAAAACTGTCAGGAAAATAAATCATTGTTTTCTAGCAAGCTCTAATCATTGTCTTTACTTAAAATAACTAATTTAATTCAGTCTTTACTTCACCTGCTTAACTTAGCATAATCCAAAATGCATATTTGTTAACTATTTATTTTATTGTCACTGTATTATCATGTCAAAATGTGCAGGAATTCTTCACAGAAAAGCTCAGTGTTTGAAAATCTTACTTGGACTGTGTCAATGAACATTTTTTTCTAAGAAAAAGAAAAGGAGATTCAAACAATTGAATCAAATTCAATTCAATCAAATTTCAAACAGTTTCTATTCTGTATTTATCTATGGCATATATGAATATAAAGAAAACTCTCACATGGTGATTTGACTTTTCCATAGATTTGTTTCTCATACAGATATTTTCTTTTATTTTTTGTCATAATTTCATATGCTATCCTCAAATTTCTGAGTAGATATTACAGAATATGTGAAGCGTGAACAATGATTTGGACTTGCAATATGGGGAAGTTTGGCTAATTTAAATGAAACGTTAAATTATGTTTATAAGATATTTTATTTTATTTTTTAATGGATATTTTTTTCTTCTCTCTGCAATATATCAAAGGTTCTCCAGCCCTACAGGAATTGGAGAGCTCTTATATGATCCTGAAACAAAAGATGAACAACTATGAAACATTAAGTGAAATTTCTGGAAAACGTATTTTAAAGAGCAAGCCCAGACTATGCAAAAATATTTCCTTTTACTGATCATTGTGCTCAGTACTGAGCTCAACTAAAAGGAATGATGCATAAAAGCTTTACACAGACTTTGGATTTATACAAGATCCATCTGTATTTTAATGTGTATAAAATTTAAGCCATCAAACCTTTATTGTCCAGATATATGAAAGAGCTTGTGAGTATGCCATGGGTGCAGAGACACTTCATCCGTGCTTATGTGTGGAGTATATTTTGAGGTATGAAGAACAGGGCAATGTATGCAAAAATGCAAACCAGATGAATCTAGTGAATCTAGCAAAACTCAACAACAGTGAACCCATTCGCAGGCCTTGAGCTCTGTGGTTGAATTGCTGTGGAAGTACACCTCTACTACTCACAGAGTTCATCTTCTACTACATACAGAGTTCATTTGGTAAGTTGGAGGCTGATGCAATGCAAACCAGTTTAAATATTTTGGCTACTGTAAGTGAAATTATCTTTTTTTCTTCAAATAACCATTTGTAGGAAACTGAGTCCCAGACAGTCTTAAATTTATTTGGATACATGAGTCAAATATTTAATAATTTAATAATGCACTCCACAGTTTTAAACTGGTTTGGGGCCTAGTGTTGTCGTGCTGCAAGAGCAAGAAGACAACCAACAAGGTTGTCTTCTTCTCTATCTTGACTCTGGAAGTAAAACCTTCAGCTTAGACAGTGTCGTAATATGGTTTTCAGAGTTGATATTTTGTCCAATTTCCAGGAAACCCACAAGGATTTTCTATCCCTTTTCTATTCTCAAAGACAGTGCATATCACTTTACCTGCTGATGTCTGCGTCTTGAACTTTCTCTTTGAGGGGGAATTCACATTACCACTCCATGAACTGCTGTTTTGATGCTGGATCGCAGTAGTGACATCATTTCTTGTCACAAATAATGGTGTGATCCAGGAAACTGACTGTCACTTTTAGGCTCGTATTGGTTCAGCAGGTCCTGACTAACTTGCATATAGTGTTCTTTCTGTTCTTGTGTGAAGATCTGTGGGACCCACCTGGCATAAACCTTGCAATATTCCAATGTTGTGGCCATTGCTTCCAAGGCATTGAAGCAGATGTTCAGCTCCATACGTAGTTCCCTGATCATAATCTGCCAATTTACACAGATGAGCTCATTGACATACTCTTCGTTTTGTGGTGTGATAGATGTGCATGGCCATCTGGAATGTGGCTTATATTTCATGTCTCTGTCACCACTGATGAAACGCAATACCCACTCGCATCCACTGTTTGGTCTCCATAATATTCAGCAAGAGTTGATGAATGTCAATTTTTTTCTGCTTGGAGGAATTCAGCCCTTTTGCTTCACATACACTTCCATGTCAAATACCATTTTGTCAGACCGCCCCTCTGCTTTTCAGTAAAGATTTTTGAAATTTTTTAGAAATTCAGTAGAGAAATTTGGAATCTTTTTGTAAAAATGTATTGACTCAAACCATTGCACTGAATGCATTTTAAAGCTAGAAAATTTTTAAATTTTTAAACACTTTATGTAGTGGTTACTTAGTAACAGCAAAAGTATTCTCCACTGTATTTTTTTTTTTTTTTTTTTTTTTTTTTAATCTTTGGACAGCAAGCTGAGTCACATTTTCACTGTATTTATTAAGTATCCTGTTTTGCAAATCTACATAAGATGAGGTACTTTTAACAGCGTTTTTTGCATGCTAATATGCATCTTTTTGAATTCTCCATGCCTGTTTGTGTTTATACCTCTGTATAGAATCATAGACTCACCAAGGTGGGAAAAGACCTCCAACATCATCCAACCGTCTACCTACCACCAATATTTATTTCCCCACTAAACCTTAGTACATTTAAACACTTCTTGAACATCTTCAGGGATGGTGACTCAACCACTTCCCTGAGCAGCCTGTTCCAGTGCCTGACCATACTTTCAGAGAAGAAACTTTTCCTTCTATCCTATCCGAACCTCCCTGAACAGTATATGTCTACTCTGTTTCCACTGAGGATGATTTTCTTTCTCTCATTTTTTTCTCTCTTTTTTCCTCTTTTTTTTTTTTTTTCCTCCTACCAAATGATGCATTTCTAGAAATACTGCAATATATATGATACAGAAGTTTTCAGTGGCCTTGTCTTTGCCTTTGTTCTGTGCTCTCATCCAGGTTTATATATATTTTCTGTTTACCTCATTGCCACTCACTGTCATTTTGCTTGCTGTAATGGGACTGTAGAGTTTGTTACAAATCTAATCTAGTGTGTTCCCTTTCTCATTACATTACCACTAATTTAATAACTAAATGGAACATTCAGAGGTGTAGGTATTGGGAGAACTGCTATAATTTTTCTTCTGTAAATGTGCTGTTGTACAAATGGAAGAGCATTCCTTTCCAGAGCATAATCAATTGAGAGCTCTTCAAAATGCATGTCATGTCAGAGGTTTTATATAAACTCATATATTTATATGTTCAGTATTTTGCACATGAATAAGATCAGCCAATGATGTTTGTGATGACCTATTTTCTTGTTCTCATTTTCTGCAGGATGTCAGCCCTGTTTTGGTCATTTTACTACTGATTATCAGAGTACAGAAAAAAACATGGGATTATTGTCCACTGGCAATATCTGACTGATGGACAGGTGATGTATGCAATGTAGGAGATCCTGAGGAGCCACATCCTGAAATAATCAGAAAGTGTAATTTCAATTTTTGTGTGCTGTGACTCACCTAGTTTTGCACAAGTTAGTGCTGCTCATAGTGTAACAATATATCTTCTAATTCTGCATGCTTTTTAGACTCTGCAATTTGTTTCCACATTTGGATAGTTGTGTGTCTGTTGTATGTCTGTTAAAATTGAGGATATTATGAAAATCTCATCTTTGAAGGTGATTTTGTTGGTGCAACATTTAAATGATTTCAAGTCATACACTTGTGTATGCAAGTCTACCTTGTTTCTCTTTATCTCTGGCCTTGCAGAGAATAAACCCAAGGGGAAAATGTTGGACTTCAGAAACATTTAGCTGCTCAGCTAGAAGATTCTTTTTTTTTTTAAGTTTTATTTGACTGCATGTAGGTTATTTTAACCAGGAGCTAGTCTGAAATTATGGACAGATATGCAGAGTTAGAAAGTTAACACTTTATGACTACATAGTGCATCAGAATTAAGCCATTCTACACTCAGTTCTCTGCTACTAGATGTGTGCACTTATAGAGTTTTATACAAATTAACCTGGCTTCTTCTAACCATACCATGAGCTGGATGAACAGAGCCAGCTTCAAGGTGCACTTTCATGCCCATGCAAGCACATCCTGTTTAGGGATGTAAGCTGAAATACAAAGCATACTGTCATAACCGTTCCCCAGCATGATTAAAAGCAGAGGAGTCCAGATTGAACTGCAGTCATGAAAGTAGAAGCAACCTTTGGCAATATGTGATTAAAGTGTTTGAAAGTACTTTCACTCAAGTTTCATGTGCTTCTTTTTTTTCTTTCTTTTGTTCATTAATCTTTTTCTTCTTGCCTTGTCTAGGGCTACAGACTATTTCTTTGTCACCATGTATTGTCAAGTCCAATGAAATCCCAGGTTTGCAGGCAACCTCAAGAGATGCAGAAATATCTGAGCACACTGATAGTTCTGAAAGTTCATTCTGCAGGTAGAGTAGCACCACAAATGCAAAATCTTAAATGTGTGGC
Source organism: Tetrao urogallus (assembly GCF_951394365.1). Classification (NCBI taxonomy): domain Eukaryota; kingdom Metazoa; phylum Chordata; class Aves; order Galliformes; family Phasianidae; genus Tetrao; species Tetrao urogallus. Next base: position 26,619,318 of record NC_136815.1, on the reverse strand, counting down.
TTCCAAATCAATAAAGCCAAACAGCATTCAAAATTTCTACTGTGAAGCATTTTGAAATTTCACACCTTTCTTTCTTCCAGAAAAGGGAAAAAAAAATGTGGAAATCCTACAACTTCTCAGAAGTGAGTCTATATATGTACATATATATCTCAAAACTTAGTGTATCCACTCTCCAAAATAAGACAAGCTATTTCTCAAATATTGATATTATGTGAATTATTCGTTTGAGTTCATCTTTTTGCTGAATATTTCTGTTGCAGGAGAATGGTGATTTTGGCTGTGAAGAACCCATTATGTCACCATGATTTCTGCCCTGGATGGTGCAGGATTTTAATAATACAACTGAAGTTAAACAGAATAGCACACATAAAAATATTTCAGTCTACAAATATGAAGAATATTCATGATGCTCTAAAGAATTTGAAACACTTGTTAGATTTTTCACATTGAAAATATACTTGTTACTGTTCTGTATACTGAATATTTTAATTTTTCAGAAACTGCCTTGTCCATTATCTAATTTCTTTAATAATCTGTTGGTAGAAATTACAATAATACAGATACGAGATCTACTTTGGCTATAAAAATAACTATTGTCTTATTTGTTTTTATAATTTAATGCTTTAAGGATGAAACATAAGAGCAATTGCTTTCTAAAGTGACCCTGGATGAATACTGCATACCAGTAACATTTCAAAGTCTTTTACAGCTTATAATTCCTACTGAAGCAATTCAAAATTACCTACAGAAACCAATAAGAACACAACTGCTTTATGATGTAGAGAATCATAACCTAGACAAGCAGATCATTTAAGTGGATTAAGTTCTGAGGGTCATAGGAAGTATTTTCAAAAGCATGCAAGTCCTTTAGGAGCTTCAGGCTGGAAATACTGACCAAAATTGGATTCCTGAATCATACAGATGTGTTTAAGCAAATTAGCTTTATTATTCAAGACATGCATTGTGACATATATTTGACTCCCTGATATTTAAATTTTGTTTGAACATATTTGAATAAGCAATTCATGGGATGGAAAAGCGGAGCTTGCATTTTAACCTGAATTCAAGGTTCTAAAAAATTTAGTGAGGGATTTCTTAGCAGTCTCTAAATAGCAGTATGTGTTGATGTCCATTGAGACTAGTCAAGTGTATTTTGCTAAAGTGTTATAATCTAACCTCAGCAGTTTTCTGTGGAAGCAGAGCTTGGTCTGGCATACCCAAATGTGTTGTTTTGTACATAAATCTGATTTATGACTGAAATCATTTTAACCTACACATTCTACTAATGGCTAGTTTGTTCCTCCAATAAATTAACCTGTTGATCTCTCCTCTAGTAAATCTCTCTATTATTAGGATTAGGGAAAGTTAATTTAATAATATCACAGCAGTATGTATTTAATATTGACAGTATGGATGAGCAAGCCAATTTAAAAATACAAAATTCCTTGGTCACAGCATATTGTTGTAACTAGTTATAACAGAGCTGCACATATTTTGCAAATAGAAGTACTACTGGATCATTTCAATTCCTTTTGGGTCCTCTAATCTGTGAACCTCTGTTGACATATTTAAACCTGTTTTACTGAACTGAATAGAAAAAAAAACTTCGAAGCCAGTAATAGCATGGCATTTAACCCTGCAGAAGAGAACATAATCTTACTGTAATGTAGGAAGGTGTTCAACAGGCTTTCATGTGACTGTGAGAAGAGTATCCATGAATTGTTCCCTGAAAGTGTTGTGGAAAATAGCATTTATTTCTGTGTGGAAGATATTGTCAGAGATTTATTTTACCTCCAGTATGCAGCTGGCCTCCATAAGAAGTTTTGCAGGTGTTATTCTATTAATCCTGATAGATCCATTGTTACCACAGCTTCTCCTACTATTGTATAGTTTTTCCTGGTTCTTTCAAATCCATATTTGCACCTGGAGAGCAAACACACTAGCACTTGAGAATAAATGTGGCTAGGCATGAATACAAATGGGATAGTTCATAAGATTTTCAATTTCTATCTTTACTTTCACTGGTTGTAGAATTAATTTGTGAATGTTCCTATTTCAAATGAGATTTTCCTTCGTAGGTTCTATATTGGAAAGAGACATCAAAGAATATGAAATAATTAAAAATCATTCTGAGTAATTTTTCAGTCCCATTCTGAAATACAGCTAAAATAAGTTTGAAATTTTAGTTATTACTTCTAGATATGACCGATAAAACAGGCACCAATCCCTTGTGTGTTCTGAGCTTTGTTTTCTTAGGGTAATTCCTTGAGAGTTATGAGAGTTCCTCACCAGAAATGAAGATAAGCATAAGAAATGTAAGACCTTAAGAGGATAAGCATGTTCTTTGTAGTGCACACACAACACAGCCTTTCTAATGTTCTCCTCTTCCATGTCCGTCATGAATTTTCTTCTAGACATTAGGAGGAATGACTCTTCTTTGTCAAGGCTCTGCAACTTCAATATAAGATCAAATATTGATTTGTTTTAAATTTATTTAAATTTATTTATTCATTTGTTTTACATTTATTTAAAACAAATAATTTAAACTGTAGTAAATATGTATCTACCAAAAAGGCATGAATAGTTAAATGTAGTTAGGGATTTATTTTATTTCATGTTGTCATTTCTGTATCTAAATAAAAGGAAAAACTAGAAATCTTAAAAATGTGTTATTTAAATATAGATTTATGCTTATTTTACTAAACTCTCTGAGGACTTATTAGGTTTATCTTAAAGTAGCTGAAAAATTTCTAGCCCATTGGTCCTTTATCTTAACCCTGCAAGAACCAAATTTGAGTATTTAAGTTTTAACACTTTTATCGTGTGACTGAATGATACTGTTTGTTTTTTAATTAAAAATATTTGCATGCCATCACAACTTATTGCTAGAAATTTACTAAGCAGTATCTAAATTAAACAGAATCCTTCTCCTTAACATAAACATGAAAGGTTACCAAAATGACTGTTCCTTAAGTTTATGTAACCTATTTCTCAAATCTTCACTGACTGTACAAGATTATTAAAAATACAAAGTTAAGATTTTATCCCAGAAGTTCATTTCTGTACAGCTTAGCATTTAAGCATGTCTAATACAAAATATGTGCATGAGTTAATGGTGCACTTAATGTTGAGATAAAGTTAGGTTAATGTTAACCTTTCTGACAAGGAACAGAGTCCAGCATGTGATTAAATGCTCTTCTGGAATTTGTAAGGATTATGGACATAATCTCCCTCTCCTGAGTCATTCAAAAATGTTTCAAAACATGAAAGATTTTTTTCCTAACTCATAATAAAAGAATGATCTGATCCACCATGGCCCCCAAGTCTGCTGGGGTCCCCAGCATAAGAAAGACTCAGAGTTCTTGTGGATGCTCCATCCCTGGAGGCATTCAAGGCAAGGCTAGACATGGCTCAGGGCAGCCTAGCCCAGTGGTTGGCACCTATGTCAGGGGAATTGAAACTTGATGATCTTTGAGGTCCCTTTCAACTCAGGCCATTCTATGATTCCATATGATTGTCCCTCGGCACTGGCAAGGCCTCACCTCGTGTTTTGCCTTTGTTTTGGGGCCCCTTACTGCAAGAAGGATACTAAGTCCTTGGAGCATTTTCAGAGAAGGGCACTGAAGCTCATGAAGGGTTCGGAACACAAGACTTATGAAGGGAGGCTGAGGGAACTGGCATTTTTCAGTCTGGAGAAGAGGAGGCTCAGAGGAGGTAAGCATTGTCCTATTCTCCCATATAATAGTGATAGGACAAGAGGTAATGGTATAAAGTTGCACCAGTGAGGTTCAGATTGGATATCCAGAAAAAAAATATTCTCAGAAAGAATGGTAATGCATTGGAACAGGCTGCTCTGGTGAAGGTGAGGTGATGAAGTTGTCATACGTGGAGGTGTTCAAGAAACATGGAGATGTGGCACTGAGGGTCATGGTCATGGTGGTGATGGGCTGGCAATTGAACTAGATGATCTTAGAAGTCTTATCCAAGCTTAATGATTCTGCAGTTGCACCAACACTCTGTCTAAGCTGCTCTGTCCTAGGGCTGGTCTGGGAAAACCTCAGTTACCGACATGAAATCCACTACCGTGAATCATCATCAGCTCTCCCCAGAGTACATATCAGCTGAAGAATGTTGCAGACTAGGGTGGAACATATAGTGGGATGGAGAGGAAGATTATTTTGGAATTGCATCAGATCTATTATGCTTAAAGGAGGAACTAAAGGCAGGAAAGGCAGAAATTTAAGTAACTTAAGAAGGAACAAATGTGGAAAATAAATAGTTCTGGTCTCTGCGACTTTGGAGGTTCACAAATCCAGGTGAAGCAAGTGGAGAGGAGGCCTGAGATATGCATGTGGCCAACTAAGTCTGAACTCATCTACTAGAGGAATTAGTCCTTTGTGTGAATATAGTACATGTGTGTATTTATGTATGTATTTTATCATGCTACAAGATCTCTGTCTTCTACAGACAGGGAGGGGAGCAGAATGAGGTGTTGGTACTGTCTGTTCCTGTGAGCGTTCTGAGTAGCTGTCTGTGATTTATGTGGCTACCTATGTCTATATGTATGGATGGATATCGGTACGTATGTGGTGCACATATGTGTCCTGTGTGCATGTATCTTCTGAGAATAGGGCTTCATTATTGCTACTGGCAGGAAGCATGAACATGGAGCATGACAGCAGCCTCACTCATCCTTATGGATCACAGAGTATATATTTTCCTCAATTTTACGCATACACGTATTCCAAACCAAAATGTTTTACTTGGCCCAAAAATGTTTGTATGAGAAGTGAGTGGAAGAAAACAAAACAAAAATGTCAGTCACATGCAATTTTGGCTCTTCTCCTAATCAAGTAAATCAGTGTTGTGGCCCCAGTTCTCATTTCTAGGACTCATGTAAAAAGATAAGGCTAAGGCAAGTTCTACCAGCTGGTTTCCACTGCTTACAGTTTTTTCTTCCATCAAGAAACAAATCAATTTGTAGAACAGACTTCATCAGCTGTGTGCAAAATCATCATATTTTAGCAAATGAGGAAATTGGTCTATTTGAGCTCTGAAGGCAAAGATTGCAGGTAAGCACTTCTGATAAACAGTATGTTCACAGCATAATTGATTACTGTAATATCTTTGCTCCGTACAACTACAATACCACAGCCTACTTGTCAAAGTAAGATTAGGGCAAGGAAGGGATAAGAGTATTTTCTTAGCAGTTCCCAGTTTTCCATGGCTTTTCAGATTTTTACAAGTGAATAGAGACAAAATTTGAATATCTTTAACAAATTTTCATCAGCATCAAACTTTTTTTAGATATTGCTATGCATTCTTATTTATGAGTCTACAGCTGAATTACAGCTGAATCACAGCAAATTCGGAATTACAGCTGAATTTTCTTCTCCATTAAAAGCACATGTTTTGAAGATTATCTAATTTTACAAAGAATTATTTATAAAGAATTGATAGAGAAAAGTTTTTCCCCCCCCCAAAAAAGGATTTTTTTTTTGTCTTGAATGTGATGAAATTCTTTTATTGTATTTGATCCACAATAACATGGAACGTGTTTCTGACATCTTTGAATTCCAGAGGGAAAGCACTACTTTGTTTATGAACTGTAACTCCATAATGTTGCTTCTGCTGTTTTGTCAAGACATTGATGTGTCTAGTTAACTATCTAGGTTGGTGCTCAAGCATCAAATATCCATTCATGAGAATTGCTTAAAATTCTCGGAACATTTGAATATTTCCAAATACTGTGAAGTATTTTCATTTTAGTTGTGTACTTCATCCAAGGGACATCTTGCTAGGACAAAATGGCAGTGGGTGACTGTGAGTCTAACAGGACTCCTGTGTTACCTGTTGGAAGTGATATTTCCATGCAGACAATGACCAAGGAAGACTATAAGGAGATGGAAGCCGATATGAAATATTTTGTAGTTGCAAATCAGTAACTGAATTTAGTCTCTCAAGTTATCTCACTAAAGTCTTTCCTAAAGATGCAAAGAAAACACATTGTTTGAGATAGAATCTGTATCTTTTAAGATTATATTTTATAATCCAAACTCCTTTGTTCATTTTACTTCAGATAATGTGGAAAAAATGCTCTGTGACTGACTTTTTCTACAAATGCTACTTTTTTTCTTTAACTTTTCCCTTCCTACTAACTGTCCAGTTTGAAGGAAACTGCAATTTTTCTTGGTTAAGGAATAAGGTTATCCATAATCCTTTGAAGGCACAATCTGTTATGCAACTACTTTGCGAAGATGATTTCACAGAACACTTACAGTATAATAATATAAGACACCAGAGCATAGAGAATTGCATATTCCTGCAGCTCTGAGAAGATTATCATGAAAACTGCTTTCAAAAGTCTTAAAAATGAGAGTTAATAAAAAGCAAAAGTGTTAGGCCTTATCCTTTTCACCCTGTCTACAGGATATACTCAAAATAGCACATCTGGCAGCTGACAAATATTGTTTTTCTCTCTTTAATTACATGTATTGTCATGAACAGGGAATGTCTGATTGGAGCATATCCTTCTAATGATGTAAGCCTTAAAATAAGTTTGTAATATTTTGTCATCAGAAAAGTTTATATGACTGATTTAAGGTGTATAACACCTCCAAAATACAAGACCTGTTGACGTTTGATCATGCTTAATTCTGTTGGCCATTTACAGATGAATTTGCAAATCTCAGAAAAATTAACAGATATATTAATTTAATTTTTACTCTTTCCTCTGCATTTAAAGTCTGGGGAGGAGGGTGGGGGAGGAAGAAAAGAACTTTTTTTGTTAACTAAATCTCTTAATTAATGAAAAATAAAATTTTAGATCTAGTGTCCTATAGGCTTATAGGCTTTATGTCAAATACTCAAAACCTCACTTAGCATTAGAATGTTTGATACTGAAGTGATCGTGATACAAGAAATAAGAAATAAGTGTATTTATTCAAATAAGTTCAAAATTCGTAACAAAAAAAAGTCATATAGAAATATTTACTAGCCATTATGATTAGGCAGCTTCTGGTACTGTGCAGCATAAATATATTCATAGATGTAAAAATTTTTTTTATATATACAAATGTGAGAGCAGTTGAACAAGGACCAAACTAAACCAGACAGTGTGCAGAAACTCCTCAAGCCCAGGTTCTTAGTTTGCATCAAATGAAGATAGTAAAGGACAGAAATTTGTTCTTGTTCTTCTGTTGAGACATGAATCATTACTAATTATATCACCTCCTCCTTTACGACATTATTCGTGTGAAATTTTCTGCAAAAGCCTATATAAAAACATTGTATTAATAACCATGAAATCATCACCTTAAAAGTAAATAGAAACAATCTTTTCTGAAATGCAAAAATCAAAAGTAAAATGTCCTTATTTTGCATTAGTCTCTTCAAGAACTTGCTGAACTCTGAGGTGAATAATTGCAGTCTAGGAGATTAACCCTGAAATCCTTGGATAAATTCCCTGCTGATGTCAATGTTACTTATGACAACTTTCACAAGCTTTCCAGAAGCTTGTAAAATATTCCAGAAAATATTTTACCACAAGAGAATTAACATCTGTTTGAAAAATCAAATTTCTTTTTACATTTTTAACACATAAAGGGCTGAGCAGTGTAATTACTATTTATAATGTTGATGCAGTGATTGTAATATTTTCAAGGTCCATTTATGTGTCGTAAAGTGTTACTTATTACTAAAAATGTCAATTTGCTTTTCTTTAGTAGTAGAAGTCTCAGTTCTGACCGATGTTACAGGATTATGACAAATTTAAATGTTAGTAAAATATCTTATTTCTCAATCCACTTCAGAATCAGAGACATTAAAGAGATTAGGTCCTCGAAATTAGTCATGTGGTAAATTAAATTAGGGCATCAAATTACTAAGCTGATGGTGGCTTTGCCCTCATTTTATTTTTTGTATGGAACAAGTTAACTTCAGCCTTATTGAGTTGTAACTTCTGTTCTGTTCTGTTTTGTTCTAATCTACTCCACTCTACTCTAGAGTTGAAGTTGCCCAGAGAGAGAAGTCCTTGTTTCATATGAACAGGTGCATGTTGCTTTGACCTATTCCTGAAATATATGTGTATACCAAATCCCAATTTAGCATACGTCTTGGCACCTGGCACTTTCATGTCTTCTTAGTCTTCGAGATAATTCACCCTAATTTTCTCTCTTCCCCATTTTTCTCATCTGGCTTTTATTACTGTTGTCAAACTTTCTCAATGTTGCATTCACTGTCTGCAGGTGATCTACTTCTGAGATAAGTCTTATGAATGTTGTCTGCTCTCATGACTCATTAAAATCTGTGTCTACCAGCAGAATTTATTCAAAAATCTTGTGTGACAATGAAGAGGAGACTGAAAATAATTTGTTTTCTTTTTTCTTCTAATAGTAAAGGTATTCATTGAAGGGGAGGAGGAACCCTGTGTATTAGAGCTGATTATTGTGTAATTGCATATTAGTTATGCACTCTACAAATCATTTCAGGTGTTCCTCAGCAGTTTATATTACAGGTTTAAATGCAGAAAATAGACTTGGAACACAAAGTATTTTATTTTAGTAAGAATTATTCAACAGTTTGTGTTACAGCAGTTCCTAAACAAAAACAATCTCCATCTAGATCAGTATATTGTGTCTCACTTAATCTCATTAGCATGTGTTTAAGATAACCATAAAAGCACAAAAAGATGTAATTTAAGACACTCTCTGTTTACCAGCCAGATTTCCTCACCTGGAAATTGTACTTAATTCAACCACAGTTGTTAGTGACTAATGCATTCACTTCAGTGAATATGTCTATAAGTGTTTTGAATCAATTTATACTGATGACATAAAAAAGATTTTTTTTTTGCAAAGAACTTGACAGTTTCATTAAGAATTGTATCAAAAATGGGATCAGTTTTTTAGTTTTTCTCTTGTTCTGAATCTGATATATAGTTGTTTTGAGTGTCCCTAGGTCTTTCAGTCTGAAGAAAAAAACAAAGATATTCCTCATAACATTTCTCTATAACAATCATGATTTCATTGATCTTTGTTGTATTTTCCAAGCTGAGTCATATTTATTTAGGCCTTCATACATATGATTAATCAGCTTAATAGGGAATTCAGCAGTGAAATTTGTCCCTCTTTAAAAATTAGATTCATTACTTAATTTGGTATAAAACAGTTAGGAAGGAGTTCATCATCCCATGCTTCTTATTCAGAATGCTTGAACAATAAGACATGAAATGGTCTATGCCACGTTTCTGCCTCATTCTCTAATTGCTGGACTTTTTTTCATGATTAAGTAAGAATTGTTACAATTTTTAATGAGAAATTTCATTCTCATATATTCCATGGATTTTCTTAATTAACATTTTATTAAAAAAAAATAATAGTATATCTATAGGAGATACACTTTCAAAAGAGCCACATTTACTCTAAAATGAAAAAAAAAAAAAAAAGAAAGAAAGCCACAATTTGCTCCTGAGTGAGCCCACTAACAACTGCAATGAATGGTTAAGAAAAAATATTCTCATTAATTTTGTTGCCAGTATGTACTGGTCTTAGAATTTGATTTTTAGGCTGTTCTAACACAATTTAAGGATGTAACAGAGCAGAAAAAAAAAACTTAAGGTCCATCTGAGCTCGTACTCTCTCTGACTTATGCCCAAAGGAGATGGCTAGGATACTGTTCTCAATAAAATAACCTAAAATGTAGGTTATTAATCTAAAATAAATAACCTAAAATTGTAGGAGTTAATGAAATCTGGGAGTTGCATATTATTTTATTGTTTTTTAGAATGTGACATCTAATTCATATAATTAAGATTTGTATGAAATAAAGCCTGTTTCCTGCTCTGAAGTGTTTATTAATGCCATTTAAAGCTGATGCTACATTCTCTTTCAACAGGGGTTGTACAGAATGATGGGAAAATCTTTGTTTTAATAGATACATACAGTCTGGGAACTTTCAGAACAGAGCAAAATAGAAGGCTGAGGAAGGACCAAGAATGTGTTCAGATCTGTATTGACTTTTTTGCTGGCCGAGTCCCAAAAAGCAAAATCTGAAATTTCATGGACAAATGAATGTTTGTTTTTCAAAACTCTAAAGAGCAAAAAAATATATTCATCCTTTGACAATTAATGCTGCTGATCTGTTATCTTTGTTTCTTACTGCTTCAGCTTGCACTCTCCACGATGAAACCTAAATCTAGATTGGGATATTTTTACAATGAATTGCTTCCAGTCAGCATGAGAATAAGCCAGATTTGGCTCCCTCTATTTAATGTCAGACTTTCCACATCCAAATGTTCCAACTGTTTTCCTGCCATTTTACTGAGCAAATTACAAGTACTATAATCTCATGCTATAGAAACTGAAATATAAAGTTTACATTGCTTCAAATAATTTGAGCAGAGGAAAATAGGCCTAAATTATATGTGAGGGTCACGGAAAAGACCCCATAAAATTCCTCTGTTGTGTGGATGTAGCCAGTCCACTAAAAAAGTAGCCAAACATTATTGGTGTGCCTGTAAGCCAGTCAACATCATTTGGTCTAGGGCCAAGATCACTCCATACTCCTCTCCTGTTTAGCACATAACTTTTAGTACTGGATTTATGTTTATGTTTTATGTGCTTGCTTATATAATTTTAATCAAGCTTTGAGTCACAATTGCTTCTTTTCAGCATCCAATTTAATTAAAAGAAATGTTGAGGCAAAAGGGAATATCTGTCACTGAGTTATTTTTGCGCATACAGGGAAAATTGTATTTCCAACTGCAGAAATAAGGCAATGTTTTTCTTGAGTTTTATCTTACAGAGCAGGGATGTCTTTATTGTAATGAACAATTTAGATCCCTTATATTTTGATAACTTTTTTTTATCCTGATATTATTGTCTGCATTAACTGAACCTTCTGGAGTTAAAATTTCATGTTGAGAAGTCAAGGGATTTTTTTGTAGTTTACTTGTGAGAGGAATAATATGCAGTAACCCTTATTCTAAACTGCAGATATTATGTGTTGGAAAATGAGAATATGTATTTGTAGCCATTAATTTCCATTTATTATCAATTTTCTTAGAAGTGTTTAGGCTGACACAATGGAAATATAAAATATTCCTGATAGGAAATAATAAAAACTAGAGTGGCTATTTATGTATTAATAAATATTAACAGAGATGCTTTATCAGAGGATGGGATTTATGTCACCACCTGGTTTTCCAAAAGTTGGTTTAATTCTGGTTAGTGATTTAGTCTCTCTTTAAATACAACAGAGGAACACACATATCCAGAAGAGTAGTTCTGTCTGAGGGTAGTGAATCCTTTGGATGTGCCTGAATGTTTTCTCCTTTTCTCCATTGAAATGACATGGAAAACAAACCATCTGAGACTGTCTGCCCAAGTTTTAGATAGCTGAAGTTACTTGAGATTAACTGTAGTATTTAAAATATTCATATTTTCTTTCTTACTCTTAATTTTTTGTTTTTTTCCTTAAACAAAAGGACCTACCTCAAGCCCTGGCAAAATGATAACATTAACTGCTATTCATTTCTGACCATAATCAGACAGTGACAAAATTCATAATCGTTTAACAGTGAAGTAGTTATCCTTTTCTGTAGTGAAAGATCAAGGTGAAAAAATATGCTCGTATCAGTTTGTCTATTCTTGTCCAGACATAGAAATCATCCACAGAATTTATTTAAAGAATAAAGACTCCTGAATGACAGCCAATTTCACAGAATCATAGAATGATAAAGTAGTCTGGAAGGGACAGTAGAGATCATCTAGTCTGAACCTCCTGCCATCGACAGGGACAACTTTCACTAGATCGAGTTGCTCAAAGCTTTGTACAACCTGCCCTACATATTGAAAGGCTGCAAAGAGGTCTCTACAGAGCCTTCTTTTGCCCTGTCCTAAGCTTTCTTCATAGGAGAGGTGCTCCAGCCCTTTGATCCTTTTTTGTGACCCTTTTATGCACTCACTCCAACATTTCCATGTAGTTCTTAACTGGATACAGATAAGATACATTAACTTCATAACTGGATACAGTAACTGTACTCCAAGTGGGACCTTATGAAGGCACAGTAGAGAGACTCATCCCTAGACCTGCTGGCCCTGCTCCCTTTTGTGAAGCACAAGATATGATTGACTTTCTGGGCTGTAAGCACACACTTTTTTTCATCCAGCAGTTTCCCAAGTCCTTCTCTGCAGGGCTTCTTTCAATCATTTCATTACCCAGTTTATCTTGATATTGTATTGCCCTGACCCAGGGACAGGACCTCAGACTTGGCCTTCCGAACCTCATTAGGTTCTTGTGGGTATATATTTCCCAAGCTTATCCAGGCCCCTTTGGACGGCATCCTTTCCCACTATTTTATCAACTTCACCATCCATCCTAATGTCATATGCAAATTTGATGAGGGTGCACTCCATCACACCAAACATATCACTGTATCTATTAAGATAGTCAGTACTATCTGTCCCAGCATGGTCCCTTGAGGGACTTGTCACTGGCTTCCACTTAGACATTTTGCTATTAATTGATATCTTTAAATCAAGCCAATTCCTTTTCCACCTAATAATACAACAATCAAATCAATACATTTGCAGTTTAAAGGTAAGAATGTTTTGAGAGAACTACATCAAAGACCTTACAGAAGTCCAAGCAGATGTCATCAGTCTTTCCTCACTTGTCAACTGGTGAATTATTCCAGAGAAGGCCATTAGATTAGCTGGTCATGAAATCATGCTGAATATCTCTCATCACCTCCAGTACTCCATATGCTTTAGCATAACTCCCAGGAGGATGTTTTCATTAACCTTATCAGGCACTGAGATGAGTCTGGCCAGTAAGTAGTTGCCAGCATCCTCCTTAAGATCCGTTTCAAAAATGGGCCTGATACTCCCTTTGCTCCCTTTCAACTGGACACCTTGCCTAACTGCCTTTACTTGTCAAATATAGTGTACAGTGACCTATCAACTACATCTGGCAACACCATTTGGAATGCATGTCATGAGTCCTATGAACTTACTTATGTTTGCAATCCTCAGGAGATCTTGAATATCATCTTCTTTTACAATGTGAAGGACGTAGTTCCCTGCCTTGAGGTTCAGGGCCTTTAGGGATGTTGGAAGTCTGATTATCAGTGAGAATGAAAGCAAAAAATTGTTAAGTACCTCAGTCTTCTCAATGTAATTTGTTGTTGGTTCTGTCTTAATTATAATGGAAGGACCTTCTCTCTATTCTTTCATTTTTGACCAACATATCCATAGAAGTCTTTCTTATATTTCTTTAAATTCCTTGACAAATTCAGCTCCACCTGTGACTTATCTTTTCTGATCTTATCCCTACACATCCAATCAGTGTCCCTTTACTCTTCTCAGGATACATGTACCTGGTTCCATTGTCTACGCATTTCTTTCTTACACTTTAGTTGTACCAGGATGTCCTTACTCAGCCATGCTGGCTTCCTGTCATCCTTTTCTAATTGCATACGTGTGAGAATCGAGAATGTTCTTGTTTTCTAGGAAAAAATGTATATATAGAAGTACCAACTCTATTCTTCATTCCTTAGGACAGTTTCCAGGGGGGTCTCATCCAATATCTCCTCAAGCAACAGAAAGTTTTCTTTCCTAAAATACAGGAACCTTTTTCCAAGCCCATGTCCTCTCAGAATTTGAATCCCACCGGGACATGATCTCTGTAGCTGAGGCTTGTATGATTTATTCTTATTTAAAGACAAGTTGCTTGTGAAACATGGATAGCTAGATATATTCTGATAGGATAAAACATCTGAGCTGAAAAGGTATTTTTTCTTGAAAATTAGAAGATATGAGAACAAGAAATTCCAAAAGATTCCAGTAAAGACTGTCCAACTACTTCACAGAACAATGAAATTTCCAAAGTATCAGCTTCAAAGTCTATTGCAGCATCCACTGGAGCTCTCAGGTGCCTGTTCATCCTTATCACTGTTTGGCAATTGTCTTCAACATCCAGGCCAGCCATTCCCCTCCACTGGAATAGTGAGACTGATGGAGAGGACAACGGCCTTCAGCTCTGAATAAAAGGCTCTATGTAAATGTTAGTCATTTTAATGATTTTTCTACTGAATATCAACTATATTGTTTTGGCTTTCAACTGTTATCAATCACAATAATTCACTTGTTTAAAGGAATTCTTTTTAACCACTGAAGTTACTCTCCTACTTTTTTATGATCATAATGCAGTCTGTTCTCCACTGAATATGCCTAGAAAGTAAAAAATATGCTTTCTCTTTTAGTAGAGATATAAAATATTCCTATTTCATCACAAAACGTGTATAAAAGAATGTAAATACTCAAGTACTACTTGTTAAAACCATGTTAATATACTTTACAATGTACATCGTCATGTCATTGGCTTTTTTTTTTTATTATCTGTGGCATAATAATTGGAACAAAAGAGCTCTTACAGCTGAAAAAATCTACTTGGGACAAGTTACTAGCTACTACAGCTTTTTCTTGAAATAGGTTGAAATGGATGAGAGAAAGACAATTTTTTCACTGTTTTGCTTTATTTAATTCTATTCTATGTATTTATTTACTTATTTATCACTCAATCTTGCTGTGAGCATTAGTCTACGGAAATATTTGTTATATGTAGGTCATATTCAAAAAAGAAAAAAGTTGTAATTCATATCTCCTCTCCTCTTCCATCCTCTCGTATTCCATTCCTTCCCTTTTCTTCTCCCTTTTCCTTCCTTTCCATTCTTTCTTTTCTTCTGCAGCACCTGTACCATTTACTTTCAACTGTAATGATTTATTTTAGAAACTGTTTCTTACTGTAAGTATTATAACACCACTGAATGCCCACAAAAGAAATGTGACCTTCCACTAATAGCTTTTATCCAATCTTTCAGTGAGATTCATAAAGTTAACGTAAGCCTCTGAATACCACTTGAAATTGAAGAAACGTCAGCATTTGTAGGGTTTCAAGACAAGTGAGCTCTTGTTAATGTTCATTGGCTTATATTCGGTCCAATTTTTCTTACCCTTATACCAAAGGAAAAAAGAAACTTTGGTAAACACATACTCTGATTTGCTATTACGAAGTACTAGACAACAGGCAGAGACTTGTGCTTTGTTTAGCTTCTAATTTATGTGTTATAATGTACTAGGTGAAATAACATCATTGTTTGTAAATGTTAAGACCCATCCAAATATCAGAGTTCATTGTGTGTGAAGTATTTTATAAATAGAATAATAATAATAATAATAATAAACAAAAAGTAAGAAAATACAATTTTTATAAAGTTACTTTTATTCCAATGACATTACATAAGAATATTTACACATTTTCATACCAGATTTGACAATTTCCATAAGTTCAATCACTATTTCATTAAATTCAAAAGTATCATGTAACAGCTGTATAATAACTTTTTTGTCTAGTAACTTTTTTTTCTTTTTTAAAAGATAGAAATTATTTCATATTAAAGTGAAAAGATACTGTATGAAAATAAATATATTCTGGAACTTCCTTCCAATTTATAAAATACAGATTTTACTAATCTTAAAAGGAATATTGCAAATTATATTTGTCCAAGATTACGAGAAAAACAAGATTATGAGTAGAATTACTGAATAATTTTTATGCCATATTGTCACGGTTTTCTGTTTTTTTTTATTTCAGTATTCCACATCATAACATCATGTAGTGCACTGGGAGTTAAAGTGTTAATGCTCCAATCCCATGTACCTATCCCTATACACTACAAAAGTCATGGGATCTGGCCCTTCCAGGTGGGGCAGTCTCTTTCTGCTTTGCAGTGGGTACTGGAGAATGCTTTCCTAGCTGTTCCAAGATTTTCAGGTTTGACTCAGTCTCAGGAACTCTCTCTCCTATCTTATTTGGTTTATTACTCTCAATTTCAATTAGATTGTATTATATTGTGTTATCTTGCACTCCAATATCATAGTTAGTAAAATAAGTTTTCCTCTATAGATCATTGCCACTGTTTTTTTTTAATCTTACTTGAGCCCAGCTCCCATCTCCCTACTCCTTTTCCCTTTTCCTTCCCATTTGTTGGGCTCGGGGGGCCCCAGGAGCCTACTGCCCCCTGTCATGGGCATAGATTGATTTAGTTAACTCTGTGATACATATCTATTTTTTATTTTTAGTTTTGGTGTATGAAGTCATACATTGCAAAATAAATGCTAATTGTGAGATATAAGCTTACAGATTCACTTTCATCAACTAATATAGTAATTATGGAAAATTAGGAGAATTTTAACAACAATAAAGCCCTGTAGTTTTCACTAAAATAATCACAAGGAAGCAGTTAGGCCTTAAAATTTGTTTTAAATCAGAAAGAAAAAATGTGCTCCATGGCCTGAGACTATTCCTGAAAATCTCATTTGCTGGAGAGAGTCCCAAGTATTCTAAACATAAATAAAAGGCAGATAGATCTTGTGCTACTGCAGTTCACAAAACTATGAATACAGCTTAATCAGATGTTAGAAAGGAGCTGAAAAAGCTTCTTCCTATTGGCAAAATATTGAGAATTTGAAATAGTCATCCATTTTTTTCATGTAAAAGAATAGGAAAGTATGTAAAGAGAAGCACATACATGAGGAGGGAGAAGCAGAGAGAGTGGACGCATAGAAGTAAAGACAGAAAGGAAAGCTCAGCCCAGGTTATGTAGCTGAAAAAGAAAGGAGTCAGGTAAGTAAGCTATTCACAATGAAATACTTGCTCACCTAAGTGACTCCTTCACCAACCTTCAGGATGTACTGAGGAACATGTTGGCATCATTATTTTTTTGAACTCTTTGCCTGTGATTTCACAAATTGGCACCTTCAAAACCAAGAAATTCCAATCACTTCAAATATAAATATAAATATATATATTTATATGCAAATATAAATATATATATAAATATATATATATAAATATAAATATATAAAAAAATCTATTTTATAATTTATTTCCTCAATAATTTGTTAACAACATTTCTATCATCTATTAACTCATGTTGAAATGTTATTCTAATCCAGACTTTTAGGATAGGTGACCTTGTTGATAGGAGAATCCAAGATGCTACAGGAGGTGAGAGGAGTATAATTCAGAGTGGAGCAGAAGCAGAATGCATCATATTTTAGTGACTCCATTAAAATGCACTGCATTATTTACAATACTAATGTAATCTAGTTTGGAACATAATCAACATTAAACTCTATGTTTTATATAAAAACTTCACTGTTGGTCATGTTCCAAGCAAAATTACTTCATTAGGGTGCTGCAAATACTGCAGTGAATTTTAAATGAGGCACTAAAGCATGATGGATGTTGCTTCTGCTCCTCTCTTTACGTTACATCATTAGATCTTCTGTAGCATGCACAGTTTTCTCTGAAAATGCATGATTCAGGACATTAACTTAAACTTCAAAAGAATATTCTGGCAAGTGTAGAAGTGTTAATATATCATAAAAATGATGTAAACAATGATGAGAGAGTAAAGAAGACCAGTGTGGAAATGTGATGCTGTTGGTCCTAACTAATTCTGAATCCTCAGAATTTTGCAAGAGCCAAACTACAGGAATGCATGAATTTAGCCATCTGCTTTTGAAATTCTCTTGCATGTTTTTACAAAATCAGTCCTTTCCTTAATATGTTTGTTTGTTTGTTTTTTAATTTTAAACTCAAGGGGATACAAACACACAGGTCTGTTAGACTGAACTGGGTTTCTCCATCCATGTTTCTTAACTGGCTTCAAAATACCATCCTGACTGAGGGGAAGTGCACTCTGTTTGCTTGACATTTAGGGCTATACAATGTAAGTATGGAATATCTAGTTATATGAAGAAACAAATGAATTTACCAAAGTCAACTTAGATAAGTAATAATAAATGATCTTTAATACTTATTTCCATCTTCTTGTCTGGTACATGCCATGCTTTTTATTAACTAATCTACACATGAACTGAAAATACTTGTTTAGTTTTGATGCTGGTGACAGTGCATTTCTAGTCCTGCCATATAGAAATATCTGCGTTGCAGATGTGGTGCTTCCAAAAGTAGGATGATTCATTTGAGCTGGTTTTTAATCAGATAGTTTGAACGTTGTCACCAGAGGTAAAAAAAAAAAACAACAACAAAAAACAACAATCCACACAGATATAACTATCAAAGCTGCTCACTGTTAGTTTATCAACATAAAACTAATCAACAATCAGTAAACTATAAATGCAGATCAGTGTCAGCAATGAAACAGGCATACCACACTACCAGACAGTTGTAAAATGTGACAGTTGCATAAAATTCAGCATGAATCTTGTCCAGGATATCCAAGAAAGTACTGAACTGAGGTCCTAAAGTAAGGTATTGTATCAGAAATATTTTCATGCAAAAATTTTTAATTTCATAGACACTTGAAGGCTATTTTTCAGTTCAGCTATTATTCAGTTTGCAGTTGCATATGAATCTTCAGGCACTACTGTAACACAACTAACTATAATGCATGTGAAGACAGACATATATTATATATATATATATAAATATATAAATATATAAATAGAGATTTTACCGTGACTGTAATGGAAAATGCATCCAACAAGTGTGGTCAGGATAAGATTTTGTCCTTTTAAATTTATTTTTGAATGGCTGTTACATTTTCCATCTTTCATGATTAATTGTAGTCTTTTATTACAATACTGATTTCATAACCAATCCCACAATGATGCATATGCAAATGAAGCATAGAGACGTATGTACCTAACTCTATAAATTCACCATAATGTATATAGTTTTCAGTAGCAGTAAGTGTGCAAAGAGCATTTTAAATAATGTTATATATAAATAGTTTAAAATAGAAATAAATAGTTTAAAACAACTAAGGAAGTATGAAATACAGCATATTAAACCCAAGGTCTATTTATTTGTGTTGTCTTAATATCCAGAAATGGATTGCATAAGAAACTTCTTTCTCCTTTTTCATTCACAAATAGAAAGCAGGTCAAATTCAGCTTTGGTATAGAATGTCATGTCTTATTCCACATTGAAATTTGTTAAAGAAAAGTATGATTTTGTAATGAGGTGGTTTGTTAATGGTAGGCTGTATGCTACAGTCAGTGTAGGAATACCAGAATAGTCTATTCAGAAAGGAAAGATATACTCACAAATTCATTTCAAATTAAGAAAGTGCCCATTGTGTATGAATAGAAAAAACATCCTTTTGGGCTTGAGTATCTACAACGCCAGCATTCTGTAGCTGTTCATGTAGATAAAGACAACTGGAATAAACCACTGGACAAAACCAACAAGCATGTGTAGAAGAAAAATATTGTATATAACTTACATTTTGGTTCTGTTTATTGTTTGAAACTGTTCCACTTTCAAAGTAGATGAAAGATGTGATTTATTTATAACCTCAATTAAATGTTAGTAAAGTACAAGCTTCAGCTATTGTAGAGTAATTAGAATTGAAGAGGTCATTCCATCATTAAATGTAGCTGCAAAACAAGGTTATGAGTAGCAGGTCCGTTGTGATTATCTTAGCTATTATCATATTTTCACATGAGGGTGCTTTGAAAGTGTAATTGCTTAGATGCATGTCATATTCACTCATATCCAATTACATTATCAGAAAGTGACAAAAATGTAGGTCTTCATTTAAGCATATTTAAGCAATGTAAAATGAAGCCATACTGCTCCTTTGTGTGATCATTCAATTGTACATACTGACTTGTAATTTTTAAAAATGTTTTTGAATTCTCTATTACAGGGAAGCCCAGATTCCGTTTATATTCAATGCAGGTTATAATTCTAGCACTGAAAGTTTATAACAAAACATTTTACTCAAGCAAAATTCCATATTGGATCTTTAGATAGTGGGGTCCCGAGCAGTGTGGTGAAATGGTTAGGCAGTTTAGCATGTGGAAAGCAGCCTTAATGAGCAACAATCTTTTCCATGGTGAGTAACCATTTACTATGTATTGGTCAAATTAAAATTTAAGACTGAACAATTTTTTTCTATGATAATTTTTTGTCATTTATTTTTTCATCTTCAAAATTTGTTCAGCTTTCCAAATATAAAGACAGAATTGAGTAGACGAGTTTCTCTTCTTTTGGGGCTAGGAATGAGTAGTGTCTTTTCTCTGGTGCTGGACTCTTCATTTAGGATAAGATTTCCAAGCCCTGTTTCTACCATTGCACTCATTGAATGAGATTATTTCTGGTTCCTGTGAAGTATGGAGACAAAATATTATCAGGCCTATGTCACTTAGAAATGACTATTAGTCTCAGCTGAAACTGATGTAGAGTTCTAAGATGCTGCTTTTGGCTTCTTCACACAAGCAGTTCTGTTAAAACTGACACCACATTAACAAAATCCTTAAAAAGGGTTTCTGAACATTTTTTTTTTTTAATCAAAAAGTGAGAACTGTAAGAGAAGGGAAAAAAAGACACATGATTGAGTTATTTTTATAAGTACAAAACCATTATTTCCAACAATACTTAATAAGCTGTGTAAAGACAGTAGTAAAACCTAGCCCTCATTTGCCTGTAATTGGACAAGATCATGTTCATTTCTAAATCTGCAGCAAATGTCTCAATAACTTTATCAAGTTCCATCTGTAGGTAGACTATCAAATCAATCTTGATCCAAACAGTAGGCAAACAGAAATCAAAATTCCTGAGGAATGCATAAAGAAATAGGATTTTTTCTTTAGTTTAAGTATTTTTTGTTTGTTTTTTTCACCTGAAGTATTCTGCCACAGTATTAAGTAAGCATCATATTCTACTAGAAAATATTGAATTAGCCAGTTCTTATGGTGCACCTTTTTTAGGTTTTATGCTCTGTAAAGCATTTGAGGATTCTGTCAGAAACAGGCATTGGTGATCTGTGAACACTAGGTGATCTCAGTCAAAAATCAGAACAAAATCTATATTTTAACTGTTTACAAAAATATATATTTGAGACAGACTTTGTAACATAAAAAAATTCCCAATAAAATATCCCTGTTTTACAAATGGTAAGATCTTAAATGAATTACATCAAGCCATATAGCTTATCAGTTGTAGAGTTAGTAACAGTATAATTTAAATTCCCTCATGTGCCCGCCTTGTGTTTTCTTGGCTGATTTACCTAGGATTTAGGCTCACCATTGAGTCTTAGTCCAGCCATATTCAGTTTTCTAGCTCTGAAAATTTTATCATTCAGTTCTTGCTGGTAAAAATTTTAGTTGCAATATAGCCATCTAACACTAGAAAAAGTAAAGAAAACACAGTTCTATTAAAATCTAATATTAGTTATCAGCTTTCAATTTTTTTTAAAGCTTTGAAGCTGGATATATGTAGGAATGTGTAAGGAATTAGAGAACATTCTGATGGAACGTTTAAAAATATGATAAATGAAGTCAGTTTAAAACTTCATCCCAGCATTTTTTTAGATTTATGTTCATTAACAGTTTGTACTACTAATGGATAGTTCTTGCATATTATCAGTCATTATCACCTCATATTCATAAACTGCTCCTCAACAATCTTATCCTACAATGTGGATGTGGGGTGATAGTATACTGCAATATGTAACAACACCATATAGCTGGTACTACAGAGCACTAATACCTATAGTCTTTGCTATTTTCAGCCAAGCTTAAGGTGGTCAGGTTCAAGGGCTATTCCACGAGAAAAGATGAAACCCACATGAAGGAAGTATCTTCGTTCTTTCTCATCTTTCCTCTCTGATCTGTGATTTTTAACTCCTCCCCACTCCCAGAAGTAAGGAGCTAATTAATACATTCCCGTTCATGTTGTTTATAGCTCATACAGTTCTGTGAATCAGGGCTACTTCTGATCTTGCAAGTCAACTTTCTTGATAGTTCTATGGATTATTTTGGTCTCTTTGGGAATATTTGATTATTCTTTTAAATCCTTTTCTTTTATTTTATACATCTGTTTGCAGTTTGCACATTTTCCTGTACTTCACTTCTATAACTTTAACACAAGTATCTATTTACCCATTTGCAGGTACATATTATATTAAATATATCATATCATACAAATCATTATATTATCAAATCAATTATTATATTATGGATTTATTATAATAATGTTCAGCTATGTTACCATGTTTGTTGCTGGAACCCAAAAAGACTGATCACAAAAGCAGTTCACTTAGTCTTGATGGAAATAAGTGGAGAGATAATCAAAGAGGCCTGATACTACTGGAAATCTAGCAGAAAACAGAGAAATGGAATACACAATAGAGTCAATAGCTCTTCTTAAGAAGCTAGACCAAAGGCAATGTGAAGTTTATTTAATTTCAAGATGATTACCAGGTTCCTGGTACAGCTGATAAAATCAAGTTTTTGGACTGACAGAAACACAGAAGTGTCTCGAGGGAAAATTATTGTTTTCCCAAGATTACATAAGTCTCTAGAAACCCAGTGAGAGGGTAGAAATCAGAAATCAGCAGTGAGAGGATATCAGCAGTGAAAAGCACAGTCTGGGATCATTAACATGAACCTGTGGAGAACTGATACCATAAACCAAGGTATCAGAAAGTTGAGTTCAGGCTTGGTCATCTGGAAAGAGAGGAGATAGGAAAGAAGGTTGTCCTGTAGTCAAGTAATCATAAAGACACTAGAAGATTTTCTAGCTCGGTAGAGAAATCTTCATGTCTTAGATCTCGGACAGAATGATAAAAAGACACTTGCTGAATGGCCAGTCCTCCAAAACTCAGGCCTCCAATATAGATTGTTTGGAAAATCCAGTAGTCAATTTTATAAAAAGAAGAAAAAGGCTATCAAGACAATGAGAGCAATGTACCAGCTTTCTCACACTGACAGGCAGTAACTCTCATCCTCATAAATTGTCTTTGACGGTTGAATTTCTTAGAGCCAATAAGGAGAGCAAAAAGCACAAACATTCTACAGCTGCAGGATTGCACTCTGGAAGTAGCTGGAAGAAAACTACTGTCCTTCTGGGGCCCAGATGAGTTCCCCAACAGCAGATACTGGAGAAATTTGCTAAGAGGGCAGTCTATATGACACAAGAGTAAAATGAAAGAAGCATCTTATAACATGAATCAGTTTTGTGAGGGCCTGAGGCCTTCTACAAAATTTTCTACAACAATTTTTCTGAGAGCCTTTGTAATTTCTTTGTGACAGAAGAAGATTAATGGATTGTCTCTTAATGAGGCATACTAGTTATTGCTTATAAATTAAATACATGATTATGTTTTACACCTCAATGATTTATAAGTAAATAATAATAAAAAAAAAAATATGGGGAAGACTGTGATTTACTGCAGTATTTCTCATATGTTTACATCATGTTTGTATGTGACTGTGTGTAGGTCCATCCATAGCATCTGAACTGCTAGAATTCCAAAACATTACCAGTTCTAGATAGCTGATATTGTCCCTCAGTAGCAGAAGTCAGCAGGTGGACAGACAAAGCATAACTTGTTGGAAAAAAGGCTGCTGGTCAAATTTCCTAAAAGACTACATAAAGAATACATAATCAAGAAAACTACAGTGTAAGTGAGAATTTTTCACTCTATTGTGAAGTACGTGAACAGGTAATGAATCAAAATTTCAGGGAACATCTTACCTGAGAAATTAAGCTGCAGTTGGGAGAACTGATGGTAGAAGGTATTTCAGAATCAAAGCTGCCTGCTGATGTTTCTCATTGCCAATCTGGCATTGGTAAGGACTAGGATTATGGCATGATTATGCAGCACAAAAGGCAGGGAACACTAGCAACTTCATTTTATCTCATTCATTGAAATAGGCAATATACTATTCTGGGCAAAGAGGAAAGAATATTTTTGGGGCAAACTGTCTCTATCCCTAACACATGGCTGCATGAGGTTATGCCCATTTCCACTCTTTACAGAAAAGGCTGCTGATTCTAAGAGGTGGCATACAGAGTTTTGGCTGCTGGATGGGAAGAATCAGAACATCAGTCATAGACAGCTAATCTCTTGGACATTTCTGAATTTGGAGACTATTTCAGGGAAGGGGAGGCTTGCTTACTGTCCTCAGGCTCCTCTAGTTCTGGGAAACAAACTATGTGCCATAGCCTTTAAAAATCACAGACACATGCTCCAGAAGTAAAAAAAAATAGTATTTAATTAAATGTTAATTGGAAAATTTTGGTTTCTTCTTTAGTTTGCATCCTTTATAGTGGATGATAACTACTTTCTTTACCAAAAGTCATTCCTTCTTTCACTGATTTTTTTAACTCTGCTTGCTGCTGGACAGTTGTAGCTATATGGGCAACCCAGATATTTTGCACCTGATTTTGGACATTTATCTTTTAAAGAGAATCCTGTCACTTACTCTGCCAAAATCTGTAGCAGAATATATTTTCCAAGAGCATCATATTACAAAACCTTGAGTGGCAAAAGCATCTTCTTAAATTTCCATCTGACAAGCAAAACAGAAAGTGACTGGGGAAGGAAAGTATTGGATTGAAAAATATATTATGAAGGCTTTAGATTGTAATCCCTGATTGATTGGAAGGCTATCTATTTATGAGCCTTTTTCTTCTGAAGAAATTTGATACTTTTCCCAGGGAACGTGATACATTATTTTGTCAATTAGATCTATCCTTTTCAGAGAAAAAACATGTTTTCTTCAACTGCATTTTGAATCACATTTCCAACAACTAGCTGACAAAAAATATTCACACCAGAGGGCTACTAATTTCAGCTTGGATTTAGAGCTTTGCTTTGTCTCTAGCTGAGTCCAACCGTCGTTTTCTTTTTGACAACAGTTGCAGTACTGTTAATTTAAAAGACCATAGTCAAGACACACGTGTATATTGTAGCATATCCTTTCTCACATTACTCATATCAAAAAAAAATTAAAAAAAAAAAAAAAAAAAAAAAAAAGATTACCCGTAGTTCATTATTTAAACTATCGATTCACTTTTAGCATTTCACCCATCTTGGACAGCAAAGCTCTGCTAATCAATTTTGCATTGCACCGTAATAATCTTCCTTTGGCCCAAGGTTTACACTTCATCCTGTCATGTTGGTCAAGAATTAATATTTAAATAAAGCATTTCAGTGATTTTCAAGACACCTGACCAAAAAAAAAAAAAAAAGAGTAATTTTTTTTCTTTGTCCATTGGCACTGCAAAACCTTGAAGAAGAGCTCTTGATACTTTTGGAAATTTTCTTCCAGTGCCTGATTCCAAAATTTCTGTCTTATCTGAAGGAATGCAGACAATGTTCTGTGAAAAGAATGCTTTCTGAAGAAAAGCAGTAGAATGCTCTGTGTAAAGTACACTGCTGTGGTATAAATCCTAATCCATTGATTTAACTTTCAAAAATTTCAGAATCATCTTAATCTTCCCTTGTTAGGAGACTGTAAAACCAGTATCGTATTTTGCAATGAAAATGTCCATGGTATTGATAACCCTCTAAGAAAATAAACATTATTTTTGCATATACACTTACACATGCTTATATGAATGTGTGAGATTTTGGAATTGAATGCTTTTGAATGGAAGTGTGCCCTTTGAAATGCAAACTTTTCCCACCAGCAGAAGCCTGAATACAAAATGAAAGGCAAAGATATAAGAAGATTGCAGCAAACTGTTACAGACTGTTTCTTGTTTACCATTCCATTTCCAAAAGAATGAAAATGTGGCAATTATGTTTATTCTATGACCACTAAAATAAATAAATAAATAAAATGTAGGTTTTTAGACTTGTGCCACTGAAATAAACTGAGGGATTTCAGAAGCTAACTAGTTGATCTCACGCAAAATACTGTTATAAAGTATTTATATACTTTATTCTGAAACTGAAGAGAGCGTATGTGTAAATAAATTTTAGCAGATTGGATTTTTATTTTGATCAACTAAGAAAGTGGTATGAGGCTTGCTTGTGGTCATTTTCCTGTGCGAGGATTTACCCAATCATTAATTTTATCTAACATGATAGTCTATCCCAAGTTGGCACATTCTCACAGTTGTTTTAATGAAGATGTTAGCAAAATGAAGTGAAACACAAAGTTGCACATTTTAAAATTTTTTCTTTGTATTTTCAAATATCTTTTCTGCAAATAAATTGTGACATTTTATAAAATTTCTGGTGGAAATTGGCTTTATTGTTCTGTTAACTTCATTTCATAATTCTACCCGCTGTTTAACTTTAAAAATCAGACAAATTAGAAAAACTACTTGAGCCCTATGAAAAGTTCTTTAATAAATGAAATCAAGCATATCCGAGGTTTCACAAATAAATTATATTACTACATTTGCTTTAATCTTTGAATTTTTTTTCACTATCCCAATCTGATTGAGACAGCAGTATTTTCTATAAGTTATGCACATGTGTCTTTTCAGTGTTTAATTTATTGCTGCTTATGTGCTACAAAGAATAACTGAATAAAAGTTTTAAAGCAACTCATCATAGGCAAACTCATGTTTTACTTCCTACTGTCTTGAGAACGAATAAGCTGAGGGGTGTGGAGTGAATGTGACTTTGTATAAATAATAATTCGTTTAATCTTCATGAAAAAAAAGTGTACTGATTTATCATACCCAGTTAAGGGAAACATTTACAGCTTCTTATAGTGTACAGCTTGGGTGTATTTGAACAAAAAAATCTCTTTGATAAATATTATACTCTATTACTGGATATATGTTTATACATGGATAGAGATATGTACCTCTTCCTTCTCTGCCTCTTTCCACATGTACATGCATACATAAACAGGTTGTACTAATAGAAAATTGAACAAATCCTACAAATTCAATCCTTAAAATTCAAGGCAAATACTGATATTTTTAAGAAAAATTGGATAGTTAGGATTTTCAGTTCAATTTCTACAATGGGCCCATTATCCCAATCCAGCAAACTCTTATGTCAGGTATGTAACTTCTGCATTTGTTTCAATACAATTTTTTTTTTCAGCAATAGAAAACAAACATAATTTCTAGATAAATTCTTTTATTACTGTTTAAACTCTATTATGCAGTTCAGTTTTAAATAAGATATCCTTGCATTTTCTCTTGATGAATTATCAGAAATAACTTAATGAAAATTTTGGAAATGATCAAGTTACGGTTTCACTCCCCTTGACAACTGAACTTGCTGAACTGTGCCTTACACCTTAGGGATTAGACTACTGATGTTCCTAGTGACTGAGGAAAAGAAACATTCCCATTAAAGGTTTTGCTGGCACACTTCTGTTTGCTGTGGGACTTCTGCTGCAGCGGGTCATGCTCTGCCAGCTACAGGAGCTAAACACCTGTCCTCTTTTCACATCTGCTTGGAACAAATGGAGTATTATGTAGTAATAATATCAATTCCATATCACAGCTAATAGCTGCAGATAACGATGCATGGTTTACACCCTTGGACTTCCACAGATGTGAAGGCCACTATTACCTCTTCATTTTGTAGTGATTCTATTTCAGCTGGTAGAAGCCAACCCATCCCTGCATTGCTTCTACTCTTGCACATTATGTCAGCACATTGTATGTCAGCATAACTTTTTCTACGGTCATGTCATGAACCAGGTTCAAGTACAGATCTGGCTACAAAATATCCTGGGCACTCAGTGCTATGCCATGTGTCCTGCAAAATAGCAAAAGACTTTACAAATGGGCACTGCAATGTTGATCCTAAATCTTTTGTGCTATTCTCATAACTCTTCTACTCTGAAAGGCTTCACTTTCTGAGTGCATCACTGCAGCATCACTTCATGTAAATGTTCATACTCTGTGGATGTTGGCTAGCTTTAGCAAAGGGTAGTAATATATATAACCGAGGTGCTGTTGCAATCTGTTGTGCTGTGCTTTGCACATTGTCTAGCGGATGCTGACAGTAATTTGGCTGTGGCTGTATTTCCCACGCAGCTTGGTGTGACAGAGCCTGCTGATCCATCACAGCCTGTCAGCGCTCCCACAGCATGCCTAATGGGGGGGTCTGTGATAATGTGGAAGATAAGCTATTCCCTTTCCATCAGTTGATCCTTGCACTTCTAGGTGATTTGTCTTTGATGCTTCTTGCAACATTTTACAAAGCTGTGGGCTAAAAAGCCAAAAAATTTTTCTTGCTTAACTTATAGGATGCCTGGAGTCATATACAAAAACAAATATAATAATAGATGGTGTGTAGTCAGAAATCATGTATTGGACACTAAGCAAAGGAGACAAAGCTTAATGTATTTCTGCCAGGGTTTCCCTTTCCTTTCTTTTATGATAACAACATATTTTAGGAGAAATTGTTATGAAATATAAATAAAATCATTGCAGATATCAAAATAATGAGCCAGACTTTGAATATGCTTGTGAATTTTGCACTTTACATACCTGTGCTTGGAACCTTCACTATGGGTTCCAAGTAAAAAACAAAACAAAACAAAACAGAAAAACTTTGCTTGATTTGCTCCTTCTTCTCAAAATCTATCAGTTCCCAGGCATTAGCAACCTTCAAGTGAACTGCAATGTCATAAATATAACAGTTTCTTTCCTCTTCTAAAGCTTTTACATGTTTTGGTGATAAACTGAACTGAAAAAAACAGAAGAATGAAAACACGAGTAACTAGTCTTCACTGCCTATTTTGCTCAGAACTTATCCTCAACATCCTCTAGCCCTTAAAATGCTTCAGCAATTTAGTTAAGAAGTAGTGAAAATGGCTCTGCAGGATTTTACCTTGTATGTTAAAACTCATGTCTCTTATTTCCATGAAGAGATGTTACCTCTATTCCAAAAGTGATCTCCAACATTTCAGCTGCTGCCTGACCTGGATGGCAAGAATGGTCCATAGGTGTAGACTTCACAAAATAATTAATAGATGGTGTCAGCCTGTTCCACCAATACCAGACTCCACTATTCAGAGTCAATTTTGTAATGCTGTTGGGTTCTCTTCTGTACTGGCATATCTAATATGAGGCCAGATGTCTCATCAGGAAACCTAGAAGAAAGCAAAGAATCTTGATGCATTTTTTCTTGTTTCCTAACAGAAATCTTTGCTACTTTAAGTACTGTGCAATATTAATTGACAGTTCAATAGCTATTAGTTCTATATAATCTGCTTTAATAAGCTTCAAAGGGGTAATATTTTAATTGCTAACTAGTAGGAAACATTGATTTTTTTTGTCTTGCTGCTCTCCATGAGATGTGTCACAATGGCTCTTTACCATAGACTGTCAAGTTTTAATTTCTAATCTTTGCAGCTGTTATCTCTTTCCTTGCTCTCATACTATTTTATTTTTTAATATTTTTGTCACCTAGCTCTTGTTACAAACCAGAAAATTTTAGAGTGAGAGAGAGAGAGAGAGAGAGAGAGAGAGGGAAATATCTGCAACAAGAATGGAAGAGTTAGAAGTTGAAAGAAAAGACAAATGAAGGATGTGTCAACAATCAAAATTCAACCTTGCCTTTAATAATGACTTTACAAAAATAAAAATTAATATGAATTCCAGTTATATATTCATTCCAACTTTCAGAAATATGCTATATTTATCATTAATCATTTCATTATATTCCTTTCTAGAAAAGACATGCAAAATATTTACAATACAATGGTAAAACTTTGCATGAGGCTTTACTGCTGCAAAATAAAATTGTAGTTGCATTAGGTCTGTAAAATCTCATCTACATTTATGTAACTGTAGTGCTCATATTTCTTAGCTTTTTGTTTTATTGGCAGCCACTATTACAGTATTTGAGCAACATCACATAAAATTGCTAAATCCAGGTATGTCTTCCAATAATTAGAGGCTATGCTCTACAAACTAGAATACTATAAATAGTTGATTACAGACAAATATTGATTCTGTGTAAAGGTAAGAGTTGGTAGGAAAAATAACTATTAGAAAATTGAGCTAAGAAATGCATAGTGATATGACAGGTAGAAAAAGAACTTTTGTCCAGTAATGATGGTAGAATTCTTAGGATAGAAATAGCATGTCAGTTTCATTTAAATAGGTTTTCTCAGATCAGTTTTTGAAAACTAGGTGTGGATAGCCTCTAAGTTGCCTGTAGTGCATATGTATAAATATATGCATAATCAAACATGGATCAAACATGGAAGAGTAAGTAGGCAGTTGGGAAAATTTTTTATTTTTTTTTTTTCTTAAGAGCAGCATTACCTTAAGCTTTCTTCTCCTGGAACATCTCTAAATGCCATTTTTTACAATAGATATCAAGATGCCATGAACTTATAATGGACCATTATATTGAAAGTGCTTTTCTAACTTCAAATAAATGCTTTTTCTGAAACTTTTAAAATCATATTATTTTTAACTACAGTCACTTGACTTTTTTCTTTTCTTTTCTTTTTCTAGATTGCATAAATGGAGTTCTTTAGGGATACAAGTATAATATTTTCTTGTGTAGCAGCTTCCTTTCTAAGAAAACCCAAATAATTTAATATTTTTAGTACTATCACATATTATAGTGTAACTTGCTGGAAGCTACACATGTACCATAAATATCAGCGTAGTAATATAACCAATTTTATGACATGTTTTAAAGCTATAAAATTTACTTCAACCTTTATATTTTAACCTACATACATAAGATTTAACTCAAATCTTTATTTCTGTATGATCTTCTTATTCTGCTTTCAGAAACTAAACCATGACTTAGCTCAAATCCAGAAGTAAGAAGTGTTTTAAGTTATCAACATTTCCTGCAAAATGCAAATATTGGCTTTCATCCTTAACACTTTACCAGTTTCTTCAGTATTCTGTTTGAGGAGCTTTCTCTCATCTCACTCCCTGGTTTTGGACAAATCACTTTGCATCTCTCAGACTTCCCTTTTATGAAGTGCATAAAATATTTACTTGCTGTTCTTACCTCCCAGTGGGCATTATGTGGGTTAATTAGTTAATGTTTGCATAGCACTTTGAAAATGTAAAGCGTTATATTAGCATCAAGAATAATTACTATGAAGCCTATTAAAAACACAATGCATGATCAATTAGCTCAGATCAAAGGACTCATAATTGCAAAAGATCTAATTAAAAGTTGATAAACAGAATTATGGAAAGCAGACAAAATTTTTTACCACCTCACTTAAATGGCACACAGACCTATTTAGCAATTACCATGCCTTGTATTCCTCATGTCAGAGTCTGAGCGGCTAGATGTTTGAAAAAAGGCAATATTTTCCTAATTTTTTTTATGAGTTCATTAAGCCCCATTTTAAAATATCTAACAGTCTTTCTTTAAAGTGAATGTGGCGAAACACACTTATATGAGTTACGATTGTTAATTTAATTAATCAAGAGACCATATCATTTTGTCTAAGTCTAAAGCTTATGGTTTCCTGACTTGGAAATTTACTGATAGAGAAATTTACTGATAGGAATGATGCTACTGATAGAGCAACAATAGAAGCTTTATATGATAATGTTGAATTCAGAATAATATTGTAAGTAAATTTTGAATATTTAAATCAGGCCATACTTTTGCTTCAAAGATAATAGCACAGCATACTATTTGTCTGAGGTCTGGAAGTTTAAAAAACAAACAAACAAACAAACAAACAAACAAACAAAAAAAGCCCCCAAAACACACTGCTGCCATTTGTCACACAGCAACAACATGTGATGAAATATTGATGGGAAGGTTCAGTCACCCCCAGTATCTGCCTCTGACACTGTGGACCAACATTATAAGAGGCATTACTTTTGGAGCAGCCTTCTTACATATTTTTTTGAAAGTATCAGATTGCAACAGAATTTGAGGCTACTTTAAGAATTTATAAAAACATTTGGATAGCAACATTCTTTGAATATTTTCAGTACAAAGTCTGCAGAGGTCTGAAATATTGCTTGGAAGGTTGTCTTTGAGTTGTTTAGAGGCCTATAGCGTATCACTGTTATACGCTGAGGAAGACAGCAGTGCAAATTCTGGTATCCTATGCTCTCTTAGTCATTAATGTGTTTTTGCCACTAAATGTTGTTTAGGACAACATAAGACTTCTTTTCTCAAACTAATGAAAGCCTTGAGCAGTAATTATACTGTGCAGAATGCTTGCATATTTTGACAATGATGACTTTTTAAGATACTAACTTTTCACAGTTCCAAAGGAGATCATCTATTATTTTAAAACTGTAACAAAATTTTAACAAGAATATACACATTTGTCTAGCATCTGCCATGATCTGTATTTCTTATGCCATTTATCAGAAAATGAGTAAATATTCATCTTAAATTTCCAGGATTCTGGGATCAAGAAGCATCTGCCGTCTAGTGCGTGTTCTCAGAAGGACTTATATCATGAGGTTACAAATTGAAACAACTGCACTTAAGTCCCTGGATATACTTACTATGTTACCCATTCCAAATTTTCTTGTCTTATTTATTCACCTTCCAAACAGCTCCGATAAATGTCTTGTAGTGATTCTATTCGAAAGTCTGTCTAGATTTAATACTTGTAAGGATTTTTTTTCTGTTCCTCCACCCCAGTATTTACAGATAATATTCATTGTTTGCTTGGCATGTGTGATCTTCTCACAAACTTCTGTAAGAAGCCTTATCTTTGGTAGCAAGCATGTCTCTTCTAAAAGAACAGTATTAACAACCAGAATACTGCAAAAGCTAGTAGCTTGTTTGCTTTATTAATATAGATTTATTCAGATCAAACATGTGCATTTCCATGTGTTGACATTCTCTGTGAACACTGGGTGCTTTCAAACTAAAATAAGTTAGTGAATTCTAAAGCAGAACCAGTAAAAGTATCCTGGCTTGCAGCAACCTCATTCGAACTCATTAATCATCAGCCAACTGATAATTCTGAAAACTTTAGTCAGAACTTAAGGAAAACAAAACAGAACGAAACAAAAAGAAAAATTAATATTCTCCTTTCTTTTTCTTTTCCCCTTTTCCCTTTTCTCTTTTTCTCTTTTTTCTTTTTCTCTTTTTTTTCCTTTTGCTTTTCCTTTTCCTTTCTCTTTTCCTCTCCCTTTCCCTCTCCCTTTAGCTTTTCTTTTTCCTTTTCCTTCTTCTTTTTTTTTTTTTCAATAGTCTTTAGAAATTCTGAAAAACCTCAACTTATATATTTTCATGTGCATGTTGTAGGCAATCAGACATTTATTAAAGAAATGGGATAAAATTTCATGTAGTGTTAATATAAAATATAAAATAATATAAAATATAAAATAACATTTTTAAAGTATTGAATATTAATAATTCAATTCAATATCATGGACGTTTTTTACACTTCATTCACTATCTGATTTTCATATGGGTCCCTCTACTTCTTGGTTTAAATCACTTTATTTTTACACAACTGAACAACTGAATGTTGTTTGAATGAGGAAACAAAATCTGCATAATTCATCATTTCATCTGTCTAATTCATCAGACAGCCATACAGAATTATGAAGGAAATTCATTCAAAGATATTTGATATTCAATTTAAACTATAACCCAAGGAAGTCAGAGTATTAAAAGGCATTCAGACATCCGGATTTTCTCATGATCACTATCTGTAACTGGGATCAAATTTCAAAAAAGGTTCAATTTCTATGAGGTAAAAGAACACATTTTTAGATATTTGCTGTTTAGATTACTGCTAAATCATGTACAGCTATGACTTTTCATCATTAAAATTGTCGAGTTATTATCTGTCAAAATCTTGCCACTACCTTCATATACAGATGACTTAACTTCTGAATATCTAGTCATGCCAGTTGTGGATCCAGGCTAAAGGCATGATCATACATTTGGAGATTTCTTCAATAAAAATCAAAGATTCCTTTTTTTTTCAGTAACATTATTGATAACCGCTGCAGACTGAAAGTGGGTTTTTTTCTTCTAATTAAAAAAAAAAAAACAACTATAAAAAACAACAAAACAAAACCAAAATAACAAAAACAGCAAAACATAAATTTTGATATATTTATCCTGTAACTTAGATGTGAGAATGAAAAATTGGCAATAGCTGATGAAGTATTCATTGACTGTGAAAGAAATATTAATTCTTTGATATTGGCTTCATCCACGACATCTCATTTCTTTACACTGTACTATCATGGTTGTGCTCTTTGTTTATTCCTCAAATGCAATTGGCAAAAATTATCAAAGGATGTCTTAGACTCTTGTTCAAATTCTACACTTAATTTTTAATTTTTCACATCAACTTAGGGACAGATTTTTTTCAGATAAAGCACAGAGTAAATATGTTCAACATAAAATTGCTTCTCTGCCCTGAAAAATAATAACAACAATACTAAAAATACAGGAGTGCCAAAATACAATTCACCTAGTTATTGTGAGAATCCTTCTTTGTTTTTTGGCTCAAAGCTTGCTTCCTGAGGTATTTCTTGTGATAAGACTCTGAGTGACTTGTCAAGGAGGCAAGTGATGGGTGCTAACTGTGTGACAATCGATATCGCTTTGGGAACATTTGAAAGCCCCTTCCTCCAGAGCTGCTTGCTCTGTAGAAGAGCGGATGAGAGTGCTCAGGAGTGTTTACTGGCAGAAGATCTGGCCTGTGACTAAACAGCTCCAGCTAGTTGTGGGAAAATTGGGGAACGATACCATCGTGTTCTGTGAGAAACAGGATGCAGATGGGCATCCCTGCTCCCTCTTATCTGCTGGCAAGGCCCGGAAGATGGGAACAAAGGAGTTTCTGCTGAGATCCCAGAGCCAGAAGCTGTCACTCAAAGGAGAGCTGACTCAACCACTTTGGATTTGAGCTGTCACTCCAAAGACAGCTGACTCGACCACTCTGAAACTATTGAAAAGGGGCCATCATCACCATGGTCGTCTTGTCGTCGTGCTTCTCGTCGTCGTTGTTGTCAACAGAACAACTCTGCCTGACGACCCACCGCTACTGAAGATCAAAGACTGAACTATGAACCACGCTGGATCCATGGTGGTGACTATGTCCCTCTTGCTGCCTATAAAGACTCCTTGCTTCTTCTCTTCTATTTTTTCTATCGCCCTCCTTCCCTTCCCCATTACCCTGATTCATAATAGTGTCCGTCCTCCCCTTCCCCATTTCCCTGATTAAGATTTGTAA
This sequence comes from Tetrao urogallus, assembly GCF_951394365.1. Lineage (NCBI taxonomy): Eukaryota > Metazoa > Chordata > Aves > Galliformes > Phasianidae > Tetrao > Tetrao urogallus. Next base: position 26,584,348 of record NC_136815.1, on the reverse strand, counting down.
TAAACTGGTCGGACCAACATTTGAACCGTTGCTTCTTAATCTCACGCCGGGTATATAGATAATAAAAGAACCTCCTCTCCCTCCTATAAATTGGAGCGAGACAGTTATACAGGAAAAAGGGCAAATTTTAAGGCTTTCTGCACGAATGAAGGACATGAAAAAATCCCCACTTAACTATTACAGACCAGGTGGCATCCCAGTATTATTGAGAAGATCATTACCTTTGCTGGGATGTGTACGTGCCATTCTCAGTCTCACTTGTGACAAGAATGTTCTCATTCAGTTTGAGTACCTCAATGTGGTATGTTTCCAGCCTCATCTACTTCATACCATTGAAATAAGTATTGTTACAAAATTTCATTTTGTTTCAAATATTGCTAGAATAAATTTGAAGATTATAGATTGATTTTAATTATTAAATTAATTAGATTTTAATTGTAATTAAAATATTTGTGCCAGGACACACAAAAAAACAACAACAACAACAACAAAAAAAAAAAAAACAACCAGGCTTTTGTTTGTACAGAAGAGACATCAAGCCCCCTGCAGCTACATTTGCCACAGATGAATCATATGAGGGGCTACAGGATAGTTTCTTTGAAAAGGAGGATGAAAAAAAGAAACCACCTGCCCATTTAATTTTTTTGAAACTGTGCTTCTGTGAAGTGTTGATGAAGCGTGACTGATGATGTTCAGTGACTCAACAGGATACAGAGCATCAAGCTCTCATGCCCAAGACAGTTGTATATTTTGTTCAGTAACTAATTAAAGTATGATGAATGCATCAAATTTGGTTGTTGTTGGTTTTTGTTCTTGTTTTTTTTTCTGCTGATTTTTTTTTTTTTTTTTTCTGAATCTGCATTTTTTCTACCTCCTCTCCTTGTTTCTGAATACTATGGTATCTTATGGTACTTTAATCATTCACTAACTCATGCAGCCAGTAAAATCCAATTCCTAATGACATCTACTACACTCAGTCTCGTACACTGAACTAAACATCAAGCTAAACCCCAAAATAATATGTTTTGCCATAGATGGGAATAGGAGACCGATTACCTACTAGTGCTGCTGCTGCTGCTCTAAAGAACTCATAAAACAAGATTCCAGTCAGCTATGAATGAGATCCTGTCTCTTTTTGCAAGCTTAGAAATAGAATGAGGAGCTAAAAGTAAAAAAGTTGGTAAAATATGCTGGTGTTAAATACCCTTCCTTAATTCACCATTCCATATGGCGAGCTGAACAAAAAATACTGCTCATAAAAACACACAGGCATATTTTTCAGTCCACACCTTTAATATACAATGTTATGCAGACTTTATCAGCATTGGAAAACATTAAAGGGGATGAAAAAATGCCTATGAATGCCTATGAGGTGTACAAATATGTGCTTCTGCTTTATAGTCAGAAATCCCAAATTAATTTTATTTTAAACAGCAGTATTTGCAGAGGAAATACTTGTTTAAGCTGTGCTAAATTTCTCCCTACACACAACTAGTAAGAAGTCTGTTCACATCAAGCAGTAGCAGACATTCAACAATGTGCATTTGGATCTCCATTAAGTTACAGAATTACAGCTTTAGGCAAGCTGCTATCACCACTATGCTTTGTTACAGATTAATGGAATACTCTCACAGCCTATGAGCAACAGATAACACTACTCAGATAATTTATTTTTTCTATAATTTTAGTATCTATTTAAAACACTAAAATATGTACTTCCCTTAATACAGTTTGATGTTCAGATTGAAAACTAGTCTGTATTCTGTCAAGATCAAAGTACTAATTACAATTTTGGGGATTACTAGCCAGAGATAAATAAGGAAAAATCTAGGCATTTTTTCTTTTCTTTCTTTTCTTTTTTTCCTTTTTTTTTTCTTTATTTTTTTTTTCCTCCTCACTTCATTGCAAGTTTCATCATAACTAGATTTATTTTATACCTCCATGGTCAAGCTAAATTTAGGTAATTTCAGCTCTATATTTAAAATTGGATTGATCCTAAAGAAAAATTATAGTGAGTTTGATGAGAAAGAACAGTTGTCCAAATCCTTACATACTGTTTAGTCTCACTACAGAGAAAAAGAGGGAGTTATGATTTAGCAACATTTATCACAGCTTTATGCTTAAAACTAAAAGACACATATATATTCTAGAACACTTTATGAAATCTAATTTGCTTCTTCTCTTCTATGCTCTATTATAAAGGAAGTGCTTATCTCAAGAAAGCTTACATTCGCTGTTTCATGTAAGACAATTGATATCTTCAAGTAGTTTCTGCAAATTTATTTCAGGAAATCCTAGAGAGTGATGAGGTCTCCCTTTAGCCTCCTCTTCTCCAGACCCCAAAATATGAAAATATGTGGCAACAACTGGTGGCAAAGCTTGGTACAGAAGTTTGCCTTGTTGAGTAATACAAAATGAAATTCAGAAGTCACTATTAAGTTGCTGAGATGTGTACCAGTTTCCTCACAAAAAACCCTCACACCTATTTGATTCCTGATAAGAGAGTATTCCAATTGGTATTGGACACTTCCAGTAGTTGCAACAAAAGTGTGAAAGTGTGCTCAGGAGGCTCTGGAAGTGAGGGAGACAGTCTTCCAAATAATGAGGATAATGCCCAGGGCTGCACCTGTGTATTAGAAACACATCCTGCTTCACTGTCATTTGCTTTTACATTTGCAAGTACAGAACTTGAAGGCATTTGTCTCTACAAAGTCCCTGGTGGATGTGGCAAAGGCTGACCAGACGCCCTGTATCTTTTTCTTCAGACCTCTCCTTTACTGTTATCTTTAAGTATACCTATATCCTCTGCTCCATGCTCTTCAAGGAAATGAAAGTATTCTGAGGACTGGTCTAAGACTCATAAGAAGTATCGAAAGAACTACACATGATCACAAAGTTTACTGCCTTCTATGTTAGTGAAAAATTCCTGTTTTACCTCAGTATCCTTAAACAATTGTACGGTCACATTTGTTTTAAAGAGATGGAAAAGAAGTTGTATCAATATAATACAATGCAATAAACTGAAACAGGGAACAAACAGAATTTTACTTATTGATAATTTTGTTTAAAGCATTATGGGAAGATACTCAAGGAATCAAATGATAGAGCGATGCTCATGGTTTAAGAGCTGCAGTAGAACAGAACAGGATTTCAGAAAGACATATTTATTGTGGTTGCTGGAAATCCTGAATGTGTATAGATTTTGGGATATCTCAGATTGTCTTTATCCGCTGTAGTCACAGTATTGTTTTCTTCTATATTGTATGTAGCGGTTTATCAGCATCTATTCTGCTTATAAAATCTATACAGCACTAAAATAAACATGCAGTAATACATATTGTCAATAAAATTTCTCATTTTGACTATGCAATGCTTGAAACTTAAGGCCAATCATATCAAAGCAAGAAGTTCTTTTCTACATAATTCCTCAGTAAAGACAATATTTCATGAAATTGTCAAGTTCTGACATACAGCTGATCACAGTAAATTCCTTAAGGGTCTTAGAAGAGCCTCATATACAAAGTGCCTTGAGAAATATGTTTCTGGATGTTTTTCAACAAGATATAATATGCAGAGCCTAAATTATATATTAGAGTTCCATCATTAAAAGTACAAGCAAATATTACAACTAATCAGATTTTTTTCTTTATCACATTATTATCAAGAGACAGTATTTTATTACTCCGAGTGATCAATTCACAGCTTAAGGCATTTCTGTCATTTAAGAGATTTCCAGGTTTCCAGATTAGTAATTTTGTCTACAGCCTGGACTGCAACTGGTCGTATACCATTCTTCACTCTAAATGAGATCCAGATGTACTAGCAGTTTTAAAGTATGTTAATCAACCTCTGTATTAGAATAAATTAATTGAGTGTCACTATATCACTCTGTGGCAGATTAAATAATGTTGATATGAATGAGTAGATAAAGAATTGTAAGTTGAATATTTTTGCAACCTTTATATGTATGATTGAAACAAACACATTTTGTGTATACATCTATGCGCATACTGCTTTCTTTAATTCAGGAAAAACAGAAACAGCAATTAAGTTTGCCATAGAATGAGCAATCATGACAACAACAAATCAATTTCCAAATAATTTGTACAATGTGGTACTATAAATCGTACAAGCAGGATCAACAATTAGCAATAAAATATCAAGCCACAATTCTCCAGTCTCCCAAAATACATATACATATGTGAAAACATAATTTTTAGTTTACTATCTTACAAGCTTATTTACTAAATAAGTAAAAACATCAAGGGTCTGAACATTAGTACAGTTCAAAAAGAAAGAAACCCCTATCCTGGGGCGAGTTAAACATGGCATGGGCCAGTATGTCATGAGGTGTAATACTCCTTCTATATTTAGCCTTGATACAACCTCAGCAACATAGACAGTGGAATTGATTGTACCCTCACCAAATTTGTGGATGACACCACGCTGAGTGGTGCTGTTGACACAATAAGAGGAAGGGATGCCATCCAAAGGGACCTGGACAAGCTTCACAGAGAAGGTTTAACAAGGCCAATTGAAAGGTTTGGAAGGCCAACAGTATCCTGGGTTGCATCAAAAGAAGGGTGGCCAGCAGGGCAAAGGAGTTGTTCTCCTACCCATCTGCCTTTCTAAGCTTCTGTATGAAGTACTGCATCCAAGCCTGGGGCCTCTAGAAAAGCTGCAGAGGTGTTAGAGTGGATCTAGAGGAGGGCCACAAAGATGATCAAATGTCTGGAACACCTCTCTTGGGAAGAAACGTTGAAGCATAGCATATTCTCCATCATTGACTGGTCTGTGGAACAGGGTGCCTCTGGCAGAGAGATCACTTCTTCCAGGTCTGGGATCAGCAAGAAGGCTTGGAGACTTTCCAGGGTTTGGAACAGCCCCAAGTAACATGGCAAATGAACTGCAGGAGGAGGTGAGCAATAGCAGAAGTTCCTGATGACAGGAAGAAAGCAAATATTACACTCATCTTTAAGAAGGGCAAAAGGTACAATCTAAATAACTACAACCAGACAGACTTCAGTTTCTGGGACATGCAAATCCTCTTGTAAGTTATTTCTATACAAGATGATTAGGAATAATCAATTTAATTCTAGCAGGAACAAACTTGATTGATTTATATGATGAGCTGACTAGCTCTGTGGACAAGAAAAGGGCAATGGATTTTGTATATCTTGACATTAGCAAGATATTTTATGCAGTTTTTCATAGGCTTCTTATTAATGAATTGGTGAAATGACTGAATGACAAAGATGGGCTGAAAAACAGGCTTGACTTCAGGGCTTAAAGTGCTGTGATCAGTGATACAACATCCAGCTGGCAGTCAGAAGTCAGACAAATCTCTCAGAGATCAATACTAGGGCCAGTAGTGTTTAATGTCCTTGTTAACAATGCTGGATGAAGAAGGGCAGTTTCAGCAAGTTTGTATATCATACCAAACTGAGGGAATGGGAACAATCAGTATGAAGAACAAGGCAGCTGTTCACAAGGGCCAGAATGGACTGAAGTAATAGCCTGACAAGAACCTTGTGGAGTTCAAAGAAAGCAAACAGGAAGTCTTGCACTTGTACTATAATAAACACATGCACCAGTACAGTCTGGGGGCGGACAATCTGGAAAACAGTTCTGCAGAAAAATTACCTGAGTTCCTGGTGGACACTAAGCTGAACATGAGCAATGTGCAATTGCACCAATGAAAGCCAGCAGTTGGCTGCATTTTGTCAGTGTGTCAAATGGAGGGCAACCAAGGTGCTCAAGGATGGAATGCAAGACCTATGAAACTGGGGGAATGTGTTCATCCAGAGGCTCAGGATAGACCTTCTTGCTCTTCACAACTGAATAGAAAATAGAGAAAAAATGGAGCCAGACTCTTCATGAAGGAACATGGAGGTAGAATGGGACGCAATGTACACAAGTTGGAACAGACTGAAATAGGCTTAGAAATAAAACTGAAAAGAAATATTGCTTTTGCTAAAGGAAACCATGCTGGGAAATTCAAGTTCCTTCAACCTTGACTCTTTAATCTAAAATTCTTCCAGTGGTTATAAAAGTACTAATAAATCACTCATAGAGTGTTTAAAAAGTCACAGTAAACTGAAACACAAAGCAATAACATTTTGCATTTCCTTTTTCATTAGTCTAACAGTAAAGCCTAGGAGCGTTTCAGTTACAACTGGAAGAACCCTTTCAAATATGTAATGGTTCCAGCTCTGTTACTCAAAGACTGAAAAGACTCCAAGACTTTTTAAGAATAGACAACTTATTCAACAAACACCAAGTTGCGACTGGATATTACTCGTATTTATTTCTTTATTTATTTATGATCCAAGAGTAACTGTTTTCCACAAGGTATAAGATTTTCAGATTCTTTCCAGACAAGAATGAAAGAGTGACCTTATTGCTTTTTTTTCATTCTGTACATCACCTTTAAGAAAGTGATTGTTCCTGCTAAGAAGATTAGTAAGAGAAAACAAGAGAAGAAACAAAAGCAGCTCTTTGATAAACAGAAATGATCTATCTCTACAGACATTCAAAGCCAGTTTGGTAGACAGACTTGTTTTGTTATACAAGGTGTGAAAATCAGCGATGACAAGTAAAACTTTGGTTTTGAATTCTCCTGTCCTGAATACTGAGTGTTAAATAGGTATGATGCTTTACAGATTACTATATTGGACTAGTAGAAGTGTTAAAATATATATTATTTTTCATATTTATAATTTCTGTGATGTGGTAGTGCTACAACCAAGGAGAATAAAATAAATGGTAGCCTAAAAATGCAATTTAGAAGACAAGAAATAAAAATGCATGACTGACAGAGAATATATACAGTACAGAACAAATGCTGGCTGATCTATTGAATTCCTCAACATATGGGACACTGTGAAAGTAAAATTACAATCACAATTCCAATTTTAGGTCCTCAGTATGAAAACAATGCAATAGGGGCACTGGAAAGCAAACAACTTGCTCAGCCATTCATAATAAATGAAGTAGATATCAGTGTAGTTTATTTGTAGAAGTTGTTGTTTCAGCAAGATACCACACTTGCATCACTGAGAGATGTGTTCTTAGGTCAACACTGAGAAATTCTTGAAGGGCCTATGGTAAAAAGATATTGATTGCATTTTCTATGCTCAGTTGACATCCATCTATCCAAGCAAATTTCACAGAACACAAATTCATTATAAACAATCATTATTATTGTTAATATTATGAAAATGCAACTGTTTAAAAAACCTGAAGCATCTGACAATGAGATTACAAAGAATACTAATTACCACTTGCACTGTACTTCATAGGTAATGAGCTCCCTGAAGTCAAAGCCTTAACCAGACACCTTTTGCTCTATGTAGCTGAAGGATAGTAGTTTTAATAGCACATGGTGGAAAGAGACATGGTTGAAACAATAAAATCTCTAGTGAAGGTGGAGGTACCCTGCTGGTGAAAGACAAAGTATCACTTCATCAGTTTAAAAGTTAAAAAACTTTTAATAGAAAAAGAAATGTCTATAAAAGAAAACTGCTACAAAAATAAGGGTAGATTTTTTTTCAGTTGTGAATTCAGATTCCCAAGAATAAATTGGAAATGCGCATTAAAAATCCTACATTACAGTAATTCAACATCCAGTTTGAAAAGCATTGCAAAGAGATTGACATGACAAATTTTTAATTGCAGAATGTTATTGAAAGTTAAAAATAAATGGGTAACAAAGGTAATAAAAAAGCATAAAGATGTTTTCAGTAGGTATCAAATGTGCAGTGTATGAATAACATTTGTTAGGTTGAGTCACATGTATAATGGCAACTAGATGTGAGGAATGGAAGTCTGATATATATGCAAGAGTAATATTTGATTGAAAGATCAAGTGTATATTTTTTAAATATTATGTAAGAGAAAACAGAAAACAAAATAAGAGTAACTCTTACTTTCACCATTAGTACTCAAATAGTGTTACTATGTTTGAAATACCATTAGCATAAAATTAACAATGTGAAAGCAATACTAATGACTTCAAGACATATTTTCCCTGAGAGAACTTCTAAACCAAAGAAGCCAATGAAACAACTCCTCCTATTTCCCAGGAGACTCAATTTTTATTTCCTACATTTATTTAGAGTCTTATCTTCCTGGCCGTTGTCAAATAGACATCTGTATAGTACCAGCTTCTATCATCAATTCAGACGGCATTGCCAAAACAGAAAGAAGCAGCTTGTGTTGTCGCAATATGATTTTTGAAAATTATGGTATATAATGCACAATGACTTTCAAGTTGCAGACTGAGACTTGCCCACTGTCAAATTTGTAAAAAAAAAAATCAACTTTGCTTTTACGTGATTGTAATAGATCTGATGTGATAACTACTAAGAACCAATATATATAGAGCACAAGAGAAGCATGAGTAAGCAATAACTAGGCATAGTCCATGCAAAACCTTGTCCCCAAAAAAATGCTTTTAAAGGAAATAAATTTACTGAAAAACTGTGAACAACTCTGAATCTATTCTTACATAGTCACCCATATTAAGTATTTACAGCTGTTATAAATTTAGACTATGACCTTGATAATGTACACACTTCCCCTGCAGTGTGCGATGAGACTTGCATTTTAATAATGATGTTTATAGAACATTTTATTAAAGATAGTAAAGCTTGTAACAGCTAAGTGTGGAGAATGCATGTACAAAAATAATATGATGTGAGACGGCAGTGCAAATATATACTGAAAATCCATTAATAGGGGAAATTGGGTATCTGTTTAAACCAACCATTTCTCTTTCACTGTTGGTGGCAAAGGTTTATATCCAAAACTAACAAGACTGGCCTCATCTGTTGCTTGAGTAACCTTTTGTAAAATGAATTTCATCATCTTATGGGCTAGCAGCTTGCAAAACACTTATTTACAGCACTATAATCCATAGTCCTAATGCTATTAATGAAATGATTGATTTGAATGTAAATTTCAGTATAAGCAGTGCAGGATTCAGTGTTACCAGACTAGGAAAATTAACACATTAACCCACGGAGATGGCTTTATCATTACACCTGTAAAATTAATTTCTTCATAAAAACTGGGGAAAAAAAAAAGATGTGCAAATAGAATTGAAACTTGGAACTCTGATCCTATTAGATGATCTGGAGTGCAAAATTTTATATTGCTTCTGAATTTATTTGCAGAATTACGATTGCACAATGAAAAAATAACAAGAGCAAGTGTAGAGTCTTGCACCTGAGGAGAAATAACTGCAAGCATTGTACAGGTTAGAGGATGACCTGCTGGAGACCAGCTCTTTGAGAGCCATGAGCCAGCAGTGTGCCCTTGGGCTGAGGAAGTCAATGGTATTCTGGAGTTCATTAAAAAGAGTGCGGCCAGCAGGTGCAGAGAGGCAATCCTCCCCTTCTGCTCCCCCCCTGCTCAATCCACATTTACAGTACCATGTCCCATTCTAGGCTCCCCAGTTCAAAAAAGGCAGGGGTCTCCTAGAAGGAGTCCAGCAGAGGGCCCACAAAGATGATTAAGAGTCTGGAGCATCTCTCATGTGAGGAAAGGCTGAAAAGCCTGGGACTGCTCAGCCTAGGGACAAGAAGATGGGACATCTAATAAATGTTTATAAATACCTAAATGGAAGGATGAGGCAAATGGATGAGGCCAGGCTCTTCTCAGTGGTGAACAGTGGCCTAAAACTTGCAGATAGAAAGTTCCATACAAACATGCAGAAGAACTTTACAATAAGGGTGATAGAGCATTGGAACAGATTTGGACTTAGTGATCTCTTGAGGTCCCTTCCAACCTCTGCAATTCTGTGATTCTGTGAAAATACATTGCTTTAAGGAATATAGACTGAAATATACTAGGTTTCCCATAGCAATAGAAAATACCGAAGAATAAGGCATGCCACCATAAATATTACAACATCCAAGGCTCTTTTTCTCCTCAGTTCATAAACTTTTACTAAGAATTTACAAAAAGAGCTGGCTAGTTATCCGTCTGTGGCCTACTTCCTTCATGATCACTTAATGCTATAATAGCTCCTCGCATCACTCTGAAAAGAACATGACACTCCTCAACATATTTCATATATCCCACGTGTCTGTCATGCCTTTCCTCTCATGTCTTACTAGGAACAGAAACAAAACAGCAATTGCCTGTTTTTCTGGAATGTTAGCATATACCTGTGTAACTGCAGTCAAAGCAGCTGCAGATCCTTCACATTTCAAAAAAAAACAGATTCCATTTCAGTTTAGCCTTCTTAGAAAGAAAGTACTTACTAAAGAAAGTTATGGTAGAAGAAGAAAAAGTTCTTAGTAAATAAAAGACAGCTTGGGTGTTTTAGTAAATTAAAGTTATCCCAAAGGATGGTCATGATTATTACATTTTGTGTATCATGAATATTTCCTCATCTCTACTATAGTATCTTAGTTAACAGCTCATAAGGATCCACCATTATAAGAAATAGACATTATTTTCCTCCTTGTCCCTCTCAATAAATCTGTTCACTCCCCAGCAAGTGTGCCTTGGCAGCAGTGCAATCCTGTGAGTCACTAACAAGATGGTACACCTGAGGTCAACCAAATCACTCCTTAATATAACAATTGCATCTCAGCTTGGCAGTCAATCACCTATCATTCTCCCCAAATGAACAAACAAAACTGCAGGAGAAGATGCTCTTTGGCACCAGCTTCCTTTAAAGTGGTGGCAACAGCTGGTCCAGCAGATGCTTCTCCAGCGACTCAACACCTGTGCATTTGCGTTTCTGCAAAAAGACGTATTAATAGATATTTCTTTCCTCTTTGCAAAATCTTGCAATTTTCATGGCTAAAATATATGGATTTAAAGGTATCTAAATCTATGAATTAAGCAGAACACTACTTCAGTTGTAGAAAAGAAATTAAAAGAGCCTTATAAGCCTCTAGTGGTATAATCTCTGCATTTCACAATTTATGTTTGATATTGACTTGGGATACCTGATATGCTTTAGGACTGTAACTTCTGGCAAAGAAATGCAATTAACCAGTAAAACCAAGTTATACTGAAATAGATGTGATACTTGTACATGCACGCACTTTTTTCTAATTAAAACTCTGAAGAGTTTTTGAATTGGCAAATGGATACCTTGTTATTAGTATACATAATTTCTTAGTTCCTGAATAGAACAGAGTTCCTTTGGTTATCTGGTGACCCACTTTTCTACTAGAGTTTTTTTTTTTTAATCTGTCTGTTTAGTCACAAAAATCACACACACTAGTCACACACACTAGTCACACACTCACAAAAAGTGTGTACATGTAAAAAAAAAAAAAATCCTTTCTCCCTAAATAGTCTAGAAAATCCCAGCACTGCAAGGAAACAATCAGTCATGACTATAAAATCCACCCACACAGAAATTTAGTAATTTCAAAATATAAATTTCATGTACTCAAACCTATAAGAAAATAAGAAAAACACCTACATCATACTTTTCTAATAATCAGAACTATTTTCCATTTAGGATCCTAGGAGATAACAACAATGTTGTACAGTTATATCAGAACTGCTCATTTTTCTACTACCATCCCTATTAGAGAATCACAGAATTGTAGGGGCTGGAAGAGACCTCTAGATATCATCTAATCCAACCCCCCTACCAAGCATGCTCTGTAGTCCAGGAGCACACCTATGTGTCCAGGCAAGTCTTCAACATCTCCAGAGAAGGAGACTCCACAACCTCTCCTGGCAGCCTGTGCCAGTGCTCTGTCACCCTTACTGTGAAGTTCTTACACACAACTGTGCGGAACTTTCTGTGCCTCAGTTTGTGGCCATTTCCCTTGTCCTATTGCCACGCACTGCTGAAGAGTCTGGTCTCGTCCCTTTGCCCTCTGCACCTTAGATATTTTTATAGGCATTGATCAGATCCCCAGATGATTAAAGATGTAAAGTACTTTGAAGTACTTTAAAGTACTCTTGCTCCTACTTTTATCATACAATTACCTACAGCCTGTGTATCTCACCATTATGATTCTGGGAAAAACATACTAACGGATTTCTTAAGATTTAAGCCAAACTATGTCAAGAGAAAAGGCCTAGATCATGAAGAGGCAGTCTCTGGAATTCCTCATGTCTTACAATTAAAGACTTCTTTTTACATTCTTTTCTGTTTTGTTGTTGTTGTTGTTTGCTTGTTTCTTTTTTTGGGGGGAGTTTTTGTTTTGTTTTGTTTTCTATAGGATTTTGGGTTTTCTGTTTTTGTTTTTGTTTTAATTGTTCTTGTTATTTATTTATTTTTTACTATAAAATTCTAAAATCCCTGGGAAATACTAAGCTGTGTGTTAGCAAAGCATAGTAGCTATTTTCTGTGCATATAAATAATGTCTGAACTCTGTTGCTCTCCAAAGTGCTCAATCAGCATTGCTGTAAGCAGCGACCTGATAGCCAAAAGAACTTCGGTTTCACTTAGAATTTTCAGTATTTAAACTAAAATCTGAGTATTGATGAAAGAGAATATAAATTTGAAGTTATGCTTTAAAAAATGATTTCTTATTATTACATAACTAATTTTTGGGGCAAATTTCAAATTATTTCACTTTATGAATAGAATTCACTGAAATATATAAAATAAGCCTTTACAAATATGGCTTTTGTTTGTGTTTTTAAATAATCACAAAAATTATTAGTAAGAGCAAAAGTACTTTTTAAAAATAGTATAATGTATAAAGAACTCAATTAACTCTTTCCTACAGTACTCAGATAATACTCTTATAAAGAAGCCATCTCAGACAGCTGATACTTCTGAAAAAGAGATAAATGTATATTTCGAATAAAAAGGAAACAAAATGGAATGTTTCAGCACAGAAATATCTTGACGTAGAGGGAAATTAAATGTCTTTCTTGAGTTCTTAATACTAACTTCCACCTTACTATGAGAATGTAGGACATCACAAATGAAAAACGGAACTAAGGTGACTGGAAACCTTCAGGGTACTTCTAAAAGCAATGAGGCCCCTCACCCCATTAAGATTGTCCATTATTCATTTAAGGACTTCTGCTTTGAAAATATATGAACTCAATCTGTGACAGAAGCTCTGTCTCAAATATTTCCTTCCTACCTGTTCTTTGACAGAGACACAGTGATTGTTAGCCACTATCTAGACTTTTGATGACCTCTTTGTTCATGAAAGAACAGTGTCTTGTTAGTTCTCACATTTCTTGCTGATATTGTTAAAATGGGTAAAGAAACAATTGAAACAGTTAGCCATGAAAAGATAAGTGTGTCAAAGGAGACAAGGCCAGCTCAGTGATGAGGCTAAAGCACATTTCAGCATTTAGAAAAAGTAAGAATAGCAGAGTTAAGGAAGGAAAATTGCTACAAGCACTTAGTGTGAAATGCTTCTTGGTGAAAATTATACATTTATATAGGAGATTATAATTTTATGAACCAGCTTTTGTCAATGTTTATCACCATCTGTTAAAATATATCTTATCTTTAGAAACAACAGTGGTTATTCTTTCCTTGCAGCAGTATATTTCACATTGACTAAGTCAATCAAGTAGTTAATTAAAGATTTACAATATCAGCTTGAAATTATAACACCTGTGGAAAAATATAATCCAAGAAATGACTATGTTTTCATGTTCATACAGTGGTTATTCTGAAAATGAAAATTGAGTTTATGAAAAAAAATTTATTCCCTCTGTAAATTTTTTTCACTTATGAAAGCATAAGATCTACAGTAAAATTTTAAACACCAGAAACAACGAATTCCTGATCTCCAATTACAACAGCATTCAATCATTGAAAGATGCATTAGGTCTCACAACAATTTTCACAAGTGTTTAAGGAATTGCCAGATGTTTAATGCATTTTATTTATAACATCACTTAGTACCTGTCTAGGTCTTTAAACAAATATTTTTGTTAAATGTGACTGTAGGTCTCATACTGTCAGGGCACTTGAGCATCTAATTCAATGGAATTCCTATATTATTTGAATACTTTGAAAACATTTTCCCAAAACTTTAATTAGTTCTTAGTAATACTGGAAAGAGACTAAATTTGAACATTTTCTGAAAATGAAAGCAGTACAACTGTCTGCAAAGCCTCACAAATAATCATTAGGGTTTCTTGGGGAACTAGCCCTGGTTTTTTTTTGCTTTGTTTTATTTTATCTTTCAAGAATTATTAAAAGCAGGTTGTTATCAGAGTACATGCAAGAAGCAAACTCTTCTAATTTATTTCCTGCATACAATGAAAAGATGAACCTTAGACAATTTGTTCAATTCTTCATCTTTGCCTTCTCAGAACGTATATAAATAACTCATTTTAAATTATTTCTGAAGGCATAGAATTTCTGCTTCTTTTTCAGTCAACAAGGAGTAAATCCCTTCCTTCACATTCATGTGATAAAGAAAAATAAAAAAGAATACTAATGGTTCCTCAGAATGCAACAAAACTAGATGATCATTGTGGTCCTTTTCAACCCAGCCCATTTGATGATTCTATGATATTATTTTAGGTACATTATGTCACTGAAAAGAAAGAATTAAAATAGTTTGCATACAGAAAATTAGAATTGATGACTGCAGCATAGGATGACATTAGTTGGATAAGATGACTTTTGATTTGGAGTTAAGTAATAAGGAAAGAAAAAGGCAAATATTTTAATCTGGAAATACTCTAAATAGCAGCCATTAAACTTGCCTAAGTAGCGGTACCAGGACATATCTACTCATCATCACAGTGTTCTGGTGCTGGACCTCACTATTCTTAGTTTATACACATTTTTAGTGTAGTTTTTCACCTGTTAAGAGATGACTGGTAGTGGGTGTATCTACAGAAGTGCAGTTCTGTTGCAAACTGTTCATATGGTACATAAATTCTATCTCTCACTAAGCATGACCAATTAACTATGAAAATGTTTGATTCCATTCCTGAATGCAGATATCAAGGATCAAACTTGGATCTATAAAGGTTTATGGAACAAAAATACTTTCCAAACAGGAACATTATCAAATAACATACACCATTTAGAAAGAATTTAGGCTAGAACAGTTAGAATGATTAGAGATATAGAAAACATTTTTTTAGAGGACCAGATTATTTAAAAAATAATCTGAAAAGGCAGAAAGGATAGAGCTGACAGTACAAGAAGAAAACTACTGCAGTCTACAAATACATGACTAAGAGCTTAATTTCTTTTTCAAAGTCCACAGTATACAGAATAAGAAATGATGGGCACAGGTAGTAAAAACAGAATCGTCTGAAATTCAGATTGAAAAATAACAGTGAGAATAAATTAGACTCCATTTTACCAGTTTGAACTATCCAGAAAAGACTTCATTCTGTGAATCTATGAAATAGATTATTGAAATATTTAAACACTAACTTACTTTTTTTTATTATTTAAAAAAAAACCAAACCAAATGAAAAGATAGGATGATGCATCTGCCCCAGTTTGGCAGAGGTTGCTATTGGCTTTCACACACAGACAACATGTATCTGGGTAGGCCTTTCCACTGTTTTTTCAGTCACAATTGATCTTCAGATGCCTTCAGAGAAGATCCATTCACCAACATTTGGGTAAATTCAAGTGACTGAGTTCCTCTAAGAATTTCCTTTCATGAGCATAGGCTTGTCTGTTCAGCTTTTCTGGATTTTTATTATCGGTGTCGCTGTTTCTTTAACCACTTGCATTCATAGTAATAAGTACCCTGTTCCACCATTCCAACTATTGTACTATTGGAATCTCACAGATTTAGAGCTGAGATCACAGTGGTATCGTGGAAAAACTGCAACATCTTTCACATCTTCAAAGAAAAAGGCAGTAAGCAAAATTTACAAAACTACTTCAAAGCTGAAATGCTCCATTCCATAACAACTAAATCTTGGGAGCCTGGTCAATTTAGAGGACTGTGTGCGTCTAAATTCTTTCTACCTGAGTAGATGAGGCTGAGCATCCTCAGCATGGGGATCCACAACAAGCAGCTGTCAGAACAGAGAGCACTAGCTCAGTAACAGGAAATACCATCCTACCTAGAAACTCATTCACAAAAAAAAAAGCCCTCAGATGCTTCCATCGAAAAACTCCACTTCACTGAATAACAATGCCTTCAGTTTACAATAGGGCAACACATAAAATATTTTTCTCTTTAGCTTAGAGAAATTCTCATACAGCTGCCCTGTTTGACTCATCCGTAGGTCTTTACATTTTCTATCAGCTGTTAGGAACACAAATACATATCACTTTAGTGAAAAGATTATTGCACTTGATATTCATTAAATTAGGGGTGGAGATTGATTTAATTTCTATTGAAGCTGCAAGGGAAAAAAAAAAGAGAGAGAGAGAGAGAGAGAGAGAGAGAGAGAAAGCTTTTATTAGCTTCCTGAACACTGTTCTCTGTCATTAACCTTTCCTTCTCATGAACCTCCGAGTTACAGACGTAGCCTGCCCTAAGTTTTGAGTAGGCAGAGTACTCTTGAAGAAAGTCCTGTGTGTTCACAGGGTGGTATTGAGGGTATGGATCTGAGCCAGAAGATTAATAAAAAAAACCTCCTGACCCTGATGTCTCCAGTGTCAGTGTGCTAGGAGTCTGGAAACTTATTTCAGTCTGTGAACTTTCACTGCACAGTCCCAATTTCACTCTGCTCTTGAGAAGGGAAAATATAAATCCCACTGCCTTCAATTTTTCATGAAGCTACCCACTTTGCTAACACGAATCTTTTGGTGAAATTTTCATTGAGTGCTTTCAAAGCAGAGTGATTTTTTAAATTTTTATTTTTTTATTTTTTTATTTTTTTATATCTGGAACAATAGTTTTGTGAAACTGTTGCATTAAGACCTTTAGGTTCCAGAAATGTAAGAACCAGTAAATGCACCCAGCCATTGTGTTTTTGCACAAGAAAAAATTGAAACAACTGTGGCCACTATGTTTCCATTAAAGAACAGAAGTGGCATTGATAAGATTAGCCTTGCACCAGAAAGACACTCAATTAGAAAACAAAAGGAAATTAGCCTTAATTTTCTTATAAAATGAGTCTGATTGCTATTAGCCAGTCTGTAACATTTAGGGCCTCCAATGCTTGTTTAGTCATCCAAACCGTCCAGACCCAAAAAGAACATTAAAGAGTCAAAGACAAAATTAATGGTTTTGCAAATACTGTAAGATTTTTCTTTGTTTTAGAGTAAAGTTTTACCAGGTAACAGCTTTTTCACCATAAAGTGAATAAAAATAGTCATTGAAGTTGATAAGACAGACAAAAAAATCTCTGGAGAGAACGACTATGTAAAATATATGTACAGCATGTCTACAATGAACTTAAATGAACTTACATCTCTGTATGTAAGACAAAAGAAGCTTGAAGATGCCCTTGCAAATAAAATCATTTACACAGAGGCTTGCAAACAAGATGCCCTTTCTAATAAAATCATGTACATATAGGCTTGCGAACAAGATGCCCTTGCTCACAAATTGCTGTGCAGAAGCACGTACATTCCTTACCACTTGACCAGTACATTCCCATCAAATAAGGTTTTAGTTGCAATAGTCTATAGACAACTTGAATTTATCAAATTTGGACTAACTGCACAGGCCTAATCAGTCACATACAAGGGGAACATGTAATAGGTGGATCAGGAAGTAGGCAACTTTTGCCAATGAGGAAAGGAGGAAAGGACATGGAGATTGGAAAGTTAGGATAAAAGGGAATCTGAAAAGTCCAATACTTTGAGAGATCCTACAAGGATATGTCCCAGTGGACTCTTCCTTTAATCAAATAAAGAAAGCTAAAGACTCTTCTGTCTCTTTCTGAGACAAACATAATTAAGCAAGCCTATTTGAGCAAAACTGTACCAACAGTATTTTGAACGTACTTTAGGATCTTGATCTCCAAAATAAAATTCAGCTTCTATCTCAAATGCATGCCTTCCTGAGGTATAAAAGCCATAGATTTTAAGATTTCCAGTACAAGAAGAGGAGTCTCAATTCCTGGCCAAAGCATTTCAATAGTTAGGCTAATAGGCAACTACTTTTTACCTTACGGGAGCAGGCTTATGGAATGAATCTACATCTATGTATGTGCTATGTATATTTTTAATGTGTCACCTAGACTAGCAAGAGAAACATCAAGTAGATACATGCAGACTTTCTCACAGGACCATGACCATTGCAGAGAGCTGAAATAATAAAACTTATTGTGCTTGGATGATTTCCGATATAGTTGCATGCACTCAGACCACCTGCCAACAACTTTTGGTTACCTTTCCTGCTTATTACTCTTCACATAGCCATTGCTTGCTTATTCCCAACACAATGGCAACAAATGTACATTTACTACAAGGAAATGACTTCCCTAAACAGCACTGTGATTTACTGTTGCTGTTTGAGACTTGAATTGCCAGAATGATAAGTAATTAAAATGTGCAGCTTGCTGTAAAGCAGAATGCTGTCACTCTCGATGAAAAACTATTAGCTTTTACTGTTACCCGGCAATGAATTTTGTATCAAATACTTAGATTAGTCAAGAATAAAAACAAACAAAACAAACAAAAACTAAGTTAATGCCTTTAGAATTATAAAATGGCATGGGGTGGCATTGTTATTTTTATTTTGTTTTGTATTTTGTTTGGTTTTAATAAATGAGACTACTGCTTAAAGAAAAAAATATTATATGGAAAAATATTATATGGAAAAATCTCATTTCAGAGACAGCCAATAAATTACTTTAAAATATAATGCACTGATGGCAAGGAAATCAACATGCTGGTTGTCACTATACAGTAATGCTGAGACATTAAAGTGTAACTGTGAAGTTTCATGCAGACATACACACCGATGTCTACATAAAAAATTAAAATTTGGCTGAGCCATATGCAAATCTGTACTGCTCTTTTTGTGAAAATTTAGCATCAATCAAAACTGGTCAGTTGAAATTTGATAGGCAACTCAGAACTTACTACTTTTCCTTAGGAATTCCTCTCTGTTTTACAGCCAAACCTCTTTCTTATCCTTACAATGCTCATAAAGCTTTTTTTTGTGGATTTTTTTTTTTTTTTTTTTTTTTGAATCTGCTTAAAAAACAAATGTTTGACTGTATTTGTCATGACTGTGTCTATCTAGTAAAAAGACACATTTTTCAGAAGATAATTGAACTAATTTTAAAAAATGAGTTAAGACCATGTCAGGAAAAAAAAAAAAAAAAAAACCAAGCTCTCTTTCTGAATTCCTGAGCACCAAATAACAAAACACTAACTCATGATACTTCTTTCAATTCTAGAAGACTGGAACTAGAATTATATAATTAGGTTGGAATAGGACTTGAAGATGGTCAATTCCAACCATCAACCTGACTATTAGATCCTTTCACTAAGCTAACTATCCTATCCAGATACCTCTGCAAAGCCTTCCTACCTTTATACAGATCTACGGTCCAGACCAACCTGGTTTTGTATGCAAATCTTTGGAGTCTAATCTCTATCTTCTCATCCAGATAATTGATAAAAATGTTAAACAAAACTGGCCCCATTACTGAGCCTTGGGAAACAGCACTGGTAACAGCCTGCCAACTTGACTGAACTCCTTTCTGACCCCAGCTGTGATGGAAAGACACACTTCACTTCCAGAAGAATATTAGAAAATTAGAAATCTTGGCATTCACCCTGCTAATCACTGTTAATTTTCTTTACGATAAAACTTGGATCCTTGTGTAAAAGATTCTGAAATAAAGTAACTGACTAAAGACAGATCCCTAGAATATGATGTAACTGAAAGCTTGAGACAAAAGCCAAATACAGGACGAAAATATCAAAATGATTAAGTAGCAAAAACCTATTGTTCTATCAGAGTATGGAGCAGTTTGCATAAATTAAATGAGCAACCAAAAAAAATACATACATGTAATAAATATATGTGTGCCCACAAAGACAAATAGGAACTTGATCTGGGTGAGAACAATCCCAAGAAAAGCATAGGATGTTTATGGTAATCATGAAAATCATTGCACTTACAACCATACCATGCATAAATTTTTGTAACTTTACAGAAATTTGAAACAGCAAAAAACAAGTGATACTTTCTCACACCAGATAATGAAACCAATAGTTTGTGATATAGCTCAGCTATTTTATTTAATAAGATCCATAATTCTTCAAGCAGCTAAGCTTTTGTCAACGGTTTACAAGCTGATGTGGCCTGATTCCATGACTAGCAGGGCGGAGGGTCCCATGGATCCACGCCCTGGAAGGGACAAGGGAAAAGAATAGAGAGATGGGACTGAAACAAAACAGTGGCAACAATCTAAAAAACAAACTATTTTACTACATAAGATATTGGAATGCAAGACAATACACTATAGTACAATATACTACAATAAAATTAGAATTGAAGATAATAAATCAAATATAATGAGAGAAGGTGTCAGAAAACTGAAAGCCTTACTCTAATGCTGAGGTGAGACTTGCAGCTGGGTCGAGCAGCAGGGAGGAGAGCCTGGTGCAGGGGTATCTACTCTCTGAACTCAAAGTCCCCTGGGGAATGTAGTTCTTTTTCTCTTCTGGGACAGGTACACGGACCTGGAGCATTAACTCTTTAACTCCCAGTGCACTGCAGAATGTTATGATGTGGAACAACCACATCATAACTAAAAATCATATAAAACCATGACACCTTTAAAAAGTACAATTGGCAGAAATCTTTGTAGACTGCATTCTAACTAAAGTAAACACCTGAGGCTAAACTATCCCTTTCAAATGACACTGGTAGATCCTTAAATATGTCACGGTACTTGGTCCCTGTCTTTTGGGTTTGTCTTACTTCATTAGTTCTGTTCTTCCAAGATTTACAGAAAGGTGGCAGGTGAATTTAGAGATTAATCCATTAAACTGTACATGCTTCTATTTCAAAGTTTGTTAATTTTCTTTCTCCTTTGTCAGTTTTAATTTGTCACTAAAACCAAAATGAAATAATTGCACTAATGCCTATGTTCTGTTGCACAGTCAAAGTTTTAGAGCAGGTATAAAATTGGTTTTTGGATTCAAATAACACCAGTTAAATGTGTTACACAGTAACACATGTTGAGACAGAGCTCCTGACAAGTCAAATTAAATGAAAATCAAAATTAGTTCAACCACAATTTAGTGTTTACACAGACTGGTAACATCTCTTGTAAAATATCTGTCAAGGCTACCATTTGTAAAATACTACAATTAAGTGTAATCATTGCCTTTGGAAAGCATTGGCAAGAATTTACAATCGGTGAAATACCCTTTTCTTCTAGTAAGTCACTACCTCTGTTAAAGAAAGAAAGGGCTTTACAAAGCACCTGTCTTTCACATTTACATTCTATACCACGATTAGGTGCAAAACTACCAAAGTCATTCTAACCTTTCACAGCTCTCTTTGGCTATTTTCCCACATTAGTCATAAAAACAGTACAAAGCCTACTTCCATTCATTTTTTTACAGCTATTAAAACAAATTAGAACACTTAATTTACACTCTTGACAACCTTAGAGAAGAGACTGCAGGCAGCGGCATTCTTAAGGATTTTGTAAAGGATCATCAGATTGAATTCCAAGGCTAATTCATATGGATAAAGAAAACAAAACCTTTCTGAAAATAGCTATGGAAACAAAAGGATTGCATATTAATATGAATATCTCAAAATAAATGACAGAACTCTGATACAGAAATGAATCATTTCAAGTTTTACTGTTGCAGAGAGAGGCATTCAAATACATTTAAAAATGAAGGCAAGCAAATGAAACTATAAAAAGAACGTATATTGAGATATCTAACCTTAACAGAAAGCAGACACCTTAATCATGCTACCTGGAGCTCTTACATACTCAGTGATGACACTGGTATTACTATGTTTACTTCCATGAGTTATTCATAAAATTAGGAGCAGCAGAAATGTGACTGATTTCCAACATAATTTTAACAATTAAATATCAGTTAAGTTTGTGATAAAATTCCTACTGCCTTCAGTGGAATCAAAGCTGAATCTAGAAGCAAAAATGGAATGTCTGCTCTAACATAGGCAACTGATGTTGATAAAAATTATTTCTGTTACTTATGAACTGACAGATTAAGCTAAATGGATTGTCCTCAGTGATTTAGGCTCCCTACATCCTCTTCAATTCATGCATCTGGGTATGCTGTATGACAGTGGTGTTTAGAGAGAAAATGCTCTCACAGAACATCACATTATTTATATATATATATATCACATATATATATATATATATTACATTTACATTATATATATCACATATTTCAGCATGTGATACACACCCTAGTAGCTAAACTGGTCTTGTCAGTTTCATTTTATCCGCTGACTTCACCAGTAGCCAAGAGAATTAAGAAAAAATGTACATGTTTTCATTTATTTGGGATAAGGGACCATTTTGTGTCCAAATCCAGAAGAAAGAAATAATTATTCCTACTTGTGAGGCTATCTCATGTTTTGTGATGTACCAAACTCATTCCAAAAAGCAAGGATACCACTGAACAAAGACTTGAAGTGACTGGTTCAGTTATCCAGTATTCGTAGCCTGAGGGACACACACAGAACTCATGCTGGTCCTTCCTGCACAGCACATCCACAGATCTCCCTGTGCGTATCAGCATGGATACCCTAGTCCAGTCCTTAGGCTCTCACTGCTTGTTTTCTAGACCTACTGAAAGTTTGCTAATGAATGCACACACAAGCCCCATGCACACCATTTTTGGGGAAGATACAGACGCTTCCCCCACAGCAGCTGACACCAAGCACAAGTGCTGTGACTTGCAGCTCCCATCCAGCCACAGTTGCAGAGCCCACACTCACCTCGCACACACCAGTACCTGTCTTCTCAGTAGCTTATTTAGGAGCACGCACCTCTCTCACCCCAGAGGCAGGGAGTAGAAGACCCCTGCTTACTCCAGCAGCTGAATTAGGTAATTTATCCATCTGCAAGAAAGCCTTAAAAGGATCTTTTGAGAGAAGATTATAACTATTATAAGAAGATTATAGCTGTTTTAACTATCCAGATGAGCTCAATGCACTCATATAGGACTTAGTGGCATTTAAATTTACATAAATCACATAACTTCTCTCTATGGTATGCAGTTTACAATCAAAATTGAAATTTGGTAAAGTAATCAACTTTATTTCCAGCATAAAAATAATATACTAACCTCAAAGTGGTGAGATAGAAAGTAAATGTAAGTGTATGCATCTAAGGATGAAAATTAGAATTTAACAGTCACTCAGTCAAAGTATCTTTAAGTAGTCGAAGTTTCAGTGGGACAGGTGATTTAGGCTTCCAAGCAGAGTATCTAGTCCATAAAAATCAGTGTTCCTGGGACAAGACAGCTTCAAAGATCCACTTTTCAGAGACAATTAAAAGCTTCTTCTGAAGGAAAGAAAATGGCTTTAGTTATATAGGGAAAGAATTTTTATTTTTATTTTTCTTCAACTGCTCTTGATATATCGCAAGACATAAATATAACCATCAGAATCAAGGACTTCTGCAGACCTCCATTAAAAAAAAAAAAAACACAACATTTTAATATGTTGAACATAATGTTGTAACACTGAGATTTTTTGTACATAGACTGTATTACTAATGCAGCTTTCTTCTACAATGCCTTTCTTCTCTGGTTAATGCTATTCTTCTCCAATGTTAATTAGTGAGAGATAGGTGCCAAGGTAGCCTTAATCTATGTGACTCTGATCTACAAACTCCTTCTTTCTCTGCCTCCAGGGAGGCCCTTCTATTTTCTTTCATAACTACTGAAATTCAGAAAGGAGATCTATGCAGTTCACTGAAATTACTTTTAAATTTTATTTACAGCAGTATTAGATTCATTCTTTATAAGTATGCCTGAGTATGCCAACAGCAAAAAAACAACCAACCAACCAACCAAAAAAAACCAGCAGCAGTAACAAATTACAGTTATTGTATGTAAGTAACCATGAGCAATCCTGCCTAATACTATGAATGTAAACTCAATTATGCAGCACAATTGCACAGTAACACTGGGCAGAACTCTTACCATGTGCCCATTAAGAAGGAACACATCTTTATAAGGCTGCAAAGTCCAAGTCTAAGAGGTAGCAGCACATACTGCCTGACACCTGTGCAGGATCAGAGCATGGATGTCAGTAGAGTCTTCATTTATATCCCTTAGGAGGCACTGAGTTCACATATGAGTACCCATCATTAGGATGAGGGACATTATGACATTATACTAATTTAACATCCGTTCAACACCCTTCCACAATAATCAGCTACAATATTTTAAATTAAGTTCCTGATCCACATATTTTATCCCAGTTTGCATTTGCGGTGTATTGGGCATACTAAAGGTTGTTATTCATTGCAGAATGTTCTTTTGATCTTCTGTAGTGAGTTGGTGAATATGCAACTAAAGGAATATCTCCTATGCTGGACACAAATTCAAAAATTTTTCTGTTATCAGTGCTTGTACTATCTTATTTTAATTACTGTCTTATTTTAATTATTGATATAACTGAGATGTAGAAATAATTAATAATGGTATATTTGTATGCATATACAATATTGTAATTATATATAATAACCTATTATACATATAATTGAGCTATATAGAACTCAGTCTGGAAAAACAAACTGAATATCTTATTGTTGCCAGAATCATAATACGTAAGAAGTTTCCAGCTTCTGATTTTCTGAGCAAACAGACACTCTCTAAAAATATCTATTAAAATAAGTCTGCATGTACAGTAAGGAATACAATAAGATTGAGAGAGGTGTTTCATTTTTGTTTTGGTTTGGTTATGATCCAAATAAATGCTTTTGTAGTTCAGCCCAATTTGGGTTCACGAAACTGACAACACCGGCTGCAACCAGGGTTTCTGGCTCTGCTTTCCTTCTTACAGAGATGGGGAGCTGATTTTCAGTGTAGACTGCCACTCCATGGGTTTTCAGCCCTGGGCTCAGCATCACAGAATGATGGAGGCCACAGGAAACTGCTGAGAAATCTGCTAGGGAAACACAAACTCAGGAGCAATGGGACAGCCCTGCCAGAAAGCTGGAGGCTGCCTCAGAGAGGGGACTATGACTCTGTTCCAAATCTCAGGGTTGAAGAATTCTAGTAAGGCTCTGTCAAAGGCTGAGAGGATACATATCAAATATTTTGTCAGTAAACTGCAATTTTCTTACAGATATCTATTTCACCAAAATTACATCCTATTATTTCTACTTGTTAAAGATGAAACAAAATTAAAACACATTAAAGAAATCTGTGACTTCCCTCATTCTGAAGTAAAGTGACCTCTCCTCACTGTAGCTCAAGGAGGATTAAGATAAAGTGACCCAAGACCACTCAACGTCTGAATTAGAACTTCTATACAAAGCTTTAATGTTCTTTAGCTGGTGTGAGGTGGTTAATTTAAGTTCTCCTCAATGTCCTGTGCCTTTTTGATGTTAATGGGCTTGTTCTCCCATTACAAATCTCCTAATAAACTGCCATGATTTACCAAGGTGCTTAAATGTGTGGTTAATTTAAAGTACATGAATCCTTTCGTTCCAATGATACTTCACTCGCCCTTAAAGTTAGACATATGCTTTCTAAATTGTAGCCTGAAAGCAAGCAAAAGAATATTCTGGGACACCTTCATTCCCAGTTGTGCAAGGTACTGATCCCTACTACCACAACTGTGTTAGCAGATACTTAATATTTCTTCAAAGTTCTCAGCACCGTGGAGGAAAAAATCTAGCCTCTATCAGTCAGCAAAATCAAGGCTTGATTTTCATCTGTCTTCCTGCCTTCACAGTTTGAGGCAATTTTGTGTTCACAGATCACTGACCTGAATTCATTTGCCTGAAGTGAGCACAAATATTAGCAGTTATCTAATCACCTAAAGAATATTTGCACCTGTTATGAATTATGCACGCTGAAATTCAAGCTCAGTTATTTGTATATGCAAAGTTATATACACAAAAAGACCATTCTTAAAATCTTGGACAAGATGTTAAACAGCGTATTTTATAAAAGAAATACTGACTTGTCAGAGTATTTAATATTTTATGTCTGGGTAAGAGCATATGCTCGAAGTAAAATATGGATTAATACAAGATTTGCCACAGTAGGAAAGGATAATGTTTCCTGCAGGAATTCTGAATGTTTTGAATCTATTTGGTAAACATACTCAAAGAAGATAATTGTATCTGTTGTTAATGAGGAAAAATTCTTCTGATGTTTATAAAAAAGATCTTCAAGATGTCAGCCCAATCTAGATATAAGAACTAGAAATTTTTGAGAAAGTAAAATGATGAAAAGCAGTATAAAAAGTTGGAGTAAACAAAAAATTCCAGTAGCAAGAACATTTACTAACATAAGCTGTAGTTTTCTGTCTTGTCTCCATTGGTTTATCTGCTAATGCAAATGGCCAGTTGACAAAGACAGAACAAGAGAGAGAAAGAACTGAACAGTAATGAGGAGAGTTACCAGGAATACAACACAACCCTAAGGAAGTTATGCTAAGGTTAAAAAACTTTTCAAACAGGGATTTTACAACATTTCTAGAGCTGCATAGTTGAATTCCTGATGTCCCAAATCCTATTCAGCTCCCTGCTACAAGCTTACAGTAAAAGCCTGTTAGTATAAATGATGCTATGTAATTTTATAAGTGTGAATTAATCTGTCCATCGTTTTCAATTAATGACTGAGAAGTGAAGAACAATCTCAAGATTTAACAACTCAGTTCTTTATATTCAGTCTGAAAGTAAGGTTTTGACTTCAGTTGTATGAAAGATATAGCTGAGCAAATATGACCCAGATTCACAATGTTCTGTGCTATAAATTTTCTTTCCTTTGATGCACAGTGAGCAATCTAAACTGTTTAAAAGAGCTAGTTAGAGTGACTCAAAATCAGAAAGAGAAGCCACTATTTTAAATACTGAACTAACATGGACTTTAAAACAAAATATGAAAACATTTTTCTGCGTATTCTCAGACTTTTTTGTCTACTTATGTAAGAAATATCTACATATTTCAAGTTAAAACAGGAGAGGAAGAATTTAGTCTGTTCTATTTTAGGTTCAGAGAAATCTTTAGGGAAAGCAAAACACCCTTGTAATCACCATAGATGAAACAGAGGTACTTCAAAGAAAAAAATTCACAATTTTCAGTCTATTTTTCATTTAAGAAAATGTCCTAGAAGTCCTTGAATTTTGACAGTCTTGTACCAAGTAGCTGCCTGCAGCAATCCCATGGGCCTGCTTTTCAGATGCTCGCAGGTTGTGATCTACAGTAACACTACTTCATATCACAAACACAAACAGTTTTTCTTGCATATTTATCTCATTGCTATCATGGAAAATCTTGTGCAAGATTTTGTGCAAGAAAAAAACCTATGTGCAGCACAATAGCTCTTCAAATATTGAGGGAAAATTAAATTCTTATGTTTTCTCCCCTTTAACATCCCCTCCAAAGGCAGTATAAACATTTTCAGCTTTTGCTGATATATTCCTGTTTTCTTACTGCAGAGATTCAAAATTCAAATAACAGCTGAATTAAAAATAGCTGCCCAAGATGTAAATTTTACAATCCTCTCAAATATATAGGCCAAAATATCAATGACAAGTGACTCTATTACTGCATATATTATTATAACTAGGTGCAGATTTACCAAGTTAGACCACAGGAAACTCATCTCTTAAATCACATGGCCAGTACATCATATTTCTTTGCAACACCATTGCATGATTATGCAGTCTTTTCCTCCAGATTCATTTGTTTTAGACATATGATAACAGATATATAACACAGGGTCCAGTACTTGATAAAAGATGCCCATGTGGGAATATCTTTATTTCTATGTCAATTGAAAGCTCAATTAAAACGCCAAAGCGTAGATACGTATCTACTGCCTTTGAGATATGAGAATAGTTTCCTATTCCTGCTGGTGTTCAGTGGCCGCTGTTAAAAAGCATAGGCATGAGCCTGAAAAAGACTATCTTTCACTTCTGATTAGAAATGAGCATCCCAGTATAGCTTAAAAGGCAAGTGCTGCCTATATTTGGGCAACTGAATCAAGCTCTTGATGTCTAATGTCCCCTTATAATCAATGAATATCTAGTCAATATAGTAAAAAGAGTGTGGCAAACTATCAGTTTATCTATACTTATTTGTTGATAATCTGTCCTATAGACTCCATTGTCTGAATCGTGTATAATAGAATTGAGACACATGGCTCACATGAAGATACTGACACTGTGGCACATAATTTAGGTTTTTTGTTTCATAGGATGAAACTCCACCTATTAATTTTTGTTAACAAGGACACACAGTTTTAATGCAAGCTGCGATTCCAGGTACTCACATATAAAGTATGTGAGTATTCACAATAGGATTCATGCCTATTAAATAAGAAAGAAATCCAAATCAAAGTATGATGCCAAGATTTTATCAATACACTTAATTTCAGCATTCATTACAAGGTCTGTTTTCCTGCTTATTCCAAACGGTATCAGTCTTGGACATATTTCAGGATGAAACTTGATTTATTAAATATTAAAATATGCAAAGCTTTCTGAGACTAGTCTCCCTGCTACAGAATTACAGTTGTCATTATTGGGTAGCAGGTTATGAAGTTCATGGTTTTGCAAAACACACTGTATTGAGTCAGCTATGTCACTGTCTTGGAAAGGTAACAACTATAAATTAGAACCACTACTGGTCTACTAACTGACTTAGCAACAGAAAAATATTCATATGGAACTGCTGTGCTGAAACAGATGTGTTCTAAATGTGGGCCATGCCTGAACACTTCCCATAGTGTTGCTTTACATTGACTACTAAGAATCAGTCTTCTGAAGGTAACCATACCGAGCTACAGAACTGCAATGAACAACATAAAAATGTATTTCACAACTAGAAACAAACTTCAGAAATGTTAATAGCCTCTGTAAATTTGGAGTCCTCTGTAAATTTGGAGTAGATACAGAAAGCTAAGTTATAAGATATAACTTTTCCCAGTGCTTGCTGCATTTATTAGAGAGATGACAAGGAAGTTCCCCACATGCTCCTCTACACCAGTTACCATCTCTCAGTTAATACAGAAGAACTAAACTGTGTATACATTCTTCCACTTCTCTGATAAATTGCAAAAAATACATCAGAGGGAACTATCCATCATCTATGAAATTTCTTCTGCTGGAAAATATATATAAGGCATAGATATGATCCATCTACTAAGTTCTCCAGCAATTTGCCTTGACACCTTCCAGATGAAATTTTTGCTGTTCTTGTTGTAGTAAATACATGTGGGAATGGTATGAATGGACTGAGTAGGTTTAAAATTCATTAACATACCAAGACTTGAGGCAGAAAATTAGAATGAACTCTAACAGGTGGAAATTTGGCAGAGATAAAAGTACTGGAAATAAAATTGCAAAGATAATATCAAGAGTCTAAGATCTTCATTTAAAAATCGAGTATTCTTTGAATATTTTGAAGAATAATACTGCAGCAATAAGAAGTTGTTTTTTCTGTTGTTGGTATGTTTTTTGAGCTTTTTGTTGCTCATTTTTTTGTTTGTTTGTTTTTTGGGTTTTGGGTTTTTTTTTTTTTTTTTGGCAGGGGCAGAGTGGGGAATATGCATTATTCTAATAAAATGTAATGAAACAGCAAAAAAAGTCTTACTTTGAGGGGAAAATATCACATAACATTCCAAGCTATAAACTATTGTAAGTGCAGAAGTTCCAGTAGTTACTGTTTATTCATCTGATTATTTGCACTGTAAGATTTATTAGATTGCTCACGTACCATGCACATGTGACTACTGTGTAAAGTTATAAGGCTATTTACTCAATCATGCATATATTAAAGGTATAGGTATATTCTATTCTCATACACGTATGGATGTTGGCTTTTCAAGCAAGAAGCGTAACAACAGCATAATTAGATTTGTTTTGATTTGTCAAGTTCTTCCATTGTTGCTCTCAGAGTCCAATTGTTTCTGAGTCAAGAGGGCAAGAACTTAGGCATGTCGAGCAATGAAACAAAAATTCCTTTATGTCATTAAAACAAAACCATACTGAAAAACAATTATTTTTATACTGTTTTTTTTTTTTTTCCTTACATAGATGTTCACATGTATCAAGCTACTTTTAATTGGGATGTTATAGCATTTTGCAGTAGCACAGTAAATATATACAGCCTTTAACAAAGCACAGAGCATTGTTGTATTCATTGATTCTCCATGAGAATTTGTACAAAGGGAAAGGATTGTCAATTCTTCTATGATAATAGCTGAACTTATTATAATATTAATTTCTCTGTAGAGAAACTGTTCCATTTCTTCTGCAAACTCAAAGTTGTGACTTGCACTATATAAAGTTGTCTTTAATTTTAGGATTTCAGTAGAGCTGTAAATATTTTCTAAATTTGAGCAGTCTTTTTTAAAACAAAACAAAACAAAACCCTAGTATTTCAGTTCTTTCTCAGAACTGTTAAAATATTTATAAAATGAGAGCAAAGCATCCATTAAAAATAGCTGAATCTAGCTGTTCTCTTGCTTTCAGAATGTAAAGGTCAGCCGTGACTACTGACATTTGTTATTCAAGAACCCTAAATCATAGGAAGATAGAAAAAAAATAGCAAGATTTGTTATTTCTTCTCTATATCTGCAGACATGTAATTTATTTGAGTACATATAACAATTGCATAGAAAGTACCAAAGCATAACAGCACTGTCTCATTGCCACTTTTGACCTTCATAGTCTGTTTCAGTGGTTAAAATCTCGTGTATTATCAGCACTTGCTGGCTGCTCTCAGGGTCCTCGGATGGCAAAAAGGCCAAGATAACAGCAGCCAGAGAGACTGGAACACGCTTGTAGGAATATGGGGAGTGGGATTCCCAAAATGGCTGAGTAAGCATTTGCACCAAATTGATTGTGCTAAAGGGGGATGCAAACATTAATTAGATTAAACAGTAACCAAAATATTAATATGGAAGTTTTGGTTAAAACAAAACAAAACAAAACTAATCAAGTAAATAGCAGTGTGATAAGTACAGGTAGTAGGCAGAAGAGCATTGACCAGACTGGGGACTCTGCCCTGGCCTGTTGTATGGCCTCCTCTTGGGCACTCTGACTCCAGCTTGCCCAAAGCCAATAAGGTACACCCTGGGACATGCATCCTGTGGCTGTAGAGCCAACCCGTGGGATCTACAGCTGCCACTGGGACAATGTTGGAGTGGCTGAGGCAGGCACCTCTCTCAGGCGTGCTCCAGCAAGGAAGGCCTACATCCCCCATAGCCTCAGGAGGAGTGTTGGTGCACATGGTGCTATGTTGGGGTTAAGGAGCTAGATTAAAATTGATTGGAACCACAGAAAATATTTGGAAGATGTGTAGTTTCTTATTAATATTTTCAATTGTGTTTTATCTGTTATATTGTTAATATTGATCCTGAATAAGTAGTTTACAGATTATTGATTTATTATACTTCATTAATAAATCAGAAAAATCAGTTCAATCCTGATTTTGGTTGAAACTATGAGGACCGAGCAAGTTTTTCTGTGTAACAGGGACTTGAGTTACTAAAGAACTTCCTCTAAGCTGTGATTGAACAGTTTGGAAAAGGATGCTTATTTAACCACACCCACCACTTCAGTTACCATTGCAGCGCCTAGTGTTAGCTCAGTTTGCACTTGCACCACATTTCAGATGCATTTCTGTAAAGAGAAAAGTATTTTACTGTCAGTGGCATTCATCTCCGTTCAACAGTCTAGAATATGATAGAGGGCTGAAGAGAACTGGTGTTTTTGTTCGTTTTTCAGGTCAGTTTGAGTTTTCTTTTGTTTTGTATTGTTTGAGTTGTTTGGGCTTTTCTGTTGCTCTTTTTTATTTCTTGTTCATTTTTATTTGTCTCTTTTCATTTTTATTTTTATTTCTTTTTAATCTTGTAGGGCTTTTGCTTTTTTTGTTGTTTATTTTGCTTGTTTTTTATCCCACATTATTATTCAAAACCAGATTCAAAAGATACTTGGTGAAATGTGAAAGATACATAAGAGTAGATTTATACTACCCCAAAGATTCAGGTTTCTTTTTAAAATTAATGAAGATATATTTATCTTAATTCATTTAAAATACACTAATAATTACCTAATTAATAGAAACT
Source organism: Tetrao urogallus (assembly GCF_951394365.1). Taxonomy (NCBI): domain Eukaryota; kingdom Metazoa; phylum Chordata; class Aves; order Galliformes; family Phasianidae; genus Tetrao; species Tetrao urogallus. The sequence continues at coordinate 26,552,228 of NC_136815.1, read as the reverse complement.
AAATGTGTAGCTGGAATATTTATTTTACCTTCAACACTACCAAACTTATAATTTGTACCAGAATATCCTTTTAGATATTTGAAATTCTTCCTCATAAGTCATGTCAATCCAAGTATGCAAATTCCAGTAGATTCTATGTGATAACTTTTCGTAATTTATTATTTTATAATTTTTAGAGCAGTGACTATTTGAGATGAAAAATTACAAATGATGTAGTATTAAACCGAAGTTACAGTACAAGTACTGTACTCACAGAAGGTTAATATGCCATCCTTGTTTTGAATGGCAAGGTGCCCAGTAGTGGTGAATTGATATATAATTTAACAATTATCCATACTGCAGTAAGTTTTATCTATTAATTTTTCAGTGATCACATTAAAATACAGCCAGGAGTCCCCAGACTAGTCCTAATACTGTTGTCAGCTTTCCAGACCAGGAGATCAGTCTTTAAATTCTTGTACAAATCTGAAAAAGCAAACACAGAGAAGTGAGGCTGCCTGGTACAAGAGCATAATGGGAGTGACATAATGCTTTCTTAGGATCTTTTTTTCAACTCTGTGATTATTAAGAAAAAGTATCCTAGCCAAGTGAGAGAAAGATCAGTATCAGGTGTTTCAAAACCATAAACAAAAATTCACTATAACACTTCTGAAATACTGTTGTTTAATTTGACAGGCAGCTCAACACCATACAACTGTTTGCTCACTCCTCCCTCAGCGTGATATGGAAAAGAATTAGTGAAAGGTAGCAGTCATAGATTCAGATAAAAAAAGTTTAGTAGGACAGAAAAGGGAGTGAAAATTATGAGTAAATAAATGAATAAACAAATAATTAAAACAAGTGACACACAATGCAATTGCTCACAACCTGCGGATCAATGCCCTGCTGCTGCTCAAGCAGCAACCTTCCCGCCAGCCAACTTCCCAAGTTTTGTTATCCTGTAGGACTTCATATGACCTTCATATCCCTTTGGCCACTTTGGGTCAGCTCTCCTAGCCTGTCTCATGCTGGCATCTTATGCCTCCCAGTCTCACTTCTCCTGGCAGAGCAGTGTGAAAAGTCCTCATCTTAGTATAAACACTGCTCAGCAATAACTAAAACATTGGCGTATTTCAACTGTATTCTATAATCTCATATCCAAATCAGAGCTCCATACCAGCCACTGAGAAGAAAATTAACTATATTCCAAATGAAACCAGAACATATATTAAATGGAACTTTTTTTTTGCTGGAACTTAATTGATTTTCTTTGTTAATTTTGGCAACACAAGAGAAATATACTCTCATTATATTCTGCAGTATCTATTATATTTGTGCATTTTCATGTTTTTCATTTTTATTAATCCTATTAATCTCAGGATTAGATAGTATATTATAGCAATTAGCTACATGTGCTAATTATGTATTCTGTAAATTAGCTCTCCAAGTTCAAAATTACTTCATAATTAAATTGATTGGCCTATCTTTTCTATTTAAAGTCACGATAACAACTCTATCTTCTAAATTATTTCCTGTGTTCTTTATCTGTAGATGTATATTTTCCCACTTGTTTTTTATCCATTCCTTGAATGTTTGTAGTCCTTAGAATATGTCCATCTGGTGAAGTTCTAAGTGCCTAATCATTTGGGACCTGATCCAGTTCCTGAAGGAAACAATTGGAAATAATACTCATGTGAACTTTGATATTCTGCTGCTTTTTAACAGAAGAGTGACCATACAAATAACTTCAGGGTATGCATTCTAAGATGATCAAGATGATCAAGACATTTTTTAACATTTTTTAACATTTTTAGTATTGTTATCAATTTTTTTTAATATCTATTCAATTATTACTGAATGACAGAAGGGTTGAGTTTGAATGGCACCTCTAATCCAGTCTGCACTAAAAGAAGATTCAACTAGAACAAGACATGTCTGTTTGGATTTCAAATATCTCCATGATTCTACCTGTTACAGCATCCAACCACCCTCATAGGAAAAAGAAAATTCTTACATTTGTAGATTTTTCTTTATTTAGTTTTTGCCCATTACCTCTTGCCCTATCAATGGGCACCAACAGAGTCCAGCTCTATCTTCTTTACCCACTCAGTCAAGTCTTTATGGATCTCGAAAATACCTTCTTGAGTCTTGTATTCTCCAGGTTGAATATTCCCAGATTCCCCAGACACTTCTCATATGTTAAGTGCCCTGAAGCCCTTAATTATCTTCATGGCCCCTCACTGAACTGACTACAATACATTCACGTCACTTTAAACTGGACACCCAAGTCATTTCATGTAAAGCTGTTTCCAAGCTAGTCAGTACCCATAATGTACTGGTTCCTGAGATTTTTCTTTACAAAGTGCAAGATTTTGTTGAACTCCATGAAGTTCCTGTCAGCCTGCACTCCCAGTCTGTAACCTAACCTAACATGTAGGTCATGTCAACAAATAGTTTTTTACTTGTGTGCTGATGCACATCAACCAACATCTGTTTGATATGTCCTTGAATCTGTCCAAAGTAACCAGTTAACACAAAACAGAATTTCATCTTTAATATTTTACTCATACAATTTCATGTCTTCTCCTAATTGGCTGAAGTTATGTGGAAACTTCATGTACAGACCAGTTTATTTGCTATTTTCAAATACACACATTTTCACATCATTTGTAATCAGTTCTTTACACAAACCAGAACACTTACAGAAGGAAGACAGAGATAGAGTTGAATACATGTTTTAAAGGCAGTGATTTTAAATATGTTCAAATCCTTGCTCACCACAACCCTGATGAGAATTGTTATCATCTTCATTGCTTCTAGGACACGGGCTTTCGCTCTTGCTGTAAACATCTGGAGGCATGGACACCCTGAAATTGTTTCTGTGTAAGAAAATGGCACTCTACACACCAGAAAGACTGTGTCTTTCAAAAAGCTGACCAATGTTATGAATTCTTGGAGGCTGGAATCTTGCTCTCTGTGGTCCTTGTGGTATCTTTTTTTTAACTACTTATGATAAAATTCATGCCACCTTGTGTATTGTGGCAGCTGCTGCTACAGTTCATCCTAGCCATATTGTTTGGCTTCAAACTCAAAAATGATTTCAGATTTACTCTACAAGCCATTTTTATTAATAAAGTTAAACATACTGAAGATTGGTAGTTTATGCAATAAATATACTTGAAGTAATATCTGACCTTACTCTTTTTTTCTGATACTTATTTAGTAAGATTGTTCTGTGCCATCTGAAGGAATATGAAAGCTCTCTTTTGGCATTTGGAAGCTTAGTATATGGTTACTGCTGGGATCTTGAAAGTGCTCAGTGTTGGCTTAACTCTACTCACTTTTAATTCAGTGGGAGTTGTATTGTTGTCTTCCATGTAAGCACAATAAAGCCCGCTCACAGCCTGCTTTTGAAAATCCCATCTAGTAGCAAATGCTATTTATTTGTTCTTACTTTGTTTCACAAGCCTCTTTATTTTTTGATACTCAAATGTCTTTTCATATTCCCTCTACTGTGGATTCAAGAGGTTTTTTTACTTTTTTTTTATCCACTTGTTCCATTCATTTGAACTTAAGTTGAACATTTAATTTATCTGCTATTTATTAGATTTCTATTGTTTCATTCAATTTAGCATATTTTGAAAGACATTCACGAGCAAAAGAAATCGATATGCATATCTTCACTAAACTGTTTTAAGAAAAGTTTTGGACAATTTTGTTAAACTTTCCAAGGAGACTCTATGAAATATTTTACGACTCTACTTATTCAGGTTTATAAACAATTCTGGAGTGTTTCAGTCAGAATTCTTTAAGAGGAATAAAGAAACTGAACTCTTCTGAATACACCTACAAGAGGTTAAGTCCGAATTTATTGCTTCCAACACCAGTAATGTTCTGAACAATTCCTATATGCAAAGCACATTTAAATTAGAAGAGTTCTAGCTAGTGCATTCTTAGTACTTTCAGGAGCCACAGATGTAATTTCAGTATAAACAAATCGTTAACTATATTACTAAATTTGTCATTTTGACCCAATGCACAACAGTCAGAGTGAATGTCTTTCCATCATTTATCAGCAGTTCTGGTCAACAAAGGAGGTCCCACATGATAGAAGACATGCCCATGTGATGTCCATCTACAAGAAGAAGAGGATCTGGGGAACTACAGGCCTGTCAGCCTGATCTCAGTATCAGAAAAGGTCACAAAACATATCATTTTGAGTGCAATTGCACAGCATGGTGGAACAACAAGGGAATCAGGCCCAATCAGCATGGGTTCAGGAAACGAACCTCATCTCCTGTTACCAGGTGATCCACCTGGTGACTGTGGAAAAGGTTGTAGATGTAATCTACTTAGACTTTAGTGCTGTCTCCCACAGTACTCCCCTGGAGAAGCTGGCATCCCCTGGCTTAGACAGGTTTTCTACTATTTTGCTGTGTAGAAAACTATCTGGAGTACCAGGCCCAGAAAGTAGCAGTGAACAGAGGTAAATACAGCTGGTTACTGGTCATGAATGGTGTTCCCTAGGGGTCAGTACTGGGGTTGGTTCTGTTTAATATCTTTATTGATGATCTGGATGAAGAGATTTGAGAGTGCACTCAGAAAGCTTGCACATGACATCAAGCTGAGAGGACGTGTTGATCTATCTGCCTGAGGGTGGGAAGGCCCTATAGAGGGATCTGGACAGACTGCATTGCTGGGCTGAGGCCAATTGTGAGGTTCAACAAGACCAAATGCTGAATCCTTCACTTTGGTCACAACAACCCCAGACACCCCTACACTGCTTGGGGCAGAGTGCCTGGAAAGCTGCAGAGAAGAAAAGGATCTGGGGTTGTTGGTTGACACCTGGCTGAACATGAGCCCAGCAGTGTGCCCATGTGGTCAAGAAGGACAATAGCATCCTGGTTTGCATTAGAAAAAGTGTAGTTAGCAGAACTAGGAAGATAGTTGTTCCCCTACATTAAAAACTGGTGAAGCCACACCTTGACTACTCTGTTCAGTTTTAGTCCCCTGACTACAGAAAAGACACTGAGGCCTGGAAGCATGTCCAGAGAAGAGCAGTAAAGCTTGTGAAGAGTCTGGAACACAAGTCTCATGCGGAGCAGCAGAGAGAAATGGGATTGTTCGTCTGGAGAAGAGGAGGCTCAGGGGAGACCTTACATTCTCTAAAATGACCTGAAAGGAGGTTTTAGTGAGGTGGGATTGGTCTCTTTTCCCAGATAATACTGATAGGATGAGAGGTGATGACCTCAAATTGCACCACAGATGGATCAGGTTGGATATTAGAAAAAATTTCTTGTACTCAGAAAGAGTGGTAATTCATTGGAACAGGCTGCCCAGGGAAGTGGTGAAGTAACCATCTCTAGAGGTTTTCGAGAAAAGGGTGGATGTTGCACTGAGGGATATGGTTTAGTGCATATGGTAGTGATGGGTTGGCAGTTGGACTTGGCGATCTTAGAAGCCTTTTTGAACCTTAATGATTCTATGATTTTCCACTGAGTTTTTCTAACTTTCTCCAGAAGACTTTTCAGTTCTGTCTTTGTTTCTGTAGCTAACGTTAACAAAGGATTTTTCTTTTAATAATTTTACTGGTTTTCATTCCTGTATCCATTTGCATTTTTAAGATTCTTCTACATTAAAAAAAAATCCATTTACATTACTGCTTGTTTGTTGATTATTTTTTTTTTTAAGATAAAATTCCCTTGTAATAATAAAAAAATTAAGTCAAAAATATTCACAGCTAGACAAGAAAAATGGAGAAATCTATTTCTCATGTTCAATTTGTCTCTGGAGAACCAGAACAGAGATTTTGATAGTGGTTTCTCAGTATGACCTACTACAAAAGCAAGGCTTAAATTGAATTTGTATCAGTGTGTCTCAAGGTGAAAGAAAGTCCTTGTCAAACTGTAGTAGTAGGTGAGGAAGATGGGAGATTGCGTGATTAATAGTCATGGGGATAGTGGGATAGTTCAAATAGTGTTGATGCCAACTAAGGAAAGAATAATGTGTTTGAACCCTGCATTGATCAAACAGTTACATACTTTTGCAATTTTTGTGACTTAATTGTATGTGGTTTTATTCAAGTTGCTTTTTTAACTTGTTCCGATTTTGCACTCAGAAAAAAATCTTTAGTTTCACATATTGCCCTACTTGTTTTATTATTGCAAACACACAAAAGTTATCGATAAAAATGTATTCCTATATATCTGAGAATACAGGGTGAAATATGCTGATTTATACCTCTAAGTCATTCTACTTAGGCTCCTGAAAAGGTCACAGAGACTAGAAAGTGGGAAGCCACATTGCTCAGCAGAAAGGTCACACTGCCACTTGGAAAAGAGGAATGGCAGGTCTAACAGAGAGGCCAGTTCTGACAAAGGAAGTTAGAACCACAGGACAATAGCACAAGCTGTCTGGTTTTCAGATTGTACCAACTCATCCAAAATACAATGCCCTTTTCTTTCTTCTCAGCTCTTGTAAGGAGCATTCCACCTTACAGAAAGACTATTTCTGGTCAGTGGGCAGCAAGAAATGAAACTTTTCTAACAGAATGCACAAATGCAGAAAGCATTAATAAATGTCAAATAGCAGTGAGATATTTAAAGTGAACTTGGTTCTCAGCTGATTCACATGCTACTGTGATTTCCTTACTTGAAGAATCAGATGTCCCATTTTACTTTGTCCTGTCCCATGTCAGGGGAAAGCCAGGCATACGGGCTACAGTGATTCAAATCAGGAGTCTCTCTCCTCATTAACAGCTGTAGGCATTTTGCCTTTATTAATTTATATTTTATTTGCAGGACAGCTGCATAAAAAAAGAAAAAAAGCAAAACAAACAAGAAAATACTTGAACAAGACATGTCACGCTTTAAATTGTTGATGAGGGCAGAAAATCATATTTGCATAAGCTAGTGGCTCCAAAGAGCTTAAAAAATCTTAAGAGAACATATTTTGATATTTTAGGACAAGTTTCCAGACCAGTTCCCTGAATGGCTCACTTCATACTTGTATCACCCACTCTAGAGAAGACAGAAAAACGCAAGAGAGAGAAGTAAAGGGAGGGCAGCGTGGGTACATGACATATAAATTCAGATCACTTACAACTGTCATGGAATGAAATGCTCATGCTTTAGTTACTCAGGAGAACAAACTGATGGGGAAACAAAACAGATCTGGCTTTGCTGCAGGTAATTCTTATACTAAGAGACCTGGACAACTCATTACTGGTAGAGAGGAGCTGACGTACTGCTCCTTGTTTAATCCCACACAGTCTTATTATCCAAGCTTCCAAATGGTCAATTGTAGCAGGAATGGCTCTCAAGGACTCTTCTGCCTTTCCACATACTTGCTTACTTTCATATACAGTATGAAGTAGTCCAAAATGAATTATGAAATATTCCCACTTTTGAACTGGGGCACAAATTTGGGTCAGTCTGGGGACTTCCTGCATTTAGACACTAAATATCTCTTATAACATTGTACTATTAATTCTCTCTCAAGTCAGAGGGAGTTAATAAAGAGCTATATGTATATCTGTGTGTAATTCTGTATGCAATTCCATATGGAATAAGCTGTGCTTGGGTAATTTGTTTCACTTGGTCTTGGCTGAGGTGAACAAAGGTTTGTTCTTCTTAATTGTTTTATTAAGGGAACTGGAGATATAGAAACATGAATTACAGAAGCTGGTAATAGGAGAATTAAGCCCTGTTTTGATACCTATTTCTTTCTGTTGTCTGTTTATTCCTTTTCTCAGTTTAACTGTAGTTTTGAGGAATTCTTGATTATGGCTTTTTATAAGAATATTTTTTTTAGCTTTTGTTTCCTTGTTATGTATAGTTGGAAAGTTTTAAGACAATTTGGATCATCCAGATTCCTCAGATATCCATCTTCACAAACAGAAGAAAACAAGAATTTACTTCTCTTAAGTGCTCGCATTATCATGTTTCTACCCACTTATCTCCTGTACAACATAAAGCTATCAAAACATGACTTTATTCATAGATATTTTTCATTTTTACTTCACTCTTTTAGGCAATTGAAATCCAATGTGCTCAGCTAATGGCTTCATCAGCAAAACCTTCTACCTACACTAATCTCCCATTTCAAATTCAAAATAAAATATACTTTATTTGTGTGGGGGGATGGGTGCTCTGGTTTTGTGATTAGAAAATATAACTAAATCCTTGGATGACAGCATTCTTTAATACCTATTTTATTTTCTTCAGGCCCTTTTAAATCATTTTGCATAGCAGTCTCATTTAATATAAGGATGGAGAGTACTGTAGAAAGGCTTCTAGGTAGTGAGAACAGAGGATACGGGGAAGGGATGGGGCTGTGAACAAAGCCTATCTGTTGATTGTAATGTTATACTTGGTTTAATTTATACGAATCATTTGCTGAACATACTGGCTGCCTGGCTGGAGATTCTGAATTATGATTTTTGTTATCAGATATGTTGATGAGTTTAAAATTGCATTACTCTTAACTTAGTAGACTTAAGAAGCAAACATTATTTGCCCATGCTGATTTAAATGCTGAGTAATTCAGGACTCTTGAAGTACAGTATTCCTGTGGGACAGAAATGAGAAAACAAACAAACAGAAAACAACCCACCACCAACACCTATGTACTGTCAGAAGCAGCAGCTATTCACAGGGTCAGAGAGATGTCACATTGCAAGCAGTGCTGTGGACTGTAGCCTTTTCAGATGTGATTCATTGTGAGAATGCTTGTTCTCCCAACTCATTGCTATCTTCACCAGTATTAACCATTCTTGGCTTGCAATATGAGTGCATCAGCAGTAGGATCATAGAATGGATAAAGCTGGAAAGACCAATAAGATCATGCAGTTCAATCGTCAAACCCATGCCTGTGACCACACTAGACCATGTGACACTCAGTGCCACTTTTACCCTTTTCTTGAACACTTGCAGGGATCATGACTCCACCACCTCCCTGGGCATCCTGTTCCAATACCTCAACATTCTTTCCGGGAAGAAATTTTTCCTAACATACAACCTGAACCTCCCTTGGTTTGTTCTGCTAATGAAATATATATGACTATTATCACCTTTTCAAGTACTTGCTCATGCAATTGCACTCATGACTATGAATATGTAAAGCAAATTAGATCTTATTCAGCTCTGTTTTTAGTAAAAGTAACTGAACTCATATAAGTATTCGGCAAAAGTGGAAACAACTTTCTTTTCTAAAATATAACAATAGTTGTCCTGATTCAAATAGAGGTTTCAGCTGTGTCAATGGCCAATAGCTGACATGAAATCAGATGATCAATAACTTATAACCAGTTTAACATTCCTCTCAAAGTCTGTAAAATTTCATTTTGCTTTTTCATCTATTTGTGCTTTTTATATTCTATGTCAAAGTTACCCTTACTTTTGTTTTCTGAAAAGTAAGAAAAAAAAGAATTTATCAACAAATATTTTTGCATTTCTTAAGTTCAACAAATTCACTTCTTCTTATTTTGCACTGATGAGATATACTTGTAGGAAGTTTTTATTTCAAACAAAATAGTTCAATATTTTGGCTGAGAAACAAAAACTATAAATCCTAGTTGATAAAAGTAAAATACTTACGGCATGGATTTGGCTGAGGTTGTTTTATAGGATTGCAGCAGAATAGCCTCTCCATGTAAACTATCAGAACCTTTAGTACATCAGAATGTGAACACATAATATTTGACTGCTTTTTCAAGTTACTTCAACTGCTGAATGCAGAACAAATATAACTTACAGTAAATATGTTGTCTTTATCAAAAGAAAACAACAAGAAAACATTATCACAAATTGGAAATCAAAAAACAACCCCCAGTACAAAAAAAAAAAAAAAAAAAAAAAAAAAAAAAAAAAAAGCCCGCACAAATCATAAGCCTCAATTCTAAAGGCAACCTTCTTTTTTTTCATGTAGTAATCATGTAGAAATTTATATAAAAACATTTACCAACACTAAACACATTAAACAACAAACTTACTTACTTGTTAAAATAAAAAACTTCAGACCCAGAAGATTTGACTAGTGAATGAATGGCAAACAGACAGGCACTCAGATAATAAACTTAGCAGTATTGTGAAGTTTTGTGACAAAATATTTTTTTCTGAGACTATTTTGTTTCTCTTAACATGCCAGATCTTTGTATTTCTAATGCTGCTATCCTTGATGCTGAGTTAAAGATGAGTTTCTTACCTCATGCAAGTCAGTGTGTTATAATTTGGTATAGAAAGCACGCAGTTCAGACCAAAACCTGTCTTCAACATTTCCTGCCCTCATTGTTTCTACTTCAGGACTCTTTTAGCTCCTTTAGGGTTTTTTTTAACATATCTTATCTGGTCTTTTCTGCAGAAAAAAAAAATTAATGTAAGAAAACCTAATTAAAGACAAGAGGGGAATACAACGAAGGGAAGGAAGATTGCCAACAAGATTGGCATAGAAAAAAAATGTAAATAGCTTGCATTTACACAGGGGCTAACTGCATTAAGAAGAGGCCAGAATCTTTTACTATCGAGGACATGTATCTCTTTCTTAATAGTAAGTGTAACAGTTCTTAATAGTAAGTGTAACAGTAAGGCTAACCTGAACTGGAACATATATGATTACAGGAAAGTGCTTCCCTTACATTTGAACAAAACAGGATTTGGAATCAGTCAATACCAAGGAAATGGAAGTAAGACAAATTGATGCATTATAGGCTCAGAATATGGTTCTGCTATGGTCCATCTCCAAATCCCTTCTTCCTTATGTCAACACCAGCACATATCTAACCCTTTCATGACTGAGCTCAGCTCACAGAGTCTGAACGAAGCAACACACTTGATTTGTAGCTGGATTAATATTCTCCTAGCTCTCACTATCTCCTGGATGACTCACTAGTTTCACAAAGCAGTTAAATAAATCACTCACACAGTTAGAGATGAAACTGCAAGGCCAGAAAGAAAACTGATTACTACAATAAACTCAGCTTAAACCATCGTGAGCCCAGAGTGCACAGGCTGGATAGGGACAGCTACATTGAGTACTCAGAATAGTACTTACCTCCCAGTCAGTTGCATTTATGTTAATACATCAAAGGTAATTTCATGAATGAGTGCATATTCACTGTCTTCTAAACACAGGATCTGACCTGTAATTGATGCAAAGTAGCATACCTGTGCTGCACTGAATAAATGCATATTACTCTAGGTCAGCTGCAGCCCTTCTCTATCTGATGAGCATACAGAGTCTTACTCAGGAGGCTGAAATATGGAGTGAACCAAAGAAAGGAAAAAGGTGGCACAGATCCCAACAAAATTGAAGATTAACTTAATAGATAAAGGGTTTACTTAAAAAAAAAAAAAAAATAGCCACACCATAGTAGGTCTGATTTCTAGGCAAATCTTCTAAGATTTTGGATAATAATATGAAGAACGACTGCTGAGATGCGTCAGCATCCCATAAATCCCAAATTTAGTACACTTGTAATTAGAAGAATCATTTGGTCTCTTTATGAATGAATATTTTAAACTCTGCAGACACGGGACATCGATGAACTTATTTTTTGTTTTCTTTGGACATCCGAGATAGCATAGGAATCAAATTGAGACTTTGTGGTGTTCAGTTGCTTATTCCTTTCTGTAGGCAGCTTCGCTGCTTGGTCAATTTACAACAGCTGGTACAGGTGAGACCTTAAGAATGAGCAAAACCCTCTCACAGTCTGTGGTCATGGCTGAAGTTGCTGGCATCCAAGTAAGTGTGCCCATCTCTATTCTGGAAATTTTCAAATTATTAAAGAAATTGTTCCGGTTTTTTGTACTGCAGACCACAAAATAAATAAATAAATAAATAAATAAATAAATAAATAAATAAATAAAATGTGATAAAAAGTCTTACTGAGACTGTTTTCACAGGAAAGCAGGATTAGTGAAAACATTAACAAACTCAAGACAGCAGTCTTCTGAAGCAGCTCATTAATAGGTCTGTAACACCTGGAGCTTCTTCAAGTTGCAAAAGGGGGAAACACTTCAGCCAGCTGTTGGCAGCAACCTTGTAAGAGGTCTTGTGCAGGCAGGACCACAAGGAACATGGAAAAGCCAGCTGAGTGCTAGAGGGTTAGAAAAAGTTTTGCTTCAATTTTAAAACTTGTTTTTAAAGGCTTGATTCTAAAACTGACACCATGATTTGAGAATTCAAACTCCCATGTGTATACATTTTTTAAAATACAGGAACATATATTTGTCATAACAGATTGCACTTCAAAATAACTCTCAAAAGAATGCAGAACTGATGAGAATTTTCTGGGTAGCAGAGTGACAAGCAGAAAGTTATTTTTAAAATGAGTAGCATATGAACAAGTGACTGAAGCTCATAGAAACTAATCTATATGAATGACTTTAAAGGAGATCAGATTAAATGTTAAGTATCCACAGTGCTGTTGAGACATTGCATAGATGCTGGTTTTATTCAACAATAAGTTTACAGTCTATTGTAAATTAACATTTCACAGTTTTTTCAGGAGAGGAGTAAATCAAATAGCATGCATCAGCAAAAATGTCTATGCATTTCTTCTACTTATTTAGATTTGGAAATAACGGATCCACCACAAAAAGGATAACACACATAAGAATAAAATAAAATGGAATGCCTCTCTAATAAGAGATGCAGGCACTAGTGAAACCAGCAGAATCAGCCCAATCACCTGGCACCATGTTCTAATAGATATATTAGACTCTTCTATACTTTAATGTAGGACAAGGGGAAATGGTTTTAAGTTGAGCAAGGGAAGATTTAGGTTGGATGACAGGGGAATGTTCTTTACAGAGAGAGTGTGAGGTACTGGAACAGGCTGCCCAGAGAGGCTGTGGATGCCCTATCCCTGGAGGTGTTCAAGGCCAGGTTGGATGGGGCCCTGGGCAGCCTGATCTAGTATTAAATGGGAAGGTTGATGGCCCTGCATGTGGCAGGGGGGTTGGAGATTCATGATCCTTGATGTCCCTTCCAATCCTGGCCATTCTGTGATTCTGTAATGGCATTAATCAACTCAGATCTATGTCTGGACAAATTTGCTATTGAAATTTTACAGGGATGTGTATTATGAAAGCAGACAGTACAAGAAGCAGCTCTGTGTCCCTGCTAAAGCAAGATGACTGGACAAGATGATCTCTAGAAGTGCTGTTCAACCTCAAACATTCTGTAATTGTGTGATTCTGTAAAAGCAAAAGCAGTGCGTATGTACACAAGTGAATGTATACATGCATATATATATATCTTTGTGTATAAAAAAGGCTACGCAAAGTCTTTCTAATATATGTCAATGAAATATTCTTATACCATCCTTTCAAAAATCTATGCCATCAAAATTTATTACGTAGATTGGGCTCCAGATCTGCATTCTTTTTTTGTAACTGCGACACAAAACTTTTTATTCATCGATTATAATGTGAAAATTTTAGGTTTAATTTCTCATGACATCTCAACTGTTGATACTTTATGGATGTATGTTTTGAGACTGTTTAATCACATTAAATGCATACTGCATCAAAAGGAAACTTCAAAAACTTCAGCATGTGAATAATAAGAGCTGTCATTTAGCACACCTGGCTTAGTTTTGAGTTCTCATTCTGAAATAAGGGAGGACAATTTATACCTCTCAGACCTATAACTTTAGCACACATTGTATTTCTTTTACAGGGATTCTGACTGTTTCACTGTTCAAAAGACTCATAAACATAACTTTAAAAATTACCTACTGGAGCAGTAGCCTATTGCAAGATGTAGACCCTACAATAGTTTTCACAGTTGTGAGATCCTGATTGTTCACTATGAATTATTCACTGTTCAAACAGCATGTGGTCAGATACTCTGTTTACTTTCAATCTCTGTCTCTCCACCTATTATCATTAATCAGTTTTTCTGCTTCCTGCATAATATTCTCTTATTTCTTCATTCACCTCCTCATTGGAGAAGGAAGTTACCTTCAACATATTCCAGGGACATCCTGGATTGCTTACATTCTATTTTCACATTTCCCAACAAGCTCATAAATCACATCACTTAAGTCTCATTTATGGGTCTGTGATTCCCTTCTTGTCATGTCACCCCTAGCCTTTTGCTCACTGACCCCATCTGCCACAACCTCAGGGCTACTCTGTACCCTCCCCATTCTGATCTCTGTGAAGGTTTGCATGACTCTAGGAAACCTTTGATAATACTCTCCAGGAAGTTGTTTCAAAGGAAGATAAATCAAACTATAAGTATCTGAATCTCTAAACTAAATACCTCCTAACTAGAAGATTTAATTCCCCTTCATGCAGCTTTTGTCTCTCTTGACATGCTGAATGTTTTGTTGATATTTTTTCAGAGTATGATCTTACCTTCATATAAGAGTAGCATTTTTTTTTTTAATGAAGTGTGGTAAAAATAGCACTGATCTCCAAATAACCTATTCATTCTTTTGTCTAAAAATTATTTGCAACACATTCAGAAACCCTCACTGTGATATGTATCCTGCTTCTATGTCTACAAGAAAATAACACTTTAGACTATCCTATCTTTTGTATATACTCACATTTTAGGTTCAGTTGTCATGCATACTCACCTTTTATTTTGGATTATGTGCATATTTTTAATTATTATAAAAAAATAAAAATGCATTGTAATCTAACTGCCAGCCACCTAGCTCTAAGTCAAAAAATAAGAGTTCATTGTCAGAGTTTTTGAAATTAAATAGTCTTAATCTATGAAATTTCACTTTTTGTTTTAAATATGTTAAATAAAAAAAATCAATTCACTGAGGAGAAAAATATATATTATTTGTAATCACTTTATAGCTTGCAAGTGGAAATGTCTTGAAAAAATAATTTTACAGAAAATTCTACTCAGTTTTCATTGCAAGTTTGTAAATTAACCTCTACATTACAGATCAAACATAATATCAGCTTTCACACGGGTTGCTTCAAAAGTAGTGCCTTCTATTTTTTTCTGTTGGCCCACAATGTCAGAGGTGGATGTTGGTGGTATGTCAGTAGAGGTTGAGCCTTCCCACCAATATTCATTTACATGTTGCTGCTTTGTGACAAATGGCAGCAGAGGGGCAGTCTGACAGAATGGCATCTGGCGTGGAAATGCACCAGAAGCAAAGATGTGTCAGTGAACTCCTCCGTGCAGAGGCACTCATGAGTGCTTGCTGAACGTTTATGGAGACCAAACAGTGCACAGTGAGCACAGTGAGGCAGTGTGTGGTGTCTTTCAGCAACAGGGACAGAGACATGAAAGACAAGTCACATTCCAGATGGCTATGCAGCATGTAGGCTCTATTTTGTTGCTGGTGACAATAAATAGCTAATAGTGGTGATCATGTTGAAAAACAGTGTTTCATAGCTGAGAATTTGCTCTGTCAAGGAGTGTTATTTTGCTGTTTGTATCTGTTGGAGTGTCTGTGGAAATAAATAGGAGTCATTACTTTCAGAGTGACCCACATACATTACTCTTCAATTGAATCTAAGTAATACATTTATATTCCATCCATTAAGTAGCTTTGATTGAGAGAAATTTGGTATCTTCAAAAGCAGCAGTAGAGGCTTCTTTTCCAAATAAAAAAATTAAATGTGACATTATAGACCTGCCTTAGTTTTCTGAAGGAATTTAGGATTTGACTCTGCATGGAAATTAAATGTAATAGAATGATTTGGAAATTAAACTTTTCTATACATGCAGACAGGCACACACACATGCCATGCACAAAGCAGAGTAAATAAGATACAATGGTTTTATATAATCTTATTTCTAACTCAAAGCGCTCATTTGGTGGAAGTGATAGAGTTAATCTAACTAATTTACAGACTCTATCATCTTCCACTGCTTCGTATTACTGTTTCATATCATCCTCATGCAGACTACCAGGAAGCTGGCCAGTTTTCATTTATACAAAACAAACAAACAAACAAGCAAAGTAAAAACAGCATGTGTAAATTCAGCTTGTTCTCTTTAATTCAGTGCTTTAGCAAACGTGTCGAAAGAACAAGAAATTTAGATTTTTAGATGTATTTTCTGGCATCAGTTGCAGAATTCTTGGTAAACTGCAGTTGATTCAATAACATGCCAGCACATCACAGGAATAAAATGTCACTTAGTCAGGAAATGGCATTTTCTAAACAAGTATGGAGTTTCTTGTGGTTTACTGGCTGACAGTCACTACTTTGAACATATTGGGTTTCAAATTCCTGTAGGCAGCTCTAACCAGAAAAACATTTTTTATATTTTTTTCAGGTAATTTATTTTATGAATATATAATAGAAATTGAATATACTAAAAAAACCAACAACAACAACCAAAGCTCTTTTACAGTGAGGTTGGTGAGGCACTGAAACAGGTTGCCTAGAGATGTGGTGGAGTCTTTCAAGGTGAGGCTGGATAAGGTCCTGGGCAACCTGATATGGCTGTGCATGTCCTGGTTCATTGCAGGGGAGCTGGAATAGATGGCTTTTAAAGATCCCTTCCAACTCTAAGGATTCTATGATTCTATGGTTCTATATATAATGTATTTCTACTGAATTATGAGGGTTTATAAAAAGATTACAATACCTATTAAATTAATTGGAATATAGAAAAAGAAACCAAATAATGAGTGGATAAATGATGATAATAAATGATGATAATGGAATGATCTATTGTTCCACATTATATTTTTAATATTTTTAAAATATTTATTTCATATATCAGTACTGCTAGATAAAGAACAGGCAATCACTTAGCACAGGAAATTTTAATTTGTACAGTCAAGTTTTCAACCAAACATATTATTACCAAACATTATCAAACATATTATTATTACCAAATTATATTATTATTACCAAACATATCAATCTCTGAACACAAGCTGAATCTTACTGCCTATCTTATGTGCTTTTTAGAATTAGCATTTTAAGGTATATTTTACCTCATTATTCTAGCTTATATTTCATTGCAAGTAAATTAATCAATGCCACAGATTTGAATTTTTTTAAGTCTTTTCCACAAAATAAGATTAAGTAAAACAAAATGCATGATTCCTGTTGTGAGTGTGACTATCTGACAAGGAAAATATTCTGAACATATGTCCCTCAAATAATGAAGGTTATTTCAATTTTTAATTCATGCATATATTTATTTTAGTCACACTGAGCCAGCTCAGCTCTCTGAAGCTTAGTAGACTCTCTGTAATGGTTAATTTAGCTGCAGGATAAATTTATCCTCTCGAGGACCTGTGCTATATTACTGAACATTTTCATACGCCTGTTCTGGATTGGCAACTTAAATTTTACTTGTAGATAACAAAGGTTCTATGAGTCAGGATTTCAGTAAACCTTCTTCTAATAAATCTATGTATTTGCACACAAGCAGCAGACCTTTCTGAATAACCATAGCTTCATTTTCAAGAATGCTCAAGCTTTGAAACCTTGTTAGTAAATAAAGGTGACTGGCACTACTGGACAACATTATAGAGATGGAGAATTTTTTATATTGATTAGTACATGACAGTGTCCCAGTCAGTGAAAAATCTTTACGTTTGGTACTGCACTTAAATTCTTTACAGAGTGGTGAGGTGCTGGAACAGGCTGCCCAGAGAGGTTGTAGATGACCCATCCTTAGAGGTGCTCAAGGCCAGATTGGTTGGAGCCCTGGGCAGTCTGGTCTAGTATTAAATGGGGAGGGTGGTGACCCTGCCTGTGGCAGGGAGGTTGGAGATTCATGATCCTTGAGGTCCCTTCCAGCCCTGGCCATTCTGCGGTTCTGTGATTCCGTGAAATAAGAGCCATCTGAAGCAAAATAACTAGAAAAATACAGCAATGTGATAACCAAAAAAGCAGTGACTTCATATGCAATTACTGAAGTTTGTAAATGAATTAGTTGTGTGGAAGGAAAGATTATTTCATCTTTCACAGTACATGTAATTAATTTTCTAAATCTTTTTCAAAGAACATTTCCCACTAATGCCCATAGCTTCTTTTGAGGTTATTCAGAATCATACAAATAGATTCTTTAGACATCACTTAATTTAAAAATAGAAGTTTCCATTAAAATAAAATTTAATATGGAATAGGAAGGATCAAAACCGTAGATTGTTAGGTCTTCAAAGTAAGGTCTAGTCTTTTTTTGTTGTTTTTATAAGCTTTAGTACAATGGAGTTTTAGTCTCTATTTACCACCACAAAAAATACAACACATTACTACAAATAAAGTACATGTTGCATGATGTTTATCTAAATTGCAGCAATTATGTGCTATGACAAGCTCTTTGCATAGTTCATCTATGCTCTGTTTTTACACAAAGCTTGTAGGAAAGCTATGGTTCAAGCTTGAGACACGTAGAATGTTGTGTCCTCATAATACAACTCCATAATCTAAGATAGAATTCCTCTATAGAATCTCTCTCTTCAGCTTTATTTACTGATCAAAAGGTCCTCCAATTTTGCAGGGTAATCATTTATCTAGATGACCTCTATTAACTTCCTTCAGAAAAATCTGGATGAAGAGGATAAAACCAATCATCAGATTTATAAGAGTTGAAAGCTCTTTTGTTTGCAAAGGACTGTAAATACAAGAAATGGCTTTTCATGAAAAAAAAAAAAATCATAGAAATAAAGGTGTACTGAGGAAAAGGTACAGACTTGAACTAATTTCAGTGGAAGTTAACCTTGTGAGAAACATATGTTCCTTCTCCTTCAAAATTCAAATTTTACATTTTATACACAGTGAACAAATAACAGATTCACACAGGTATGTTCTGTCTTGTAATGAAAACCAAAATAAAAATATGATGAAATACTATTTTACATTACCTGAGTCATTAGATTTCAAAAGCTCTAACCATCTCACCCACTCTTTTATAATAAAGAGAAGCTATTCCTTTTCTTAAGGCTTATCATGTTTGTGCTTTGATACCTTTTCTGGTGTTCCAGCTGGAACTTGTCGATCATTATGAAAACACTGTTAGATCTCATGCTTGCAGAAACTTTCACCCAGAATTTCTGAATGAGAAGTAAGTATCACTCAATTACAACAGGAACTTAACTCCTGAAATATGAGAGGACAGTATATATTCTTCATAAGCTGATTCTGTCTCCCTTAGACAAGCCTGGACAAAGTGCTTGACTGCAGAGCATATTTGGTCTGTATACGAGCTTGTGTGCTTGCAATACAAATCTCTGTATGCTGTTTCACCATGCATGCCCAATGTCTCAGATACTGTGAGGGTTGTTCTTTGTTTCAGCATCTGTGCTTGATGTTAGTTGATTATCAGTATATATTTCCTAAAACCCACTTTGTTGATGCTCAAATTATGTCTATCCTAGTGTAAACATACACCTTGTCCTATGCTCCCCTTATCTTTTCTTTTATAAGCAAAATTATGTTATTAAACAATGTTATGAAAGCAAATTACTCTTGGCCATTCACAGCTTGACTACTTTTTCCACCAATTTTGTTTGCTCATTTTTCATGGAATTTCAAGAAAATATTCCTTATGCTTAGAAGAGAAAATACAATTGTGGCATCTGAAAAAATAATAGTGTTAATAATAGTGACATAGTGTTTTCATTTTAAATTTTAATAAAACATACAACTTTCACATGTGTTAACCTGAGACTTATTAGCCAGATGGGCTAAATTTACCTACTTAGAAGAAGGATCAAGAGCCTGATTTCTGCTACCATGGAAAGACAAATGGAGTAAAATTGGAGGAGGAAGAGATAAATGATTGTGAAGATCCATGAAGGATGGGCATACTGCTGGATGTGCATATCAAAGCAAAGCACATCTACTACAGTTTTCTGGAGGACCTTTTTATCCCCTTCTTCATTAAGCATTAGCCATTGTGCTGCATAGCATGCATTTCTATTTCCCTGACAAAGAAAAAATCAAAACCTAGGATTACTTTTCACTCTTGGCATGCCACACTAGGTAGCTAGTTTCCTTTCCGTAAACATAAAAGCTGTCATTGTTTTGTTTTGCTTTGTTTTACTGAATTGA
Source organism: Tetrao urogallus (assembly GCF_951394365.1). NCBI lineage: Eukaryota > Metazoa > Chordata > Aves > Galliformes > Phasianidae > Tetrao > Tetrao urogallus. Next base: position 26,532,252 of record NC_136815.1, on the reverse strand, counting down.
ATAAACTGTTTTTAAAATGAAGTGGATTTAAAATGAGTAGTTGGTTTAAAATTTTCATCATAGACATCTCATGTACCCAGAAGTAAGCACCATACTAAGTCTCTTCAAGAGGAAGATCACTTTTCCATTAATTCTGTACAATACATTTCTTTCCAACAAAGCAAATGAATACAGAGTTCAGCATGAGCTTAGGACACACTAATTTTTGCCATCTAAGACATCTGTACTGTGGAGTTAGGTTTGTTTATACCTCTAATTTACAACTTCTTTCTTCACTTGTCTCTTAATTGCCTTTGGGTGGCATTTGACGTAGTATCTCCAACATCTAAGTTCTTCCCAAACTGCTACATCCCCTTCAGAACTGGTACCTCTCCTCCTTAATGAAACGAATCATTAAATCAGTTTTCTGCAGAGCTACGGAGTTTAATTTTAGCTATTAATCTGAGCATCTGCTGCAACTAAAACGTTTGCTTTGGAATACATAGAAATTAGATCAAAACATAAAACATTATGACCACTTAGATCTACATAGAAAATATGTATTAGTAACAGATTGATAGAAAATAAAAATGATTAAACCAAGAGTCGTATAGAAATTATATTCTAACTTTAGTTTGGCATTTAGTTTGTCATAAATTCTGCATCCTGTTAGTTCTGTAATTAGCTGTGATCTGAAGTCTCCTTCATCAGGATGTACTTAATGATGCCCACCCAAACACCCTCACATTTGTGGGTTAATCAGTGCAACTTCTGTTTTGGCCAATCAGATGACTTATACAAATACAATATGAAGCTGACAAGTTTGGTTTTCAGGAGTTCACTAGGCCTCTGACTTGTGCTTTGACTGTTTTGGCTGCACTTAAAGTGAAAACCTGTCAGGTGCAGGAACCACACTGCTGGCTTCCTAAGAGACACATCATATCTACTTAAGGACTGCACAGCAACTGGGAGGGTTGAGTTGGCAGGGGGAGATACATACCTGACTGCAAGACTTCAGTGCCCATGGAAAAATATTGTGGTTTTTACAGTACCCTGGCCATATCAAATGTAGTAATTAGGTCTAGATCTGCCTGCCTATCCTCTCACAGTGAATTGTTTGTGTGAGGTTCTCAAAGCAGAAGTGAAGAATGTCTAGAAGTGGTTTTAGATTCACTCAGAAAAGAAAGACAGGAAGGTTAGAGGAGATATTATTAATCTTGCTTGTGGGTGTCTATGTGGGCTGTTTAGTTAGTTCACTGTGCAGCATTCAGATTTTGATGAAAGTCAATGTGTGCATTCTTCAATAGGAGGTAATGGTATACAATGAATCTTGTTTTAATGATAAATGAACCATTTTAATGCTCTATGTCGATCTCATTCTCTGTATTAGCTCTTGCATCTATCTAGATAGAAGTGCCCAGCTACGTCAAAATTACCACTTCTACAAAGAACACCATTGTCTCATTTAGAGACACTCTCATCACAAATAAACAGTAGAGCTTTTAACAGTGTTTATGAATGTATACAGTTTGTACTGGGAAAGGAAGGAACAGGTGCTTAGTTTACGTAATTAAAAATTACTAAGAATTTGTTAAGAAAGTTATTTTCATTTTTATGTTTTTATGAAAATTTAAGCAGTAGAATGTTTTTGTTTTTATTTTTGTTTTTTTCCTGTGAAACTTTTCCTTTTGCAAATGATATATCCATTATTTTGGTGAAATTTATGAGAAATGCATGAAAAAAAAGAATGAAAAGTCATGCTTTAAAAATCTCAAGTCTTACTTGTTGTGCATAGGTGCTTGCAAAAGAGTAAAACATTATTAAGAATACTGTATATCAGTCTTTTCAAAACTGTATTGAATGAGTGTGCTTATATTATCTAATCAAGCGTGCAGTGGATCCTGGGAGAGAAAGCAGGTGTGCCCAAATTTTCTTCAGAGAGAGAAGAAAATAGAGAGTTTTGTGCTATCCTGGTGACAAAATAATCACATCAACAGTTGTGATCATTTACCTTTTTGCTTTTATTCCCCAGGAATAATATTCATGGCATTTCTAAGAAATTGCCTATCTATGTCTCTTTCTTTTTGCTGCATTAAACTGACCCCAGCTGTTGTCAGAAGATGAGAATTAATGCCCAGAAAATATCCATTCTTACTGTTCTGTTATTTAATGTTATGGTGATGACACCATTCAAAAATCTAGCCAAGACTGGCTCATCTTTACATAGGTGAAGACAGCTGCCACATTTCTCTCCATGTTTCTGCTACACTAAAGCTACCCATGACTCACTCAACCTTTGATACATGCAAGAACAGTAAATACATATTGTGGTGATTAAGAACTGGCAAGGCTCTCATAAGATAGATAGACCAAACTATTTTCTACTTCACCAGAGAAGAGGCTGAGGATGCAAACCAACTGATGAGGTGGTTCCAGGAGAATAATTTCATTACTTTTTTTTTCTTTTTTCCTTTTCCCATGGGCTAGAAAGAATGCCTTATCATAGAAAGCTTTAAAGAATGCAGGCTACTTCCTTTACCCAGAAGTATGGATTATACACTGATTAGTAAGTATTGATGGGGAAGAAAATAAGTAGATTCTAATTATTTGGTCTAGCAAAGACAAGGCAGTTAAAGAAACATTCCAGTGCGTATGGGCAAAGCAATTCAAAAATCCAGCTAGAAATAGCTCAGAACTTTATAATATCTTTTACTATTTTAGTACTAAGAAAGAACAATGAGAATAATTAATGCTTGAAAAAAATTGTACTGTGAAACACGATTCTATGCACTGAGGCATTCCATTTATATCACTGCTCCCAGTCTGAGGAAGCAGTTTTTCTGCTCTTGACATCCAATCGTTTTGGCACATGTATTCTTTGGTACTTCATAGCACTGAAGTTGCGTAGTTCCAGTTTACTCTTCCTGCAAATACTAGGTAAATATATTTTCCCTCAGCTCACCAAACTTTTTTTTTTTTTTTTTTTTTTTTTGGATTAGTGACAGAGTATATGTCTGTCTTTCATATCCTAGAGAAAATACGCTTTGATTTTTGTTGCCCTCAAAACATAATAATATGCTATATGAGGAAAAGGATCAGCATCAGTGATTTGAAGTAACATTAGTTCACAGGGACATTGGTTGCTGATTTTATATTGAGATGTGAATAAGCAAAAATGATGAAACTAAACAGCTTCATACTTTGGTAATTTAATATGAACTGATTTTGTTAGAGAACTTGTTCTTCTGTTTATAATAAGGAAGAACAAAATAAGCAAAATGATTTTTCCAAAATTAGTGAGACGCAGGTCTAGATCTGAAAGTCAGTTTTGCAGTTTGATACAATCTGTAGTGTTCATTGTCAAAAATAAAAAAGTTGAAAAACTCAGTTTTTGTTAGGCACTACTTCTTCCAGCAAAGATATTACCACGTAGCAATGCAGACTGATCAGCTTCCTGATCTCAAATACATATTGATTTTGCTATTGAAAACCTAGTAGATGACTTTTTAGTGAAGTGCAATTTATTTTTAAAATACTACTAACTCATTTATCAGTATATCCTCAAAAAATATTAGCTTGGCTATTTTAATAACAATTCTGAATGCTTTAGCAATGTTTTGCAAGAATGTCTTGCAAAACCAAAGTAATGTTCTGTGATTACCTTTCATTCTTAAACATCTTTAGCTTTTGAAATGCATCATCAAACAAACAAACAAGCAAACAAACAAAACTAAAATAATGAGTTACAGTGGATATGTGAGTTAATGTATTTTTTCCTCAGATCATAGATTATTGTCAAGAGAAAAAAAAAAACAATGATTTCATTTTAAGATTATTTGCTTCAAGCAAAATTGTTTTAGCCATGGGATCAATACCTCTATTGCGTGGAGTTGCACTCAGCCATAAATGGATTCTATGTTCGAAAGTTAATCAATCAATTAATTGAAGAATAAACAAATATCTCATATGCACTTGTTAAATGATGTATGTACTATAAACAATAGAAACCATGCCATGAAATGCTGTTAAAAATTGCCTCTAGTAATTTTCTATTTAAGATGTTATCATCTACGCTATTATATATATACAATGAAAATTTAAATTACCAGGGCTTTTAATACATACAGAAGCACTGTAATGATGCTTCTTATTAGAAACTGAACAGTGTTATTAAGTTATTAAGAAAATAACATTTTTAGAGAGATTATGTTTCCTTATAACTAAGCAATCCCATTAAAGTCATTAAGAAAAGGAAGACCAAATATGAATGCATTTAGCTGAAAATTGTACCTTTATCCTTATTTTAAATATTTCAAACATTTTTTTCAGTTGGAAATAATGTGATATAAAAGATTTTCACTAATCTTCTCAGAGGTGCAGCTTTATATGATACTGATTGGCAGTAACTCATGGTGTTAATCATCAAGTCCTGGAAATTAAATAATAGCTACTCTGGACCAGACACCAAGTCCAGCTGTTACAACATCATATCTCCACTAGAAAAAAAGATAACAGAGCACTGGGAGTGAGAAAGCAAGTTTTGGAGGAAAAATACAGTAAAATTTAATAAAGCTTTTTGTTTGTTTGTTTGTTTTGTTTTATTGTATTTATTAGTTGGAAAGACAGAACTGAGCAAATGGGAAGCTGTAGTCTCGTAAGACTACCAAATCATTTTGATTAAAACAAAAAACAAAGCATTGTTCCTGATTTCATGACCTTATGAAAGTCTATATTTCAAAGAAAGAATGCACAAGTTTAATAAAACACAGAGCTGGATAAAAATGGAGCAACAAACAAATCTGGAATATCATTTTTTTTGGCTTTCAATATACTGGAAAATGGATGACACCTACTTCGCTTTCCAAAGGATATAAAGCAAGCCTGTAAACATGACTGCACATGAAAAATATGTAGTCATCAATTTACATGTGTCTAATCCAGGGATCTCAAGTGGCATCACTGAGAATGCTGGTCTCTTTCGACACAAATACATGAACATTTAACCTTATTCTGTGCAAATGTTAATGTGCATTAAAATTTCAGTGGTTTCTTTCCATTCAGGTTCTGAGCTTTGCTTGCTCATGCAGCTTTTTCTTTACCTCCCAGACTGTCTTTATTTCAACCCACAAGTTGCTGCACTTTCGTTTTTTCCACTTCTCTTCCCAGTTGCACCTGGGGAGAGTGAGAGAGTGGCTGTGTGGTTCTGAGCTGGCTGTCAGGGTTAAATCACAGTAAAATACAGAAAGGTATCCTAGCAATATCCAATCTAGTCATACTCAGAATACAGGTCTGAGCTCGAGTGTACTATGATAGCCAAGATTCCTAATTAACTGGGTTTCTAGCCAGCTGGGTAGTGCTAGACTGCATGGCAGCAATCACAAAGCAGACACGGACTGTGATAAAAAATATTTTTTTACACACAGAACTTTTTTCATTTTATCATTCTCTAAAAATTGTTGTAAATACTGGTGAAATGTTACTCATTTTCTTTTCTCTCTTTGACCAACACGTTTAACTAGCCTGAGTAGAGTGCAAAATACATCCCTAACATAGAGTTCTTAGTAAAACACAGATGCTATGTACTCCTTCATTATCTTCTCTAAACAATGAACTAATGCAGAAAGGTATAGCAAAGTATAATAGTACCCAAAAGCCTAAATAAACTATTTCAAAAAGAGAAAGATATTAATTTTTATTTAATACTAATAATACAATATTATTAGTTATTATTATAATAGTAATATTAAAATATTACTATTATAATACCTTATAATAGTAATATTAAAATATTACTATTATAATACCACTGTATATTACATTATTAATATATAATATTATATATAGTATATATATAGTAATATATTATTAGTAATAATAATAATATAATAATACTACTACTAATATAATGATAATAATAGTAGTTTTTTCTAGAAGGTGGAAAACTGTAACTAGAAAATAAGTAATCCAAAGTCTGCAATGATTCTTTATTACTATACTGTCATATAATATTTTTCTTTATCAGTAGTTGTTCAGCTCACACTATGTGTTCAGACACCAGTCACGCTACACTGTACATCGAGTCATTATCATACACCTGTGGTGTCTCTTTTATGCCAAATGATCAAAAAAGCTACAAAAACTTAATCCACAAATTGTTTTTTGATAAAAATTTTTATTTGTTGAAATGGTACTACATAAAAACTGAAAAAAAGCTTGTGAAAAGCATACATAAGTAGTTTTTTAATGTTCAAAATGCTCTGAAACACAGAAAAAAACACTTCTGCAACAAGCAAATGTATTCACTAATTGTTTAATTACAAGAAAAAGGAAATACATTCTTATGGATGCTTTTATGCCCAATAATGATGTATAATTCCCTGAGCTGCTAGGGTATGGCCACAGTTTTTTTCTTTTCTCATTCTGCAGCACAAGGCCAGAAGCATGTGCTCTTTCCAGGCTTCCTCTCAGGACAATTGACTAAAGGACCTTCATGCTCAGAAGATGGAATTAAGCATAGGTAAATAGCTCAGTCAGAATGTTTCTTTTGTCAAAATCAAACAAATGACCCAACCAGCACAGGAACCATTCGTGCTTTCTTCTGCCTGTACCTCTGAATTAAAGTCATCATGCCTGCTCGGCATGCTGAACAAAGGCCAACCATCCCCATCAGACTGGACCTGTGAGAACCTGGACATCTCTGCTAAGTGTCTGTGTTTAGAGGTGCTTCCACATATGTTCAAAAGTTTAATGTCTAGGGTGTGGGTGTCCAAACTTTTGGGTTGCCTAAGCCTAATAGAATGAGGAGGCCGCATTGTCTTGGGCCACATATAAAATATATAACATAGTTAATGTATATAAGTATATAAGTAACAGAACTTTTAAATATATATGCATATTTTTTTTAATAAAACATAAAAAAGTGGGCAACTAAAACATAACACTAGTGGGATAGTGTTTTTGTGAAACTATCAAGCATATTAACTTATTTTTTATATTACTTTACAAAGTAACACAAGCCCAATTTTTTAATGTTCAAAATAATTAAATAAGAAAATTTACATGTCTGCTTAATAAAAATCATGAGTCTTCAGAAGCACACACACATCTAGGAGGATTGCAATATTATTATCAGCAATCACTGCATTTTACTTGCTGAGTGGCATGAGCATATGGAAAGAGCAGTGCACATGGGTTTCGATTGGACTGTGTGTGTGGGGCACTGTGAGAGGTGGAGTGTGCCCTCCCCTACACAGCATTTTACTGCCATCTATGCAGTCTGCGCTCGAAGAATGCCCAACTGAGTCATGAAAAATATTGCAAATTATCGCATGAGAGTGTTAAAAGTTTATGGATCTTGTGGGGCCACATTACTGGCTGTTCAGGGCCACACACAATCCATGGGTTGGATACATATTGGTCTAGTGTATGACCATACATTAAGTGAATTTCAGCTTAATTAATATCTCTCATGTAGCATCAACTGTCCACCTTTTATGATATATAGAGAATTCAGCTTAATGTTGCTTTGGCATGCGGTTTCTTTTATATTTAATCATAATTAACTGAAGGTTGAGATAAAAGCACTCCTTTTACTTTCCATATATAGCCGTAGCTTGCTGTGTCACTGATGGGAGATATATGTGAGCATATAGAATAAGAGAAGGTCCTAAATAATTTGTAAAGGTGAACTACAAATGAGTGACAAAAGTATCAGAATAATAAAATAAGTTCATGGGGATTAAATTGCCCAAGAGCTGGTAATGAAAAATGCAGCCCTTCACCTATCATATCTACTCATTTATCTTATCTAGTTAACATATTTCTGTAATCTTTCTAAAATGTACTATCCAAATTCATTATCAGTTATTTCTGTAAAAGACTATTAAAAAAATCCCTCTTACCTGCTGTAAAAATATGTTTCCTATTCAGAAAGCATAAATTGTCAGATAGTTATTTAACAGCCTTGTTTCACATCTTCAGTTAATTCTAGAAACAAGACCCTAAGATTCTCCTATAAACAGAAAACGTCTATAATCCACCAGAGTATAATGAAGCAAATGATATTTCTGAAACACCTACCCTGCTAGTCAGCCCCTGAGCACTTCAACAAAGCACTCTGAGTCATTCTTATAAAGAGGTGTTGTGACAGAAGAAATGAGCCACAGGTTGGAGATCCTCAGGCAAATGCAACCCAGTGCATATGGTACATCATTACCAGTCTGATTTTAATGAAGTTTTAGAGACTTAAATCTCGCATCACAGTTGGTGCTGATATGCATTTTACTGTTATTGCCTTTCATTTGCCAAGTAAAGATAATTGATGATCTTTACTTAGAGAACTTGTAGATTTTAGAGCTGTCTATTTTTAACAGTGATTTCTAGTTGTTTTTTTTTCCTATGTGTGTGCATGCTTTCCTTTATGCAGATTTTTTATTGAGTCTGATGACTGTTTTAGTGTTTTTAAAATAGAATGAGTAAAAGACAAGATTCTTTATGCAACTGAAAAAAAATTTTTAATATTGCTCCTGATATCAATGGAATTAACTGTGAGGAAAGATTATACCAACGTAATGGAAGAATATCATTGTTATTGAGTATGCCCCTACAGACTTACTGGATCTAATCCATCATGTTATCACTGAGAAGATTGCATTGCAACAAATGGAGGGATCCTTGGTTTCTACTTAATGTTTTTATTATCAAGACAATTATTGAACATATTGACAAACAGTAAAATGAAGAAGAGATAAGGAAAGTCAAATAGAAATAAACAGAAAAAAAAACTGAAAATGAAATAAACAGGGCAAATATTAAGAAAAAGAAAGAATTATCAGCCATTCAAAATCGATCTTTTCTAGAGAAAGACATATAAAAATTACTGCTTATGTACTGAATCTCTTGTGTCAATATTTTGTTTTCTTTTTGTTGTTCTGAGTGATCTTCTATGTCTTACTGAGACAGTCTGAAGTTCCTGCCCACTTCCCAGGTTCAAGAATACACTCATTGCTGGTCTAGAGGTCTTTGCCTGAAGTTTTCAATTTGTTACTACCACAACTAAAATAATAACAATTCCTGTGGGAATATAAGTAACAGGTAAATACTCAGAATTAATATGATTATTCAGCACACTTTGAACCTGTTATGTGCAAGATCAACTTATATGTTTTGTGCTCTGTGCAACCTATATGTAGCTCTTAAGGAAAACATATTTTACGATCCTGTTTAAATAATAAAACTTGAGCACAGAGAGTAGTCCTCACTGCAGCTCTTCAGAGTATTCTGTATATTTTAATATCTAGATCCATCCTCAATTTAAAGAAAATAAAAATATTTTGGTTTTCAAGGCTCTGACAATATTCAGACGACTGTGTTTTAAGATTAAATATAGAAAGCTTTATTCCAAATGACAACAATATGAGGGAATGAAGAAGCCATCAGGAAAGATATCTCAGGTTTAGTCACCCATTTGGCTCTTACAAATGTGTCAGTAGTACACAACCTTATCTCAGCTGTTCCTGGCTCCAACGCAGACGCACATACACCTTGGCCTGTTTCCTCAGGCTTCCAGCACTATCATGTTATAATGTAACCATCACAGACTTTTGAAGACATTTTCCACCTAATAAGTCTCCTTTGTACTCCAAGTACTTGTTTGGTTTTCTCACATGGCTCTTGTTCAACATTTCCCTGATATTATCAAATCAAACTCTTTAGAGATTTCAGTCCTACTTTACCTACAAGCTGTGAACACTGTGTCAATTCTTCCAGAATTGCCTTATAAAGCTTCTACATTAAAAACAAACAAAAAAAAAAAAAAAAAAAAAAAAAAAAACCAAAACAAACAAACAAAAAAAAAACAACAAAAAACCTGCAACATGCCTGTTCTGTCATTTCAAAGCTAAACAACATCTGCAACATTCACTGAAAATGTGCAGTAAAGTACACAGCTCTCATTTCTTACTTATATTGCCATTAAATATCATGAGTTTTCCTGTTTATGTATAATTTCTTTATTCACATTAACAATGGAGGCCTTTGAAAGTCTCAAACAGAGTCATAATCTATCAACTTTATCTGAACTGTGCAAGCAGTTCAGGCTTTGGACAACATTAAAAATATATAATTTTCTCAATACTTAGGTAAAATTTACTAAAATATTGGGTTTATTTAGGATGAATTCTGCACTGAAAGCAGACTTTAATTAAGTGCTGCATTGCTTAACATTGCTCTGGAAAAATGTACCTATACGAGTACAGCTTACGAGTTCAGTTTTTAACCATTCAATCAGGAGAGTTGATCATATGAAAGGAAAATAAATAAATAAATAAATAAATAAAGTGTGGTCCTTTCAAAAAGGAAAAAGAAAAGGAGAGTTACGGGAGGTTTTGATGTTTCCTTTGATGGTCACAGATGTTCACCTAATGAAGCTGAATGCCCAGACCACTGCAATGCTCCTATTTTTAACATTAGTAGTCTTAGATTATTTATGCTTTGATAATGAAATACAATGAAAAGGCTAGATCAAAACATCATTAAAGTGTTGGGATACATATATTTTTCTTCAAACTATACCGTGGGAAAAGAAACCAGTTTATACTAGGATGATGAACTACCCTTGCTAGAGAAAGATGTGATAAAGTCCTTCACAGAGAGATTACTGCAAAGTTTGTGTCTGCAAGAGATGTGTAAGACACTAGAAGCTGCTGCTAAATGATCTACAGAGGGAAAAGTATGCACTTTGGTGAGGTTAAGGACTATTATTACTGATATGGACATCTTCAAGAGATCATAAATTACAGGGATGAGAGAGCAGGAGATGCGGAGAGTAGTATCTTAAGGCAGTCAGAGACACTGTCTAGTTTCCTACTAGGCATCAGTAATGTTAAAATTCCGTCCTGAAAATAAGTAGTAATATCTCCTTAGACTGAAGCGAAAAAACAGTTAGTTATCTTTCATACATCAGTAGTAACTTTAATACATATCTCTCCTAATTTCAGCAGGTGGTTGTACCAGCTGACCTCCAGAGGAGATTTTTCTATGGATCTTGTGAATATCTTCTCTGACACTATATTATCAGTATCTTACATTGCAAGCAGGAATCTCCTTCCAGGAATGAATATCCCTCCTTGGCGATATTCAGAAACCATTAGGACACTGTCCTGGGCAAGCCATTCTAGGTACCCCTGCTTGAGCAGATTGGACTAGATGACCACCAGAGGTTCCCTCCAACCTCAACCATTCTGTGATTCTATGATCCTATACAAACACTGAAGCTTCTGTGTTGAAAGGGAAAGAACATTTAAAATATGATTATTTCAGCTTTCTGCTCCTAATTCAGTGCTATGAGTCAGTTGGCTGAGGGCACTGTCCAAGCAGGCACTTTTCAAACTGAATTAATCTTCCTGAGACTGATTTTCCCTGCAGAAGATACTACACTGACAATGGTGGCATCTCAGGAGGGTGAACATGTGGTAAGAAAGTGAGCCCACTAAAGTTGTACTCAGACTGAAGAATTTAACTCTTATTCTCAGAGAGAAGAGACTTACACTGGTCCACTTTCCAGTCATCTGTGACTGTAACATACATCCTTACTACTAGGATGACTCATGGACCTGTACAGAAAATATTTACTGAACCAGCCCACTAGCAGAGGATGATGTGGGCAGAAAGGAGAGAGCCATGTGAAACAGAGATCAGAGTAACTGAATTTCATTAGCATGGTGATCTTGTACCTCTCTGCTCTATGCAGATATTTATTTTTTTCTTTACAGATAATAAAGAAAAAAAAAAAAGGAAAATCAAAAAAGAAAAAGTATTTTATCTTTAAATAGCATAAACACAGTAAAATGATGCTTCACATTAACTAAAAGAGAAAGCAAAATAAATCCCAAGCAGATAGCCACCCAGCGTTACAGCCTATAGCTAGCAGCTAATGGATAGTTAGCCAGAGGCTATCTGCAAGCCTGGAGGGGAAAATAAGCTGGCAATTCCCATCCAATGTGTTTGTGCTTAAGTATTTGCTTCACAGACTGACTCATCAGCTATGGCTTTTTGGTGCAGTGTCAGTCCACACGACTTGTGGTTCTCAGCTGCAGCAAGCAGGCGATCTACCTTTTCAAAAAAATTCCTTCAAGCCCTAGAATAAAGCTCAAAGAAAACCTTGGGGAAACCAGGGCTTCTGTTGCAGTGTGTTTATGGACAATTTTCTTTAGTTCTTCATATAAGGGAGGTATACTACTCAATCAAATTACAAATCTGGGGCTATCATTTCAGATTCAAGCTTTGGGGAAAAAAAAAAAAGACATTTCAGTAAGAAATTGTATAGGTTAACTAGTCTGATTGACAGAACTACTGACAATGTGGGAAGATCACTCTGTATATCATCAGTGAGGCCACAGAATTTTACAACATTTACAAAAAGGAAATGGTGTCCCACATAAAATTTCCCTTAGATAGTCCTGAAAGAGTTTTTGTATTCACACAGCAAAGTCAGACATTGAACAAAAATATTTGCTAGCATCGTAGAAGAGGTTTTAGCTGCTCTAGTTTGATTCTGTTTACCAGTTAATTTATCCTTGTCTTTAAGCAGAGATAATTATTTGGACCATGTTACTAGTATTACATGTGACTTCCATTTTCTGAGCTTGATGTTGCTGAGTTGTTCCAGGAATCTTTACTGTTTGCATCTGAGACCTTATCATCTAAGAAAGTTAGCACATTTATTTGACAGATTCAGTCCTATGTCTAGCTTACTTTCTTTCGTTGACCTGTCTGCACTTGGAAAACTGCCACACCACCTTATTTTGGCATTTCAAATTTTCTTATAAACTTTCCACACTGATAATAAAACTTGGAGCTAATCCAAATGGAAAGGAGAGCATCTGTCCCTAGACCCAGGCTGTAAATGAGGGGTTACTGGAAGTAAAAATCTCTACAGATCTGCATTTTGTCATTTTTAGATTATTATCCTCTCCATACCAATGATTCTGAAATCAGAGAGAGATACATCAGGAACTGGAAATAAACTGTTTCATGCTCAAGATAACCACAGAGGTTACCAAAACATTCATTAAGGATTTCTCCACAGTGCAGTTGTTTAATTGGAGACTCTGGGATTTATTTCAGGTCCAAGATCTGTCTGATGCCAAAGTAAAGATTAAAAACCAGGCATCCTTGATCAGTTCTCTCTTGTTTTGTCAAGCCAGTGAAACATACCTCACTTTCCATGAGTAGGTGTGAAAGTTGGAAATTAGTTTTCCTAGCTCTCTAGGGGAATTTAAAATACCGGTACATAAGGATTGGTATAGCAAAAGAGAAAACTTTTGGCACTGGCACACATGAGCATTTATTTACTGGTGTAAGCAATAAATCTGTAGAAGAATGAGACTCTAGATCAATACATTTCCAGATGAACTTCACAAACGGATTTCCAAACTTACAGCTGTGGTAACCAAAATATTTCCGCCTTTAAAGTGAAATGTGGCTGTACACATAAAAATGATGTTAGACAATGGACCCTGGCACTGAGTAATGACAGGGAGTTTCTTAATTATGGTATTTGTCTCCCACTTTCAGTACAGGGTTGTTTGTCTTTGGTTGTTGTTTTGGTGTTGTTTTTTTTTTGCTTGATCAATTGAACATTTGGTTTCTTGTTGATATCAGTCTTCTCAGTGTGTATAGACATTGCTAACATAGACAAATTTTTTATGCCCCTGAAGAAGTGTGTTAGAAGCCAAATGCAAATCTTTGGAAAGTTACCTGGTTCTGGGATGAGCAACAGGTCAATGGAAAATTCCACCTGTATAGAATCTCAGTCCAGTATTAAGAAACTGCAGAATCTTATTAAGACCAAGGGAAAAATGAGGCACCTTTACAGTTATCAAATTCCCTCTGTATTTTTTTTTTTTTTTTTTTTTGCTGCATAGAATACAACAGCAAGAGAGCCATATGTATAAGCAACTATCTGATGAAATTCTACGTTACTTTACTAATGACAAAAAAGTAGAAAATGAGTCAAGAAAAATATCTTTGAAAGTATTATTTCTTAAAAAAGCATGAAGATACTGACAAGCATATTTCAGTAAGCAGTAAATGAACCCTGCTTGCACTATAAATCATTAATGTTTAATCACCAGCCAATGCCTCAATAAGCTCACTGGCATGGAAACTCCAAGATACTCAAAGGATAGTTCTAGCAAATCTGGCATGCATGGTTGGCTTGTGTGCTTAATTACTGTTTATGCATTGGCAGTATCCAAGCAGTTGTATGTAATAAATAGAACACTGTCACACTGTCCAGATGGTTTTAGATTCAAGGCCTAGGGAGTATGTTTGAAGATTACAGGCCTGATTTACTAACAATTCACACCAGCTCAATTGCTGAAAATCATGCTAATAGCATACGTTTCAGCGATTGCATCAATGCAGAAATAAATATACTATTAATGACTATTTAAAAACACATTTTATCTTCTATTTATCCACTCTTGAGAGGAGATAGAATAATTCTGTGGTTTGAGGCATGAAACAGCTTTATTTCTGCAGTGTCCAGTTGGTTTGAGAGAAATTTGCTTTTTTACACAGAACAAAGGAGTGCCAAGCAGAAATAATCCAAGCTATCACTGAAAATGATAGTTTATGTATTAGAATCAGTATAGCTGCTTTAGTGTGTTTATCTGCCTTAATTAATTAACACTGTAAAGAATTAGGGACAGAATTACTTGTCATCAAATTAAGAATGAAATCATAAATTGTTTCAGCCTTTACCATACATACAAAAAAAATATGCTATCATTTTCTAGCTGGGCAAAAGAAAGCTTATTAAGAACTGCTGTCTTTCTCATACCAAAAATGAACTTATAACTTGTACCCAGTTTATTAAATTACTTTTTTTGGGGGGGAGGGGAAGGAGGAGGAAGGGGGCTGGAAGAAGAGAGGCAAGAAGAGAAGTTGGAAGGGAAGATTTAGAGAGAAGGGGTAGTTTTATTAAATAAATTAATGCTTACTTATACTTCCATGGGCTAGGGATATGTTAAATATAAAATTGAGTTTTTATCTGTTGAGAAAGTATAGTTATCTCCCATTTTTAATATGAATGACCTATATGGAAGATTATAGGATGATCGGGATAAAAGTGAAAATGACGATGCATCTCATTCTCTCTACAAGAATGGGACATTAAGTGTGATATTCTTTGCAGCATGTGGGGAGAAAAAAAAAAAAAAAAAAAAAAAGAAGAAGGAATGAATACGTCAGGAGCAGGTGACTGGATGGATGAACCATGACACTGCCAATTGATAAATTACCTTAGTGAACATAATTAAAACGGGAAACTTGTTTTTGTTTGAGAAGAAAGTTCTCTGAAAAATAAATTAGAAACCATATTTGGTAGCCATCAGTCATTTTTCACTGTTTTATGATCGGTTCATCAAGAAGATGCAGTTCTGTAACTTCTTACTCATCATAAAACAACCTGGAATGCTACAGAATTATATGCAAAATAGCATTTTTGATAATGAAAACTTAGATCTTAACTCAGTAATGCAATTCATTCTGTGTTATTATTATTATTATTAATCCTCATCTGCTTGATCACTCTTCTACAGCCAGCTATTCCCAGGATAAAGTTCATCTTATGTAAAAACGGCTATCCGAAATAGAAGGGTAACTGCATCATCATTGACTGCAAAAGGACTTCAGGAAATTAGTTCAGATGTTGATGGCCACAAGGAAAACATGGTAAAACTGAGAGTTACAGGTCTATTCCCTACACTCAAATACAGCCCAAATAAATAATTGTCCCATTAACCTAGGAGTTTGTTAAATTAATGACATACTACTTCTGCATCACTTCTGCTTATAGGGAACTGGAGTAGAAAATGAAGGAGTGCCTTCCTTTTTTAGATCTTGATCTTGATGCAGTAATAGTATTCAAATACCTCCTAGTACATACCAATATATCCTTCAAAAATGCCACTCTAATTTATCTTACTTTGTTTTTTCTATTAAATTAGTGTTGCAAAAGGACAAAAATAAAATATTCTTTGTGTTTAATCATGGGAAATTTCACAGTTGACCACAGAAGACTATGTCTCTTTTCCTAGACTGGCCCTGGCAATTCTTTTATAGTTTGTTTGGAGTATGGTGGGGTAACGACATGCTACAAAAAAAGATATATATATATCTTTTTTTATATTTATATATATATATATTATATATATATATATTATAAATATATATATATTTATATACAATATATATATAATATTATAATATTATATATATATTGTATTATATATATATATATTTTTTTTAAACAATGCCATCAGCATTAAAAAATGCGTATCTTTAAATACGTAACATGAAAGGGCTTGACCAATGAGACAGGTAGGAGGAAAAGGATCCAAGCCTTAAGGGTGAATTGGCTGCAGCAGTTTAACTAGCTCTCACTTTAGCTGAAAAGCTATTTTCTCTGTTGGCTGGATTTTCAAAGGGCAGCCGTGTATACAGATGTTTAAACTGCAGCACCATTTATTTTCTCAGGCACAAGGCACCAAAAACGGTACTTTAAGATGTTACTGAAATATACTTACTTAAAGGATCTGTCTAGAGGTTGTCATTTCTTTACATTTTTATCTTATATTTTGATAAGGTGTATCACAAGTCCAATGTATTCTTGTTTCCTTGTGACACTGTGCTTTTATTGATAAGAGAGGCTGATGAGATTGTTGTATAAAGGTTGTCATGAGGATGTAATAGAAAATATCATTCTGGCTCTACTTCTGAGTTTATGGAATGGTTTTAAACCATTGGAAAAGAAAGCTTTAAAACTGCTTTACTAAAAAAAAAAAAAAAAAAAAAAAATTAATAGTTAATGGTGGTGTAGTAATATATTCAAGAGCAGGAATAGACTATATGGTGTTCTCAAACCAGCAGTTTTATTAAGTAATGACCTAAAAATATTGACATTTGTAAGACAGAAAATGCTACCAACTAAAGTTGGGCATTTATCTCCTTTCACTCTTTCCTTCAAATGAAGTTATACAGGAGCAGTATCCAAAGGGCTATCTATTGCAAAAGCTATAAATGCTGCAATAACAAAGTTAATAGGATAATTTTAAGCTGTCATTCTGAAATACCGATTGAAGCAATTGTTAAACTGAAATGGTTGTGTCTGTTTATACAGCATAAATTTAAAGACAATTCAACATAAACACATTAAGAACTGTATTTCAGTAGCATTATAGCCTTCCAAGGAATGGAAAACTGATAACTAGAAGCTGATAGATAAATTTAGCATTGCTGAGACTCACAGAAACAAATTAAAATGAAATGCAAGTATAAAATCTCATTTCCTACAGACCTCTGAAATTTTAGCATATGTATTGCCTTTGAAAAACTGGAACCTATTCATAAGGTTTGTGCAGAAACAGTTTTACAATACTATGGTTAGAGAGTTAGGCATGATAAGCATATAAGAAGTGACGGGGAAAATGAACTGATTGATCAGTCAAAAGTACCAGGAATCAAAAAGAGGTTTTAGGGCTTTAATTTCTGAGTTAAAAGAAGATACAATATCCCGGAGATTTTGACTTTCAGTACTTCAACATTATGCAGCTGTAATCAATGAGAGGCAGTCTTACAACGAATATAGGAGCAGTATCAGTTCTTGTGCAAACTATAATTTATTTTGTTCCTTAACTAAAAAGAAATTCAGGGGCAGCAAGGTTCATATTCTGAAGTTCACTGGAGCAATGGTGTCATCTTTTTTCAGTTCTTGTATATGATGCTATCTCCTCCCCAAATGACTCTATCAGACAGATGGAAATTCACCAGCAGACAGATCATAATACACTACTTCCTTACATGTTGAATACTGATGTTCCTTGGCTGCTTCTCCTCTCCTACAGCATGCTGTAAACACCAGGAATAATTCTCCTATCACAGGCTGCAGCTGTCACAATGAAACTAGCATGGTGGCTGAAGCAATCTCCATGAGCTTTAGGACTTTCTTTCTTCCTGAAAAACAAACATCAAGCTGCGAGTGCCTGAGTCACAATTTAGTTACTGTTATGCTATTTTGGTTGTTTGGCCATCTACATACTGCCTTTAAAGTAAATAGAATAAGATGCAATTTACCCTTGAGAAAAATCTCTGGGATTCACATAGCCTGCATCAATCTGAGCTTTGAAATCTGTTTATAGTAATAGGCTTTAATTTTAAGCTCTATGTTAATACAAGAGACAAAAAAGGTGCAGAAGGAGTGTAAGCATAGCTGTCCACACTGGCAACAGGCAATCATAATATGCATGGTGCATAACATTCAAGAATACAGATGGCATCTAGGATGACAGTAAGTCTTGTACGCGTGCAGCTGTCCTTTGCTGAGTTGAACACCAGACAACATGATTACACAGTAATCAACAATATGCATTATTTTCTTCAAGGTAAAATTAGAAATCAAAATTAGCAAAGAGAAATTTACCATACTGTACATGGTTTAATCCACAGAAAATCCATTCTGAAGTATGTTACACGGTTTAAGTAATTTAGTTATACCTGTAAAGTTATCACATTTTCTGACGAACAAATTTTCCTAGGAAATGTAATAAAAGATAGCATAAATCTTGTATTTTCATTCACATAAAGTTAATATCATTGCACTGTAAAAGCATAACCATGCTTGGAACAAAATCACATAGACATGAAATCATAGAATCACAAAATCACAGAATCATAGAATCGTAGAATCATAGAATCACAGAATAGTTTAAATTGGATGGGATTTTAAAGATTATCTAGCCTTACACGAGGCAGGTTGCCAATACAGCTTGGTCTTTAACTGCCAGGGATGGTGCATCCACAGTTAAGTCAACCTATTCTAGTGCCTTCTATCCTCATTCTAAAGAATATCAAATTAATGTCTAATCTAAATCTACCCTTTTTAAAATTGTTGCTTTTTGTCCTACTGTTTTGTCTGCAATGATGACTAGGGCTTGTGAACACGGGCTGCTCCTACCAATATAAATTTCCATCTATCTACTAAGATAATACATTTTAATATACGGGAAGATATCTGAGACTCAGAAGTGATCAGAAAAAATGTATGAGTCAAAGAAATGACAGCATGTATTCCACAGGGAGTGTTTAAGTCTTAAGGAGAAGAACACTTCCTAGAATATGAGCAAGCATTAGTAAATGCGTCATTCAAATACAAATTATGCTGAAAAAAATCTATTAGCTGAGGCACTACTATATTGTATCATAAATACAAAATAAAAAAAAAATCTCGGTTTGTAATCATATAAATATTTTTCTACATATGGGAATTTGCAATTACATCCAGGCATACAAGAACTTCAACATCAAAGCCTATAATGACTTGATTCATTCCGTCTTAATGGCTACAGGTAAATGAAAATCTAACAGTAAAAAAGGCAAATAATGGATTAGCTTCAGTCTTTGCTCTATTTTCCTTGAAGTAACAATATTTCCTGCAATATTTCACTCTTCCTTGTCAAAACCCTCAGAAAGATTGGCTGAAACTATCTCAGGCACTCCCCTATTGCAGCATCTGATAGTATCCCCCTTCCATAGCATCCCAGAGCTACTTCATTAGCAGAGACAGACTGCACAGTAGTGCACAGCACAGAAATGCTCAGCAGTCTCAGGAAAGGCTTTGAGCAGTCTGATTGTGAGCAGCAGTGGCATAAAGCAGTAGGCAAAGCATATTCCTCTAGACAGGCTTCCCAGAATAGCATCAACAAGGCAGATGAAGTTCAGACCATTGGAGAAGAGGTAGAAAATGTAAGATGAAAATAACCTGCCTACTCATTTTGAATAAAATACTTTATAGTTATACTTTATAGAAATACTTTAAGTCTGTCACACATATTAGGTAGCATATAACATTCTAATTGGATACACATTTTAGTAATGGAAGCACGCATCTCTGTCCTTTTTACAAATGATAGGAAATGATTTACCATGCTCCTTTAAGGTTCTCTCTAGTTAAAAGTAGTGTAAGACATACAATATTTCATTCTTAACTCTCTCACACACAAAAAAAAACTATCCTATTTTTTCTTATTTATTTCTGATTGATCATGTTGTAGCTGTATAGCTCACCAGTAAGCCAACCTGGAAATGTAAATTATAATAACATGAAAGAAAATGAAATATTACAGAAAAATCTAAAGATTCTTGAGAAATTAGATGTGAAAGTTCCATGTTTCTCTTCTGAAAGCTGAATATATTCCTCTTTGCTACAATACAGAAGTTCACAAGTCATGTCTGTATTCAGGAATCCTTTTCCTGGAAAATTACTTATCTGTTTCTATAGCATTTGACAGAATGATTTCTCTGAATATGAACTAATAATATTGTTCCCCAGAATTACAGTACTTAACAAATACCTCTTGACTGATATTCACTTGCAAGAAATGTCCAGCTTTCAGGCAGCAGTTACAGGCTTCGTTCCCTTCAGCAAGCATATAATACACATTCAGTAGATTCTTAAATAATACTTTGCCCGTGCTTTTTAATTTTTTAATTTGAAAATAATAAAATAAAAATCCAGTCTTGTAAACAAGGCACAAAATCTCAGTAAAAAACAAGCAAAATATGAAGCATTTTCAGTATGGCTCGAGACAATAACTTTCCAAAGTGGCTATTTTTAATTGATTTGGACAGATCAGCTTCCAACTAGCTGAAATACATGAAACTACAGTTACGTTTTTACACATCTAATTGTAACAATGAATTTTGAAGATTTTCAAAGGTTGTATCCTTAGATAACAGGTGTGGGCCAGTGTACCTAAAGCACTGAACATTCCCAGGAAACTGAAGTTCTCTGTAACTTTGGATGCTTCAGTTTCAGTCATCTAATGCCAGAACCATCTTAAGTGACAAGGTGTGAAATGCCAATTGAAGGGCACAATGACAAATCCAGACATAAAATAAATGCTCCCACTTTCATAAAAATAAAATCTGGTTATAATGAAGAATGTGAAGCTTTTTTAAAATGGCTCAGTGAAAGCTCTTTATTTAACTAAAATATAAATATAATTGATATACATTTGATATAATGCTAAATATGTCCTCAACAACTTTGAATAAAGTATTTGAACAAAACATTTGGAATTTGGAGGAAAAAAATGTATGATTAGTTAAATACTAATAAAGTGGAGCACCTACCTATATTTT
The DNA here is from genome assembly GCF_951394365.1 of Tetrao urogallus. Lineage (NCBI taxonomy): Eukaryota > Metazoa > Chordata > Aves > Galliformes > Phasianidae > Tetrao > Tetrao urogallus. The sequence continues at coordinate 26,511,069 of NC_136815.1, read as the reverse complement.
ATGTAAAATACATATGAACTACAAGTCTTCCCAAATTAGCAAGTTAAGAAGATACTACAAAAAATTAAACACATAAGCTTGATTTGCAAAACAAAAAATTTATGAGCAAATGACTAAATCATCATTTTTCCTTATATTCTTCAATCCTGTTCTGTAAAGTTAAAAAAGCATGGAATTTGTCCTGCTAATATGTGTACTAGCTCTCCTTATCTTCTGCCACAGAAGAAAGTGTGAGGTTTTCATAGCAATGTATCTTTTCATATGGGTAACTAGAGAAGAGTAAAAGTGAAAATGTGTGTAAATACAATAGCACTGCAATAGAAATCGTTTAATTCAGAAGTGCTTTAGTTTTAGTAAGGATCTGAACTTGAATTCTGAATTGTTTGTTTCGAGTCATAAACAGCATTTCATCTAAGCGGCGATGAAGTGTATCATGTTACTACTGTTGTTGGTTACTAAAACTAAACAAATGGAAGCCTGACATAGGGTGTTCATTTATAACATGAATAAGGTAAGATAAGGTCTCAAAAGTCAAAGAAAGGTCTTTGTTGATATCCATGACTTAGCATTGTGTTCCTTATGAAACAAGAGTGTAAAGGCAGCCTAGATAACAAGGTATATGGAATCACCTGACTTATTAGGTAGGCACTCTAAGCTCCCTTATATCACCAAAAATGGAAAAATGCATTTTCAGAGCACAGCTTTATAGACTGATTTTAAAGATCTTCCACAACATTTTATGAAGTGTGCCTAAGACTCCATTGTCTCTATCAGCAGGATTTCTGTTAGTTGTAGAAGGAGACTGGAAGGAGACTGGTTCAGAATGGAAGTCCCTGTATAATCAAGTGAATTTCTGATTGTCTGAAAAATGAACCCAGGATTCTTCTGATAGGTCATGAGGACTTGCATATTATTCCTTTATATCTTTGAGTGGCTTATCTACTGCTGTTCCTCTCAATATACATTCCCAGCTGTAAATTAACTAGACTGGCTGTTATGCGCCATTCCAAAGTTTTTTTTCTAGTATGTCAGAAATATCAACTGGAAGTCTTTTTCAGAGCTTTTCTATGTCTGTGGTATTGCCCTTCCTGACTAATCGATGACCCATGCATCAGGTACTTGCATCACAAACACTGTAATCCTGAAACTCTCAATGATTAGAAAATGTACTCAGTACAGTCACACAAAAAAAAGTTCTGCCCTTGTGGTGTTGCCTTCGTACATGTCATACAAAAATATTTTTCCCTGTGATCTTACACTGAAATGAAGTTTCCATAAATATACATATTAACATCATTTCACTTAGAAATAGATGTTACATTTCCATTTTCTAACAGAAATTTTATCTTTGTGGTGAGTTAAAATGACAGAGAACAACCACAGAGTTTTACTGACTTAGCACTCTTCTTCGGTGGAGCTCATTTCCACACTCCACAGACTCACTGTGCAACATTATCAATAGATTTGCAGTGATTACCGTGTTACTATTACATTTTAAACAGCAAGTAATGCAATAAACAAAATTGTTTACTGAAGAAAGGTGGAAAACATTGCCACATAGAAAATATCCAACAGATTCTAGCTACACAGATAATTTTTAATTGTAAAATAAAAGTTTATACAAAAAAGATGAAGAAAATCATAGGAGCGGAAAACTACTAGCAATCATAACTCACAAACAAAAGGGATATATATTTAGAAGACACATTTTACTTTGTGTAAGGAATGCTTGCTGGATGAAAGTAAATAACTGAACATCTAAAAATTTTTAAATTAAGCTATGAGATTAAAAACAGTTTTACAGTGCAAAGATTCTTAATGAGCAATACATACTTCTGGAGTAATGACAACTCCAAAGTTACTAAAAGCTATTATCAACAGTTATGGCAAATCTGTTGCACACAAAGCACAGATGCTGTATAAAAATCATGCTTGTGATTTATGCAGCAGCTCTATCTGCATAAAACTGAGCAAAAATTGAACAGAATTTGAAGATTTATTCCATACAGTATTATTTCTTTAATAATTCATTTCAATCTCTGCAAGTTTCACTATACTGACACTAATAAATGAGAAGTTAGGAACAACAAACAACAACAAAAAAACAAGACAACATGACGTCAAAACATAATGTCCTCTGAAAGGGACAGGCCACTTGGGGAGATTACAAGGAAGTTGCTAAGGTATACAGGGAGGAAATTAGGAAGGGAAAAGCCCAACTTGAACTCAGATTGGCTACTGAAGTAAAAGACAATAAGAAATCCTTTTACAAATATATAAATGGTAAAAGAACCAAGGAAAATTTCTATCCTTTACTTGATGCAGCAGGTACAGTGGGGATAAGGAGATGAGACCACTGAGGATAAAGAGAAGACTGAGGTCCTCAATGCCTTCTTTACATCTGCCTTTAATGGACAGATCAGTTACCCTCAGGGTACTTTACATCCTGATTTGGAAGTCTGGGATGCTACGCAGAATACACCCTGGTGGAGAACAAGGCCAAGTGCACTCTGGGGCCTGTACTCTGGCCACAATAACCCCATGCAGTGGCTGGATGACTGTGAAGAAAGAAACCTGGGGGTGTTGGTTGATGCTCAGCTGAACATGAGCCGACAGTGTGCCCATGTGGCCATGAGGGCCAATGCCATTCTAGACTGCATTAGAAATAGTGTGGTCTGCAGGAGCAGGGAGGTGATCATCCCCCTCTACTCAGCACTGGTGAGACCGGACCTCGAGTACTGTGTTCAGTTTTGGGCCCCACGCTACAAGAAAGACACTGAGGCCCTGGAATGTGTCCAGAGAATGACAATGAAACTGATGAGGGGTCTGGAGCACAAGTCTTATGAGGAGCAGCTGAGGGAGTTGGGATTGTTCAGTCTGAGAAGAAGAGGCTCAGGGGAGACCTCACTGCACTCTACAACTTTCTGAAGGGAGTTTGTGGTGAAGAGGGATTTGGCCTCCTCTCCCAGGCAACAAACAGAACCTGAGGAAATGGCTGCAAGCTGTACTAGAGGAGGTTTAGATTAGACATAAGGAAGAACTTTTTCTCAGAGAGTGGTCAGGCACTGGAATGGCTGCCCAGGGAGGTGGTGGAGTTGTGGTCCCTGGCAGTGTTCAAGAGGCGTCTGGATGAGGAACTACGAGATATGGTTTAGTGCTTGTGTAGCAATGGTAATGGGAGGACGGTTGGACTAGATGATCTTGTAGGTCCTTTCCAACCTTGTGATTCTATGATTCTGTGATAACAATACATCTCAAGTTATTAACTGGGGAATAGTCCTCCTTATCCCTTTACATACTTTCCTGTGTGGGGATCCTCACAGTCCTGCATGCTTAAAAGGCCAACTCATATTCTAAAGAAGGAACTAATATTCCTAAACCTCCAGCAGCAAAAGCCATCAGCTGAATTTTACCGAAAAGTGAAATTAAGCCTTGAGAATCTGCCAGCCTGGACTGACATATAATGGGGAGATAAAGAAACCCCACTGAGACAGTCATTTTCATCTCCACTCTCCATATTCATGCTGTAAATCTACTCCAAGAGAGCAAAGTAGTAATAGGAACATATCAATTTTCTATGGAAATTTTAATTCAAAATTCTCAATATTTACCTGCTCTGGAAAAATGATATTTTTGTTTAATCATTCAAGAGTCAAGGGAAGAGGAGCTGGGTGACCCCAAGCATAAAAACAAAGCACAACCACTTCTTTGTCAAGCTTAAATCCACAATGCTATTCTAAATAATAGTAATGTAAATAATAGTACCTCCTTTGATTGCAATCAAAAATGCAAATTGCTGAATTATATTGTCTTATTTTTTGTAATGCAAAATCTTTTCCCACATGTTTGTATGAAAATTAGCAGAATTCTACTCAAGATTTGGAGCAGTTTGAATCATCTGAACCTGCATACTTCTGCTGAATTTGTACTTGTTAAAACAGCTCTGCCACTTCTATTATTTTTAGATCTATCTTAAAGGAAGAGAAACTTGAGATATACGGAGAAATAGCTTGCCCTGAATGAGTCAGCATACAGATGTGGGAAAACAAGAAAATCTCCAGGGCTTTCCTTAAGAGCTCTGCTAGTGCCCTGCCCGCAGATTGCCTTTCTGCTGCAGCGGATCAGAGCAACGTGGCTTACCAATACTAAGCAGCTAAATAAATTAAATCCATTCAGGTATTCTGAGGTAATCTCCCTTGGGTCTCTGACAGAAATCTTGAAAATATCCCCAAGTTAAAATATGTGGTTAGCTTTGGTTCCTGGTTTTACATTCATATATCATTAACTCTCAGGTTTCACATTTAAAAGAAGGAAAAAAGAAATTCCACATAATCGAGAAGTTAATTTTGGAGGAAATAAGGCTTGTTATGCTTCCAGTCTTATGAAGTGCCTTCTTTCCTTGTCTTTGTTGAATTTGCTTTGTTTGTTTGCCTTCATTTTATACACACTATCTAAGTGCTCTGAACCTCTAGGCAACCTAGACATATAGTTACCCTGCTGCAATCATATTTTCCTTAAAAGATGAACAATTTTAACTCCCACTAATGATAACCAAATTAGAAAATCTTAATACACCTAGTCTATAATATCTTCTTATATACTTTCCAAAGATCCAAAGAAGAAAAACTTCTGAATGTCTTAATGTCCTAGAGATTTTTTTCCTCAGGCTTTGGAACAGGTCCTGAAGAGATCAGGGAACTTGACAAAGACTGTCAAACTTTATTAAATCGAGAAAGATCTGCACAAAGGTATGTTACGGTCAAACATATCAATTTTGAAAGGCAGTCAGGGTTCTGAGAAGTGGCACTATGCTGGTCCAGAAAAGTGTTATGAATGCTCACTAAATAAACAAAGCTTACGTCTTCCAGGACTAATATACCAAAATGAATCATATACAAGGAATACAACTTTGGAAGGATAAATGAATGTCTACGAGAAAAGGAAAAAAAGGATGTAGTGACTTTGCCAGTTGAAGTAAGACAGTGTATATCCCCAGTTTTTGCAAGGAAAAGAGAAAGTAAGAATAAATTTACAGTTAATATTGTCAGAGCAAATACAGCTAATCCTGGACTAATTGGAATATTTACAGATTTTTCTAGTAATAAGGACTACAAAACCTTTCCAGGTTATATAAGACTCAAGTGCTCTGTAAACTTCTGGAATTTACTCCTGCAGCCAACCCCTTTTCAACTGAAGTGTAAGTTTTTGAGACAATTCCTGCTGAAAATCCTTGGCAGAATTTTACATAAGCTCAGGGTGACACCTGTCTTGTACATGAAGATCTCTTAAGGGCTCTTACATCTTTATACCTATTTTTACCACTCACAGATATAAGATGAAGCCAGGGAGAGCTCCGATCTGATGCAGCATGCCCAATCTGATTTTTTATTTTTTATATATAAAGTCCAGTGTAGGCATTAAAAGGAGCAGAAAACTTGCAGAACAAAGTGTAACTGAGAAAAAAAATCTGCCAAATGAGTAAAATGTGAAATAATCACAAGAAAGACTGTGTATGTGAAATTACATCCTGCAACTGAAAATACTGGAGTAAGCAAATAGTGCTTTGATGGTCTGGATTTTCATCAAGATTAATCTAGAATTATGCACTTGATTCACTACTGCCTTCTTAATTTCTGCCCACATAAAGACAGTGATGCAAAAGTTGTGGCTTCATTGTAGTGAGAGGGTTTTCTTTTTCTCAGTATCACCATGCAAGTCATACACAACAAGGAAGAAAATGCTCTTACTGAAGTTCATATAAAGACAGGTATTTTGTCTTATGATTTACCAATGAAACCAGTAACTCATTTTTTAAGGTAAGAAATAAAAAGTATGAATTTACAAATATGACAATTCCTAAATGTATGGATTTCAGAAGAAAAAATGCAATCGCTCTGTTTTTCAGCCTTCAAGCAGAAATCAAATTGCATTTTCTCTTTTCAGTTTTAATTTGAGACTGTGCAACTGAATTGAAATTTCCCAATGTCCTTTGCTCAAAAAATGAAATTTAATGGGGTAATGTTTATTCATGCTCTCTTCTAAAGATATGGAAAAGCAATTCTGAAATGTCTAGAACACTGATCTTAGAATTTATTTCTTTTATATATTTTATGAAATGTTCCCTGTATACACGGAGATTTATCTTCGTTGGTCCTACCGCAGAATATTCAGCAAGACAAAATGAGTTACAGAAGAGAATTCTGTCCTTGGAGTCCTACCGACTTTGGGCAAAAGACTTCTGGGAACTTCTTGTCCCAAGCTAAGAATTTTTAGCTTAATAACACCTCAAGTACATTTTTGCAAAATGAGGCCTTTGTAAAATAGTAGAATCTCCCTGTATTCCCCCTGCCCTTGCAGTACGGAAGTAAGATTTTCCAGTCGTGCAGTCATCACTGTAATTGCCTTCCCAGACTTGGGGGGAACAAAATTAAATAAATATATTAAGAAATAGTGAGAAAGGAATATAAGTAGAAAGATTATTCTGGTTTTATATGGAGAAAGATTTTACCAAGTATAATGAAATGCATCAGAACTTTAGAAAAATACAATTAATTTTTGCGTTTATAAAACATGATTAACAAATGTACAAAACACAATTGGCATACCTGGAAAGAGCAATTGTTTTTTCTTTGTTCTTTGGAAGTGAGATGGGGGGATTTCTTCTAAGCTTTTTTGGTTCATTAGGCATGCTGGAATTAATTTTCAGCTTTTTTCCCTCTCGCATTTCCTGATTATATAAACATCTGTTTAACATGGACTTTTTATGTCAAATTAGCTTCAATATTTATTTTGCATTTGTAATCACCATTTGTCAAAATGCATTCTTGCACTAAACGTCCAACTCTGTGCTCCAATTCTTGCGCAGTTATTCCCATTGACTTGATTTTTTATCAAATGAAGTTAACAGCTTTGTGTCAAGCTTAAAAGCAAAAAAACATAAGTAATCTAATAAAACAGACAAAAAATTATAAGAGAGTTAAAGACAGATTCCATTCTTTAATCTCACTTAAATTCACAATACATTCTTTCTTACATATTTTTTTAATTTTATTTATTGATCAGAATAAATAGAACAGGTACAAAAGCAAACTGGCTTGCAGCTGGACTGAATGAGTTGCTCTTTGGAGGTCACTGAATAACCTATTCCACCATAAACAAGTTGAAAAACTGTAGCCAGTATCTGAGATATCTTTGCTTTGTGAAGCCGATGCCATAGATGTTTCCACATGCCTTCATTTCAAGGCAAAATGAAGAACAAAGGGATTCATAAGCATTTTTATTGCTAGCAGTTCTGGATTTTACCATTTGAATCTTTCATGCTCTTGATACCCAAAAGTATAGTATCATCAAATATCATGATATTACATCAATATTTCTCTGAACTGTGAAGAATCAGTGAAGCTCTGGGAGCTGTGAACAAGCATGCAGATCTTTATATCCTTCTGCAATGCTAGCCTTGAGTCCATATGACTTCCATCACTTAGTGAAAACTGTAGAGAAAGACAACGTCGGAACTCTTCTATTCCCCTCTACCTCCCATTGGAAGATTAAAATATATCATCTTTCTTTTTTCTCCTCTTCCGTTTATCCTGTAGAAGGGAATTGGACCAGCATTCCTGACACTGGGTAGACATAGGATTAAGGAGATTGTGTCAATTGGAGAGAATGAAAAGCAGATGGCTGAAGGGGAGGACTTTGAGAAAGATGTGTGCCACAGAGCAGAGAGAAATGGAGATGTAGTAAGCAGAAGGCACGGGAAGCCTCACACAACCAAGCTGATCAGGACAGTATCTACAGCAAGACTAAAGTTATCTGATGTCTGTATCTGATGCTCTGTGGTTTCAAACATCCACATGTAATTCAGTGTTAAAAATAATGTTAGTCCTTTAAGGGACACTCTCTTGAGTTTGGATGTATATTTACTTATACTCTTTGATTTGCCGGGCCTTTTACTGTTTTAATCCAGTGGCTGTATCATGTCTTCAAATACCAGAGTGGTAGGGATTTTATAAATGCAAAGAATTTGTGACGAAATAAAAAGAGGCTCTAAAAGTAGAACAGAAGTGACAGGAATTCCTTAGAAAATGTATATTTAATCACTGTGCCCTCAATAATTCAGAAGTTTCACCTTTCCCCTTCAAAATGAATGCCCACTGCAAACTATTTTGCCTGGCTGCATTACCACTGTGTGCTCTGTTACAGCCAGGATTCTGCACAGAATAAAACAAAAATCCTTTTGATTGACTCTTTATGTGATACCCATCAAGGAACCATAAAAAGAAACTAGATTTCCCCTGCATCTGCTTAACATTTATCCTTTTAATCTTATTTTCTGTCCCTTTCTTAACTGTTAGAGAAGACAGAAGTGCCATAACTGAAAGTCTGGAAAAATTTAGGAAGTCAAGGCTCTGTATAGAAAATCCTGAATGGTACTGTTCCCCTCAACAAGATTTGACAATGACCAGCTGAATGTGTAGGGGACTGGCCAGCTGGAAAATAAGGAGAATGTGGGATTTTTCTTGTGTTGTTCTTTTGTTCTTTGTTGTTTTTCCCAACGGAATGCAGGAGCACAAAGGACAAGTTGTTCAAGTGCTAGTCAATAGAATTTTTCCTGTTCCAAAGGATCTCCATTTTAGCTTCAGTCTTTATGATAGGTTTCTCCTTTCCAAATGTACTGCTGATTTTGCAGAAACACTGTCAAAATCAAAACTGCACTGTGTTACTTCAGTCTTCTTCTTTAAAGGATCAACTATAAATAACTTAATTTATCTCATCTATAAATTTCTTTTCAAAATCAAAAACTCATCATTCATCTCAAATATTTTCCTTGCAGTCTCTTCTAAGGCACAGTGTCTGAAAAATATTGTTTTTCTAAATCACTTGGAGAAAAATTTCACTCCAAAATTATATGTAATAAAAACGATTTTTAATCACAACTGTCCAAGGACACAATGTTCTAAGAAAATACTTCATAAGAGGGCCATAAGAAATCCTGTCTTGCCTTCAGCAATGCAAACAGTTGTATTTCAACTTACAGCTGAAATAAACCCAAACCTTATAATGACTCCTCTCCCACTTTCCTTTTTTACTTTCCAGCAGTTTTTCCTGTTTTTTATTCTCTTTTGCTTCTCTCTTTAAAATGGAGAGATATGGATTTGAAGGGTAGACTACTCAGTGAATAAGGAATTGGTTGCACAGACACAGCCAGAGTATTGTGGCCAATAGCTCTATATCCAGATGGAGGTCAGTAACTAGCAGTGTCCCCTAGGTATCTGTCTTGGGACCAGTACTCTTTAACATCTTTATCACTGACATAGATAATGGGATTGAGTGCATCCTCAGCAAGTTTGCTGACGACACCAAGCTGAGTGGTGCAGTTGATAAAGCAGAAAGAAGGTATCTCTATCCAGAGGGACCTTGATAAACTCTAGGGGTGGGCCCCTGTGAACCTAATGAGGTTCAACAAAGCAAAGTGCAAGGTTCTGCACTTGGGTCAAGGTAATCCCAGATATGTATACAAGCTGGAAGAAGAACTTGAGAGCAGCCCTGATGGGAAGGACTTAGGAGTCCTAGTTGATGAAAAACATATCATGAACAAGTGGTGTGCACTTGCAGCCTGGAAAGCCAATGGTATCCTGCATTCCACCAGAGGAGGGGTGGCCAGGAGGGTGAGAGAGGTGATTGGTTGCCTCTATTCTGCCCCATGAAGCGCCAGCTGGAAAACTCAGTTCAAGCCTGGGGCTCCCAACAGAGTAAAGAAGTAGAGATTTTGGAGATGGTCCAGAGGAGGGCCATGAAGATGATCCAAAGGCTGCAGCACCACCTCCCCTATGAATATAGGCTGAAGGATCTTGGCTTGCTTAGCCTGGAAAAGAGAAGGCTTCATGGAAACCTCATTGTGGCCTTCCAGTACTTAAAGGTAATTTATAAACATAAGAAAAATCAACTTTTCTCAAGGGTAAGTAGTGACAGGACAAGGGGAAATACTTTTAAACCAAAGGAGAGGAAATTTAGATTAGAAATCAGAGGGAAGTTTTTTACTGAGAGAGTGGTAAGGTGCTGGAACGTGTTGCTCAAAGAGGTTGCAGGTGCCCGGACCCTGAATGTTTTGGAGTCCAGGTTGAATCGATCTAGTGGCTGGCAACCCTGCCAATGGCAAAGGGGTTGTAACTCGATGATCCTTGAGGTCTCTTCCAACCCAAGCCATTCTATAATTCTATGATTCTATCACATGCAATCTCACACAGTAGTTACAAAAAAACCTAAGTCTAATCCCAGCACATTAGGTCAAAACCCATAATTGTTTTGATCACATTCTGCATGCTTTTATAGACATTAACCTATTATTACTGTTCCCATTACCATACATTAATAAACAAGAGATACTTCAAGAAGCAAATAATGCAGTGGTCAAATTAATCTTGCTCATTAAAATTAGATTTACTTAGTTGATACAGTCCATGAATCAAAGAGGGAAAAAAATTGTAAAACAAATGTTTATAATGAGAGTACTATAATCAACACTTTTTGTCTACATAATCAGCATAGTTTCAAAATGATAACATTTATATGGTTGCATCTTTTCATAAAAAATGAATCTTTGGACAGAAATACAGAACTTCAACAGACTGAATCCTGTTTCCACTAGAAAGAAGTGAATTGTGTGATCTCTAGAGTAGTCAGCAATTATTAAACTAATTCATTTATTCAAGCATTTAAATATGCATGTAGGAAGTCTATTATATAAAAGTTTCTATTTTAATGGGTCTTTGTGTAGCCGCCCCACAACCAAAAAAAGTTCCTTACAGTGGAAATGTCATGGTTCATCTCCTTCTCTCCTAATATTTTCCCCTCTCAAATCCAGTAATGCCATCATGAATGCCAAGATCTAAGAATTAGTAGTGTGTTAGAAACTAACAGTCTGTGAAAGTGAACTCAGTATAGAAGACGGTAAATACTTTACATAGGCTTAATAGATCATGTATAACACTGGAAAGCAAGACATTTCCTTTAATGAAACAACCCAGATTCTGCTTTCATTTACACCAGATCAAATACAATTTCAGTTATGGTGCTATACTATTTATCAAAATGCACTATAGCCAAATATTCAACATCAAATTTTGCAGAAGTAATAAAACCAAAGTTTACACATATGTCATTTTATGGATCAGTAGCTACCTCATTTTGAAAGATAAAATAAAGGGAATAAAAAAGTGGGTATAAGGAAGGAAGTGATTTACAGAACAGAAGAAATCCTTCTTCCCTTGTATTAAAGAGCTGATAGCAGTTGCAAAGTTTGGTCAAAGTAAATGTACCGAAAAACTGTTTGAATGATTTATTCATATAAACTAGTGATTTTATGAACTATTTTTCATTATATTAAATTTCAGATGTTTGAGTACATATTCCTACTGTCACAGATTCAGAACTTTACAACAAAATTAAGTCAACAAAATTCCAGCAATCTGAAACTGTCCCACAAGAAGCAGAGGTTTACTGGTGTTTTCAAACACTTTGATCTTTATTTCCCCACTAGAAGCTATCTAAAAGAAAGCATATTAAAGCATATTAAAGAAATTATTGTCCAATTTTGACATCATATCTCTAAAACTATGCCAATCAAGAAGCACAAGCAGCTGCTTCTTTTCCAAACAGCTAAAAAATGTATCAAAACAACTATTGAAGTGTAAAAAACAGAATATAAACAAACCTATATTTCATTATATCTTTCTAAAAACTGAAATGTGCATAAATAAGCCTGAACTCATTTATTCTTCTGCACAGTGCTCAGTTTCTCAGAGACTGTTCACTAAAGTCAGGAACTTCAAGCATTGATCTGTACATATCTGAGCTGTCTTTGATCATTCCTTCCTGTCACAAGCATACCCTGCACACAGAGGGGAGGCAATTACCTCACGAAAAACATCACTGATAAGTTTTATATACCCCACTAATGCAGTTTATTGATTTATCGGTTCTTATTATCAGGAAAGTCTACCCATTCTGTAAAACAAATGAACAAGCCATAAACATATGTTATTTTGTATTTGTAGAAATGATAAACCAATATTATTATTAAAACCTACACTGAGTTGAAGTCTGAGCTTTTTGGTTTTGACCAACGAGCTTTCAAACACAGTTTGACTTTTACAAAGCCTAAATCCTGACTCTAGAGCTCTAAGCTTTTAAGCACTAATCTCAAAGATTAAATTCTAAGTTTTGACAGTGCCTTTGGACAAGTGAGGAGCTGGATGTTACACTTTCTTCTCTGCCCTTCTGTAGAAACTGTCATTTGTTGGCTCAGCTGAAGGAGTTCACATAAAGGAGAACTGGAACATTTGCACATACAGGGAAGACTCCCAAAGGCAGCAGCATCTCTGCCACTGATCAGAAGTAAAGAAAAACATTCCTGCAGCATTACAAGCAATTGATGATTTAAATATGCAGACCTACAGAAAATACTAGCAAGATTTCTGTTCTCTTTTAAGACAGTTTATCTCTTAACATACCCCTGCAGAGGTGCAGTGTTAACCAGAACATGTACATGTTCCCCCTGACAAAATGAACTCAAACACACCTCTCTTTAAAAATGCTGACAATACCACACATGGTCCTACTATAAGGGTGGATTTTCACAAGCAGCTAAGACTTCATCATCTTTTGTCTTTTCTGTTCTGCCAGGAAGGGAAACAGCAGTATGTTTTTCACATCCCCATTGTGGTGTGATGATACAGGTTTTGTCCTGGCTTCTGTCAAACTCACCCAGCTTCCAGCTGGGTTATCATAAAGGGAACCTAGTGTACTGCCAGTGCAGAAGACACTTAGCATAATATGGACATATTTAGTATGCATTTGTTGTCTTCAAGTTCCATGCATAGTACAAAGCACAGTCTTAAGCAAAGGCTGTGAAGCAAAGGCTTCCTATAATCTTAGACAGCGTCTAGCCAATATTCACAACAAAGCAGGAATAATGTAGAATTATCTTACTTAGAAAATACAGTTCATGTCTGTGAGAAGAATCACTATACTGTCTGTGGATCTCATGTGTAGATATTGAGAATTCATATTTACAAACACAATACCTACCAGACCCAAGATCCCTAGATTATCCCTGAGGAAGGAGTCTCCTGGGCTATGCATTCTTCCTGTTGGTACACACTACTACTGCACTGTGTGACCCAGATCCCTTAGTAGAAAAAAACTGAATACCGTAATATTTCCACTGCCCTAAGTCTCTGCAAGTTGAGTTACAAAACAATGAAGAATCCATCTGACTAGGCCACATTTTTTTTAATCAACATGTATGTCTCTTACAGGAGAGATTATGGTTCATTTGAGTATGGAAAACGGATCTGTGAAAATAGAGAGAAGCAATTGAACATCAGCTCCACACTTTTTTCTTCATCCTGCTCCAATGATGTAAAAATTTTCCAGTCCCTCTAACATTTACCAGAAGATATTGGAAGATTATAGAAATGTATTGCATGTTTTTTTTTTTTTTTTGTGCAATGAAAATATAGACAAATCTAATGACAGTAAAACCATCTTAAAGAAAAGACATGCATTGTAAATCTCTTTTTCTCTGTAAAGATGTATTCATCTATGCATAAACTGCTAAAATTACTTGTGAAGCCAACTGATGTGCGAGCCAGGGCCCTACCAGCACAGAAAAGATAGTTACAGAGTGGTCTGTTCTCCATGCATGCTTACTTTGCATTCAGCCGATGGATTCAGAAGGGATTGTATCTGACTGAACAAAGCTTTTTACTCACATTTATGCAGGCTCAAACTCTGGGAATTACAGAAACTCCTGAGACATACTTTATGATAGTTCCTTGTCTTTGGAAAGAGGAGACAATAGAGAGCTTTAGTCTTTGAACAGATTACAAAAGAAATTTAAATATTTTAAGGCACTCAGGCATCACGGTAAGGAGTTACTGATTCATGAATCAAATAAGAGGAAATTCCTTTTACTCTTCCATTTGGCAATTTGGTGGCTTACTGCTACACAACACAGAAACTACTGAGGTAACTTCTGTTCTTGACTTCATGTCTTCTTGCCAGCTGTTGTTTCCTGACCAAGAATATTAAGCTCCATGCATATTTGGAGAGAGTAAAAAATCTCAGCAGACACAGATGAATACCTCACATCCTGGTGACTTTCTTCTTCACCTTTCCAAAAATACCAACAGGCAATCTCTAGGGAATTATCTAGAAGAATATTATCACTGTGAGGCATACTTCATGTTTATTATCAAGTCAATATCCTACACAGCAATGTTTATCATTTTAAAACTTTCACATTGTCTCTGTGATTACCAATCATTTTTCATGTTGTTACTGTAATTTTGATTTCAAATTCTCTTTCAATACTCACTTTACTAGAACTATCTATGACTTGACCTAAAATTCATTCCTCTGACTTCAGACATTTTCCAACCCAAGCCTTTCCTCTAAGTTTTTGGCATTTTTTACTTTTACAAATGCTTTTTCCGTATTTATTTTCACGACACTTATTCTTGGCTTTAATTCCTTTCTCCTGAAGTTCCCACAGGTTTCACCTAAATACCATGCATTTTCTCCCTAACCTTTATTTTTTCCTTCTCTCACAAAGGAATGGGGAATAAGAAAGAAATAGCCACGAGTGAAAGCTGGTTACCCCCTCTAGATTGAAGGCGAGTGGCAAGCCATAAGTTAGGTCTCACCACCGAATAAAATTTTAAAAAAAAGGATAAAAAAAAATACCACGATGAACCCATTGTTCACTTTTTTTTCCTCTCCTCCATTGTTATTTCCTCATCAAACTGTAAGTTCTTTTCAAAACAAGGAACTTCTCTTACATACTGATGAAACTACAAGAATATTTTCAGCTTTAAAAAGCTAATGGTAATTTTACTGTAAAAATTCCTCCCACCACTTGAAGCAGCAGTGGCCAATAGGGATCTCTACTGAGCTGGAAACCTTCCCTGCAAATTTTTAATATGAATAATGTTTACTTACAAAAGCTTTTACTATAAATCAATACTGCTACTTGCATGAAGATCACTGAGATGAATGCTTGCAATAGAGAGACTCCTTGAAATCCTACAGACTGAAACTATTTAAATTATATGTTTTGTCTCTGCGTATATATTTTGTATATGCACATTATTTTAACTCAAAAATATATTGGCTGCTTATATTCAATTTGCTTTTCTATACTGATATATAGCTATTTTGTAATTGTAAGATATAAATATTGGATAAAAATCACAGAATATGCTTCTTGCATGTAGACAATTACACGTTGACATGGGGTGGAAATGTGTTGTTGTGACAAATGAACATCATATTAACAGAGCAAAGATTTATTTGTTGCTACAAAATATATGGATGTTTATATTCTAATTACAATTGTAGGAAGCATCAATAGTTAGTATTTCTAGCAGAATGCTTACATTATCAGCAGTACTATGTTTGGCAATCTTCAGACTGGTTCTTTATTTTTTTTTCCGGTTTCCTCCTTTTCTCAACCCTCTATTTTTGTCATTTGCATTCAAAAAATGGTCACCAGAACCCGCTGGTTTCTTCTGGTTTTATATTATTCCTTCTGAGCTGCAATGCAACTTCTTATCAGTAACACTATAAACTGAAAATATATACTCCCCTTTTGAACAGATGAGTAAGATAGACTGTAGAGGAGAGAGGAATATATGAATAGAAATGTATTTAGTTCCAACTTGCAGTCATGTTGTGGAATACAGAGGGAAAACATATTAAGCAAATGTAAGAAAGCAATAACATATCCAACAAACCAAAGAAACAACAGCAAAACACACCAAAACTCAAAACAACATAAATAACAAGAAATGGTGCTATTAGGTTACTTTCTTATTTCTGCCTGCCCCCTGTATAACTGATATCACTCAATTAGCATTTTCATAATACTGATTTAATGCTTCACTGTGGGATTGGTATGCTACTGGTTTTACCAATTACACTGCAGGTGACTCTCTTGATAAGGTAGATATTGGCTAAGACCTAACATTTCTGTAAAAATCTATAATTCTGCCTTGGGAGATCTATAATTGGTTCTCTTAAAAACCTGTATAACCAAGGCTATCAATAGTTGTTTTCCTCTCAAATCGCCCTGATGCTTTCAGTTGTTTTTCCTATGCATATCTTCAACAACAAAGTTCTCTTACTGACTCCTTCCAAAGCTCTCTTATAGGTATTCATTTTTTATCTGAGTAGATCTACTGCTGAGAAAAATGCTGCATGTGAAGAGCTGCAAAAGCCGCAGGAAAATGTTTTTTCTTTTAAATGAAATTCTAGAGAAAAACATCTCTAGAAATAACCTGTGGTGTCCTGCCTTCCTGACTTTGCTTTCATGTTGTGTTTCGTTCTCCAATAGACTTGAAAATTATCTAAAAATTTGTATTGATAGTGTAAGACATTTCCCGGTTTTATTAGGAAAATAGGATCTACAAATATTTTATTAGCAGTGAATACAGCACAAATAAGTTTGTGGCATCCTACAAAGTTAAGAGCTGGCATGCAGGCTTTCCTGTTTTACATATATATATGTTTCTTCAAAGACTTCTATGTAGGGGTTTTGTATATGTTGTTTGTACTTGATTGTAACATAGAAAAAGTCTGTTCACGTCAAACACAGTAATTATCACTTACTGGCATTTATTGAAAAAGAAAACATATTTGAAGAGTTTGGAAATGTAGACTGAGAGAGATTTGGGTTTAGAATTGTAAATGATTTGGAGTATTTAACTTAACTGTTAAGAAGTACTTTTACAGTTCACGATGACTATGTATTTCAGGCTGGATTGTGCCTTTGGGCATTATCCTGTAATAGAAGTCATTTGTGATGTAAGCCGGGAGGAGGATCATTCCCAAGCATAGTTTTTCCAGGCTTCTTTTATGTTGGCTAGAGGGAAGGGAGTGTGCCACATGAGTCATTTGCAAGCTGCGAGGCACTCAAAAGGCTGCAGCAGGGCAGAGGTTTAGCTATATGAAAGAGCCAAACGTGAAATCAAAAATAATCTTAGTGCAACCACATTGAGAAAGGGGGAAAAAGGGGAATCTGTCTCCCATATTCACAGGCTAAAGAATAACCTCAAAGGAACAACAGGATGCTGTTCTAGAATGAAATACTTGATAAGTAGTGATGAAGAGGAACTGCAATTGTGAAAAAGTGTGACTTTCTGGATAGAATAAGAGAAAGAAAATAAATTAATAAATGCTACTCACCATGTCAATATATGTTTTCAATATTACTGACCTCAGCTAACCTGATACAATTATACAGTAAGTCTTCCCCCATCTGCAGAAATTCTGCATTTAGGCAAGGCAGATGAGGTCAGAGTAAGACACGCCTCTATTACGAATTGCCTTTCCATTAAAAAATATAGAAATTACATTAAATTTTATATAATTTTATTTTAAAGGGGTCTTTTACCTGTATTTTGCCCAGAGGCAGACACTGAGTGCTTAGTGCTTTTACGTGATGTTTCCATTTCTCTCCAGGACAACACATAAATAAAACAAGATACACAAAATCCTCTAGCCTCCAGCCATCCTGCAGTGGACTGCGATCATGTCAGATCTCATTAGCTAGCTAAGATTAGCTCTTGTTAGTAACATGAACGGAGGGTCAAAGAAAGAAAATGGCAGAACAAGTTAAGTGATGCAGGTGCATCTATGTATGTCCGCACGTGTTATTTCCTGTATGCTAAACTAAGGTGTTTATGAACAATGAAACTGTAATAAAAATTTCATTTTGGGGAAAATACCTGGCTTGGAAGTATGCAACCTTATTACACTTCATGATACACAAGCATTATGAAAAACACCAGCTATTTTATCACAAATTCATTTCTTCATATAACCTTGCTTCCTGCAATAGTCAAGGTGGAAAACACTGATGTGCAGTAAGGGAGGACACGGAGCTCGTGTCCCAGTCACACCTCTGAAAAATGAAGCAGATAAAAGCAAAGAAGAACAAGATAGGTTTTAAGCTAAGGGATATAAATGCTTGGATGGTAAAGTGAGTTCTAACTGAGACAAGTTATTGTTGCTGAATCACTTAAACTGGACTTAGATAGATTAATATAATCTATGTTTTCTTCATATTATGGGTGCCCATCTAAGCATATCTAAGCATGTGGTATCTGATCCCCAAAACTGAATGCTGTTCTTTTCCATTGTTTCCACTGCAGAATATTTCTCAGCTCAAAGGTCATTTTTTTAAATCTCTCTGACTCCATTTCTCGAATTACCAGAATATTTTTTTTCTTCTCTTCTTCCTTTCTTCTCTCTTTCTCTTTTTAATCCCATTTACCACAGATTCATTTATTCTTGAGTTACTTGTTCTGGCAAAGGTACACTTTTTGGTGTTGTGTCTGATTAACCCTATAAAAAATCTCTCAGCTCTCATTCTTCCATTCAACTACACATGCCAGTCATCAGCTATCATATACTTCCGGAAGACACAACACAAATAGAATAAATAAAGAACCCTGAAAGTATGCTTTGAATTCTCTTTCTATGGACAGATCATCATACAGAAAATGAATGCATAAGAACAGATGGTACAGACCAATGAATTTGATCATAAGCTGCCTTATCTCACACTGTTCCCAGACTTACTTATTGCAAAGCTCACAAACCGAGACACACTCATTACAAGCTGTACTCATTAATTAACCCTTCAATGAAAAGAACAAATTAAAAGAGCAAAAAGCAATAATTTTGAAACTCAGATAATGTTACAAAGTTCTCACTGATTTTTATTGTAGATGTCTCTTTTGGTTTATTATGAAATAGCATGTGAAAATAGTCCCTTCGAGAACACAAAGCTTGTTGCATACAGTGTATGATTGTTTCAAAAAGCACAGTGCTCAAGAGATGAAAGATGGAACATTCCACTGTACAAAGCATTCGATATCTGACAACTCATCCCACTCAAAAACCCTTCCAACCTAACAATAGAAGTCAAAAAGGGGGCCATAGAGCTGTTGAAGATTTCCTACTTTATTTTCCCATTCCCTTATATAGCAGGAACATTCAGATAGTCTGTTTTCTCTTCTTTAAACACAGCATCCTTGCTTTTATTTCTTCTTCTGTCATTTATTACTAGACTTTTTTTACTCAGATTGTGATCTGCTGCTTGGAAATTTTAGCCAAAAAGGTGGTAATAGAAGTGAGTTAGCCTTACTTTACAGATAAATACAGTGTTTTAAAAGTATTGTAAGTTGAAGGAGAAAAAAGTGCAGAATTTTGTGGAAACCAAAAATGATTCTGTAGAGAAAGGCAAGAAAAACAATGTTATTATACAGAGGAAAACAGATGAGGAAAAACCTTTCAAAAATACGTTTCAGTCTAAAGTAATAGGTCATATTTATCAAGATAGGCTGGGGTTGATTTTAAAAATGGAAAGTAAATCAGTTTGATATACTCTGAAGTAGCATTTCACTCATAGCAACAACAAAAAAACAACATTTAAATGATGGCTAACTATATTAATCTAATAGTTTGGGAAATGCAAAGTTTTCTTTTAACCTAGTAGCTTGTTCAGTGCTTCAAGTAATTCTTTCATTTAGCACTTATTGTTCAACTATTCATCCCTTTCCTGTTGTCATGACAAATAAAAATGATAAAGTACAAAAACCAAAAACAAAACCTTAGAACCCTATTGTTACACCGGGTGGTCTCAAAGGCATCACATACAAATTAGCCATTCAATTGGGATTAGATAGCTGAATCTGCAAAAGAGATCCAGATGATCAGAGGGTTGGAGCACCGCACCTATGAAGAAAGGTTGAGGGAACTGGGCTGTTTTAGCATGGAGAAGAGAAGGCTCTGAGGAGACCTCAGTGTGGCCTTCCAATAATTGAAGGGAGCATATAAACAGGAGGGGGAATGGCTGTTTAAAAGGGTGGATTGTGGTAGGGCAAGGGAAATGGTTTTAAATTAAAGCAGGAGAGGTTTAGGTTAGATATTAGGAGGAAGTTTTTCACACAGAGGGTGGTGACATGCTGGAACAGGTTGCCCAAGGAGGTTGTGGATGCCCCATCCCTGGAGGCATTCAAGGCCAGGCTGGATGTGGCTCTGGGCAGCCTGGTCTGGTGGTTGGTGACCCTGCACACAGAGGGGGGTTGAAACTAGGTGATCATTGTTCAACCCAGGCCATTCTATGATTCTATGATTATTATTGATAGAATCAAATTTGAGTTAGAAGAGACCTTTAAAGATCCTCTGGTCCACCTCCCCTACAGTGAACAGGGACACCTACAGCAAGGTCAAGTCTAGCCTGATCTTCCATGTCTCCAGGGATGGGGGCATCCATTATATCTCTGGGCAACCTTTTCCAGTGCTTCACTACGCTTACTGTAAAAAGCTTCTTCCTTATATCCAGTCTAAATCTCCCCTCTTTTAGTTTGAAACCATTTCCCTTTGTATTATCATAATAGATCTTACTAAAGAGTCTGTCACCTCCTTTCTCATAGACCCACCTTAGATACTGAAAGGCTCCTCTCAGGTCTCCCCGAAGCCTTCTTTCATCCAGGCTGAACAACCTTAGCTCTCTCAGATGGGAGGCATTCCATTCATTATTGTATCATGATTGTTATTATCATTATTACTACTGCTGTGTTTGCATCCAGTAATATTTTGACTAACTTCTACTAGTGCAATAGGAGAAGGTAGTAGAAACTGCTTGCAACTGGAGCTCAGGCTTGCATGCTGCTGAGTCATGCTGATGGATCCTTGTCAAGCCAGTATGTTAGTGCTGGCTTCCTACTAATTGTTTAATGCCCGCCAAGAGAAGATGTTAAAAAATTCTAAGTACAGTGAAAGTGGTGTTTAAAAAAAAAAAAAAAGAGAGAGAAGTGTGTGTGTCTCCAATACTAGCATCAGTTGAAAGGGAAGAAAATTGCCTAAGTAAGGTGCATACACAGCAGCAGACTTGTTCTGAGAGTATAGATGCTTCAGTGCAATCAAGAAAAACAGATTACAGTCAATGAGACAATCTTAGTATGTACTTATTTCTCCTCCTAAGGGGAGAGTGATACTGCAAAGGTGTGGGGAAGAGATGTGAAAGATTGGAATTGTAAGGAATGACTGCAAGAACAGCAAGCCCAGCATAAGCTGCAGAGCACTGACTGTGAAGTGTCATGTTTCAGGAGCTTTAGGAAGTCTCTCTCTGCTGGTAACCCAAAACATAGGCAAAGAAATGCTGGCTCACACCATCTCCATCCAAAATTCTTGGTTACTTTTAAGGACAACTCTTAATCACTCTACAGTGGATCTCAGCTGCTGTCTTGCAGAAGGAAAATGGAAATCCTAAAAATAGTCAGCAGCCATTTTCTTTACATGTACTGGAAATTGTCTAAGTGGCACTCCTTTTCCTTCATTCTCAGCTGCATTCTTTTGCACTACACTTTGTTGAGCAATGTGTTCAAGTTTCCCTCATTTTGGTCCAGCTGCTCTTGGAGGCAGCTTCTAGCAGAAGTAGCCAGAAAGTGCAGGCATTGATAAATAAAGGCTTGCTAGGATTCTGTGAAAATAGTATTCTTAAAAACTCTTCCTTGGTTGTAACCTATTCCAAACAAGTATTCTTGCCAAACTTTTACTCCCTGAAGCTTCCTTCACCTTAATGGATTGTAAGCAGAAAAGGCGTAGATATACCCAAAGTTAAGTTAGGTATACCTAAAGTTAAGTTCTTAGAAACCCATTCATTTTCACAATATTTACAATTCTAACTATACTGGGATGTAATCCTGCTACTTTTTCTGAGCCTGGATTCCACTCATCTCTGTCTACAGAACTTGTACAGCCCCTTGCACCACACCTGCTCACTAAGGCCACCTCTGAACCTTGCATCTTCCAGTTTACATCCAGATTTACCCACATACCAGCATGAATTTTTAAATCTCTTGCAGTATACCAAATAAATATCTACACATTTATAATGAGAACATATGTATTTACCTTACTCCTAGTTCTTGGAATCTAATAAGCAAATGATGCATAAAATTTATTGTCAAAATGTATCTGTCTGGTTTCCTATGTGTGTGCCTACTTTACACATAGAAAATTTACGCTAGATTACTAAAATACCACTGTTTCACTTTTCTTCTTGTTGTTACTTTTTCAGGAAGATGTGTGCTCAAAGTAACATAAAGAAAGAAACATGAAAATCAGCAATAACATAGGGTTCTAATTTAGGCTTCAATTCTGCAAACATGTTTGGAAATTAAATATTGCTAAGCAAAACCTCAACTATTGGACTTTATTTTTTTTATGCTGTACCTAATGCTGATCAAAACAGTGCACCTGCCAAAGAAATACACCTCTCACACCTGACAGCTCCAGATGTGACAATCCAAGATATCATCATAACAACATGGCTGAGTTAATTATACATACATAAAATGCAGTAAAGTTGGTTAGCATTCATATCAAACACTTTTGTTTCTTGTATCTTTAAAGATTACCTATTTTTTGTCATTGTTTGTTTAAACCTTCTCAGAAGTACGGTTCCACTCCTGAGAGCCAAGCCTAGCAGGGAGAGAACAACTGGGATTGGTATGAAATGCCAAAACAAGCCTAGCGCCAAAATAGAAAACTAAACAAAAAGAAAGAAAGCATAACTGTTAATATATTTTAGATTTTAAACTTTGTCCAGTTATCTTTTTCTGCTTCATAAAGAAAATCGAGAGCAAAGAAAGGGAGAATTTCTTTTCATTCTCTGGAAACACTAGGGAAGAGATAGGGGACAGAAAAGAAAGAAAGAAATGGTTGGGGCAAGGGATAAGGCTTTGTGCGAGGACGTGAAGAAGGCAGGCTGGTGCCCTCACCAGTCTTTCATAAAGCAGGGCATCCTCTTACTGGCCAAAGCAATTTCTATAGAATAATAACCTGACTGCATCTCCTGCCTCCTGACCCAGATGAAAAGAGAGCAGCTCTAAACAAAAAGTGCAGGAGGAGGGAGGATGGGGGAGGAGGAGGATCGCTCCCTCCATCACAGCACCTGGCTCACAGAAGCGCTTCTCTTCCTCCATTAATTTATCTCACACAGATGTCTCTTTATCTCACTGCTGAAGCAGCAGTTAAGTTTGGGGGTTGCTGAGACGAGGGTGCGGGCTTTGCAGGCCAGGCCTGTGACACTCATCTCTGGCCATGCCTCAGCCCAAGCCAAGCTGCCCCCTGCTCCGAGGCCTGCTCTCCTGGCTGCTGCGTTAGCCAAGAAGACAGTGAGAGAAAAAGGGAGAAGCAGGCAATGTAAGGAAACTCACAGCAACAGCCTGCTACGGAGTATTTCTGGGCTGGTGAAGGAAAATGGGGAGAGCTGCCACCTGGAGCCTCTCCAGGGCCATTCTCCGGCGCCTTGGGGTCCATCCCCCGTGTACTGCCATGCTGAGCTGGATGCACTGACTGCACCCCAACACTTGTTCCCTTTCCACCTCCACCGGTCACTTTCTTATGGGAAGCGAAAGCCCGTGCCGCGACACAGGGCAGAGGCCGGGAAACAAAGGCAAATAACGGATGGGACAGCTGGTCCCCGTCCTTCCTCCCCAGCTGCACGTGAAGCGCTCTCTTGCAGGAGATGCAGGAACACCACTGACACGGCTGAGTGGTACAGCGACTGCCACGCTGGAACCGCCCCGGGAAGGAGCGGAGCCGGGGAACCCCCTATGCACCCCGAGCTGCACGAACACCTCCTGCACAGCCCGGGCTGCGGGTACATAGGCACGGCGCACCGCCTCAACCCGAGCGGCAGGAGGGGCGGCACGGCGCACAGCCCGCCACCAGGGCAGGGCATCCCCCCACCCGGCGGCTACAGCGGGCGGCGCGGCCGGAGGGCAACAGGCGGACGGTAACTTCACGCAGCGGCGGCGAGCAAGTTGCGCCGCCGCGCAGGACGCACCCGCCTCCGCACCTCGCCCGCGCAGCCGGCTGCGTGCCCGCGCCTCGCTGTGTGTGCGCGACTGCGTGCGCGAGCGGCACCTGCCGAGACCGGCGGCCGCCCCGGCGCGTGTGCGGAGCGGGGGCGGCCGCAGGGCGCGGGGCTGAGTCCGGGCTGGGTCCGCGCCCGGCGCCGCCGCCGCTGCGCCCTCCCGGCTGCCAGTCCGCCCGGCTCCGGATCACGTGGCGGTTGCCGGAGGCAGAGACTAGAGAGGAGAGAAAAAAAAAAGCGCCTCATTCCTTCTTCCACCGCCATACTGTATTTTATAGTAACTCTCATTTTTATTCCTCCCTTTTACTCCCGCTCGGTGAGTACCTTTCCGCTGACATTCTTGTCCTCCTTTTTTTTTTTTTTTTTTTTTTTTTTTTTTTTCTGTCCTGTTTTTTTTTTTTTTTTTTTTTTTTTTTTCCTTTTGGTTTTTTGTTTTTTTTTTTTTGTTTTTTGTTTTTCCGGTTTTTTTTTTTTGCTTTTTTTTTTTTCTTCCTCTTTGATTATTGTTTAAATGGATTTGATCTTTTGCTGATGACAAGTTTTTTTCTTAGCATGCGATGGTTCCTAAACTGTGAGCAAAAGGTGCTGCTGGGGCCGGGAGTCACTGGGATTGAGAAATGATGATAATAATAATAGAGACTTGCCAGTCCAGCAACAACTGCAATACGTTGAGTAGCTATATATCTGTATATGCAACTGGTTTTGTTGTGCACAGAAAACGATGTGAAATATGATGCTGTTTTTTAAAGATAAGAGAAAAGGCATGTTTCTAACTCTTTTTTTTTTTTCTTTTTTTTTTCTTTTTCTTTTTTTTCTTCAAAGGATTTTCTCTGGTGTTTTTATTTTTGGGTGTTTTTTCAGGGTATTTTTTTTTTTCCTTGTAGAGATGGGATTTGCAAATGCATTTTACAGCAGTGTTTACAAAGAGTTTGTAGTCTTGCAGTACTGGTGGAAGCCACAGAGCAAGATGTTAATTTTATTATTTTTTGTTATTGTTTCTTTTTTTGACACTCAGTGCAATAAGCAGGGCTTTTTTTTTTTCTTCTTTTTCAGTTTTTGATGCCTGTTTATAACGTGAAACTTTTCTTGCAGCATGTTACAGTTACCATTTTTAAATACTTTTTTTCCTCCTTAAAAATAACAGAACAAAATATGCAGCCAAAGAAACGATCCTTACTTTTGCACATTTTCCACCTTGGCTTTTTTATTCTTTTGCCGGCAGTATTTTATGGTGGTTATTATTATCATGATGGTGATAGCTGTATGCATATATACAAATAAATACATTTTCAAATGATGGCAGTGGAAGGTTTTCCTGGAGAATGAAGTGCGGTTCGGTTTCCTTGTCAACGGAAGATGAAGTGAACAACTGAACATCTCCCCAGTGCAGGTACTTCATCTCCTTGTAGGCGTTTCCACGCTGTGTAAATTACATTGTGAGATTTGAATATATATCTATTTTAAAGAAATCTCTTTCCACCCTTAGATGAAGGTCTTACTGCAGTGCACATGGGGACTGAAGTACATCTCTCTGCCTCCTGATTGCTCGGATGTGTGCGAAGCATTGTACTAATTGAGGCTGGGTCTGTGAGGCTGAAGAGAGGTGTTTGTGTGCTGTGTGCTGTCAGGAGGGGAAGGCAGTGAGGGGAAAAATGCAGACCCCCACCACTACCTCCTGTCCAGAAGGAATTCCCAAATTGAAATTTCAGGGTGAAATCTTGAGGTTCTTGTTCTGAGTATGAATACTCACAGGACTTCAGACAAGAGCAAAAACCCCAGCCCTGTGTTGTAGTGACTCGTGTATTTGTGTGTGTCTGTTTAAAAATTATCCATTAGAAAATAGCTGTGAGAGAAACAGCAAAGGAGGCTCCCTGGGTGAGCTGGCTCCTTGCCACACGAGACATATTTCGTAGCCCTGAGGGCAGCAAAACCCTTCTATCCAACTTCTGCTCCTCATATTACAAAGGCGTAAACAAGGCAGCAGGTTGCCTCTTATGAATTTAATTCATTGGGATGGAGATTAATCAGAAACGGATATTTGCTCGAAGGTGTTTCGTTTTGTTTTGATGATTATTAATGCCACTGGCTGGCAGAGAATGGGAAACTTACTTTCCGTGACGGTCACTGGGAGTTCAGGACTGGAGAAGAAACTGTTACTTTTCATGGGTAGTGCTTAAATGCTTAACAGAGGCTGCCCCTGATGCAGAGACAGGATATTGGTTCTTTAAAATACGGTTTGGAAGGATTTTTCCAGATGACAGGCTTGTTGGTGGTTTTGATTTTTTTTTTTCTGGACGGAGATGCAGTGCAATATTATGCTAAAGTAGAAGTGCTGAATGCTTGGATCTGCAGTGTTCTCTATAGTTTACTTTATGTTTACTTGTGGAATTTCTTAATGTATTTTATTTAAGCAGCCTTCACGGATTTGTAACTGATCATAAACTTAAGCTGTGTATTAGATGTGGAAACCAAAGTGAGTTACAGAGAATATATTTGTTTTCTTACAAGCAAAGCTTTGTGGCCAGTTTCTAATTCGTTTGGAAGTTCGGAAGTACACTAACACTCAGTGTACATTGTAACTTAACAGCCACCTTTAAAGTAGAAAGTGTATTAGAAGTCTTCAGCGTTCTTCTGTGAAATTAGTCATGTTGAAAAATAAATCAGTTACTGTTGTTTTTATTAATTTACTCTATAGTAAAACAGCTTTGTGTATTCAAGGTGGATTTTTCCAGCTTAAGTGTGGTAAAAATGTTTAGTGCATATTTGTGCATGGTTTCTGCATTGACATGATGGAATACTTTTGACACTATATTGGGGTCAGTAATCCATTGTGTCCAAAAAAGCACTGTCTAGATATTTCCATGATGGATTATGATGACTTTTCAGAAATAGTTACAATCTGTTGTGTCAATACACTACACTGTAAGAAGATTCAGCCTGCTTATTTTCTCATGATTTAATTTGAAAGAAAGCCTTTAAAATACCGTACTGATTGAAAATCTATCTTCCACCCCTCTTTCCATTTCCCTCCCCCCTTATTTTTAAACTGAAGTTTTTCTTTAAATTACGTGAACTTAGTTAGAAAAGCATTTTTGATATTGCTATAGCACTGAAATATAGTAACTAGGCTGCAGTTTCCAGAATAATGTTCCTTTTGTCCTTTCTTTCAATACTGCAGGTGTGTTGAGTGGGTAATTTTGTACATGTAGTTGCTGACTGCAGATCCAGTCCTGCTCACCTAAGTCTTAAAGTCTGAGATAAAAAGTTGAGAAATCATTATTTTCAGCACCCTGATTTTGCCTGCAAAGCACCTGTTGTCTGAGTAGCTCAGTAATCTAATACTCATACATACATTTCATTTGCAGAAATTTGAGGTTGTGTGATTTTACAAAAGAGATAAAGGAGCTAATTTTGAAAGAGGATACCTCTACTTCCTGCATTATGTGGGCACAGTAGGATTTGGGTTGGTGGAATCGGTTCCAGCTTGATGTTTCCATAGCTATGCTATGACTAACACGGCTGAAAGCAGTGTTAGTGTAAGAGACAAGTGTTATTTTTGGAAGGAAGAATGAAAATTTTATCTAATGAATTACCGTGTTGTTTCTAGAAGTGATGATGTAACTGTGTCTTACATTGAGTGTGAGAAGCACTTACTGCCCAAACTCCTGACGTGTTATGTGTGTCCAGACTTGCATGGCATCTTCTATTTTTTGTTTACATCCCATTTGATATGTGTGAATTTCGGAATTTTAGATATTTGTAAACAGGAAGATTTGGAAAGCAATTTTTCATCTGTAACTAGCTACCATAAGCAGTACTTAGTAGCAGATAAAAAATGCGTGACAGGTGAACAGGAGTTAATGACTGTGATGACCAGAGCACTGACCCAAATGCAAGCTTTCATCCACTGTAGTGGCCTCAACTGGCAATGAAAGGATATCTTTTCACATTTTTCCACATAGAAGATAGGACTAGAAAGGCCTGTGGGGTTTCCAGCTCTGTTCTGCAGTGGTGCTGAGCTGGACTTGCTCCAGTGCAGATTTAGCTGGGGCACCATTCCCACTTCGCCTTTTTGGGCCTGACTCTTCCAGCATTTGAAAATCTGTTTGACACCCAAAATTTATTCTCAGTTTATACTCCTTTGTTTTTGTGCCACTGCTGTCCCCACACAGTAAGATTCCTCCTCTACATCTCTGCTTCCTCCTGGTTGTCTTTCCTGTGCACTTCCAGAGAGCAATCCCAGCCCCTTTTCACTTGAGTTTGCTGGGCTAACTGGTCAGAGGTTCCCATTTGCATTGGTCACAGACATCCAAGCTATCTCTCAGCAAAGTTGGGCTACAGCACAAGCAGGGCAGCTGTGTTCACACATTTTGTGCCCTCCGTGTACAGCTTCCAGCTCCCATTTAGGCCTGATGTGCTCACCTGGAGCTGGACCGTGGCTGTGCCTTCTGCTGTTGAGGCAGGCACTGTGCCACACTGACCTGCCCTTAGCACTGCCACACCATGCTGCATTTCTCTGCAAAAGACTCTCAAGGATTTCTCCTTCAGCACAGTTCTTTCAACTCCCAAGAATCTTTCCTTTACTGTTTCAGTGTTTTACATTCGTACCAACCAGCAGGAGCAGAATGGACTCGAGCCAGTGTTGTATCAGAGGCTGTCTTCTAGTAGGAATATATGTGAAAGTTTGCCATAGTGCTATTTAAAATAGCTTTTCCTAATTAGTTTCTTCCCAGATTGCTGTTATCTTAGCTCTGTTGTCTCCAAAAGCATTATTCTAAAAGCAGTTTCTTTCTTTTCCACAACGTTGTTCTATTTTCCCCCTATTTGTCTTAAAAACAACAATGTAACAGTGTTTAAAGGATAGGTCTGTCCCCATGGGGATACTTTTGAATTCCCTTGATCTTCTCAGAGGATGCAGTGCTCTGTCAAAATCTGGATCTGCATCCTTTAAGAACTTATGGAATTTCTGAACAGAAGGCAAAAGATGACAATTTCCAGATGAAAAATTATGTAATCTGTAGCACTGTCAACATAGTCATCCAGAGAATTGGATTTAAACCAGTTTGTAGCTTCTTTAAACTCAGATCCTGACTGACAGAAAAAAAAAAAAACACCAAAATTCTATTTTTAAATGATGTGAATATTACAGTGTAACATCTTCGCCTCTGTTAAGGCACTAATTATTTTATGACCTTTGAACAATTACCAGGGTAACATGACTTGAAGATTATTGTTTCACGTGTACACACATTAGTATAGTTTAAACCATTTTTTTCTCATCTTTTCTTTTGTTGTATTCCACAATGACACTAATCTCTTTAATGTACTGAACCCTGAAACATTTTTACTGCAGTTTTGGAAATGTTTTCTATGAAATTTACCTTCACAGAACAAACTGCGATTTTCCATCTCCATGAATCATCTGCTTATAATTAAAACAAAAAAATGAAGTAGACCTTCAGATTATTAAGTATATTTCAGGCTGCTTAGCATGAATACTATTAGCTTGTTTTTATGACTACGATATTTAGAGATAGAAGGGTAGAATGATCATAGATGGTCATATAGCTATTTCTTTTTACTGATGTTTTTAGTGTGATAGAGAATTAGCCAAAACTTTACACAATCTTTTAGAGCTTTACAAACACTCTTGATTAGGAATAAATAATTAACTTCTACAGTATTGTAAATTTATATACAGTGATACCAGCTACTGCGGCCTGAGAAAAGCTACAAAGCTGAATTGTCTCCCTGGTTTCCTCCCTGTGCCTCTCCACCACATGCCCCCTGACCTTCCAGAATGTCTGGGCTCAAGCAATAACCATTCTGCAGCAGCATCTGTTTTAGGAACAGAGATTTGTCTGTGGTGTAATTCCTTCACAGTTACTGCAGTACACGTAATAATATCTTCTTAGACTTGGCTCTTTGAGGTTGCAAGCAGCAGAGGTGGGTTTAACAGGAGTGGCAGCTATTAATGATGGCATGGTGATACATAAATGGTTGCTCCCCAGGCTTTTTATTTTGCCTTTGCATACTTGTGTTTCTTCTTCCTTAAGTACCCCAAGCTCTGGTGAAGCTTGATTTACTTAAGTGTCCTTCCCCAGGTTAACTTCTCCCAGTGTCAGTGAGCAGTGCCCAGCTGACATGCAGTCACTGAACATCGAAGTCAATGCGGAGCTCTGAAAGCAGCTGAGAATTTGTGTGGGCAGTACCGTGGTCCTCTGACCTCTGCTCCCAGCCCTTGGACAGCCATAGATCCAGGCTAAGGCAGTACTGCTATTGTCTATTTAAAGGGCAGTAATTCAGAAAGGATCCAATGATAATTTTTGTACCTTAATGATTACTAAATGACTTGGTGAAAGTCTGATCTTGAGTCTACCAAGTGTGCCACATGTCAAATGCTTTTACTGAGCCTGTTCAATTCGGTATAGTTTTTTTTCATCAAAATCCTCCCTCTACTCAGACGTGCAGGGTCAGCATAAAAGGGCTATCTGGCACAAATCAAATTCTAATGGGATATTGTTTACTTGATTGAAGAAAGGCTACATTTGTTGTGTAGACAAATATCACAGTAGCACAGTGTATTCCGCAAAAGGTTTTAACTAGGAGATTCATACAGGAGCTGAGCAGTGTTTATGCCAAATAGATACAAGATGCATCTTGTTAATTAGAAGTAATTTTAGGTTCTGGAAGAGGCACTGCACATGTATGCTTCGGATAGAAAAGCTTTAGGCTGCCTTATGGTTAACTTGAAGTTAACTATAGTTGTACTTGCACGATGTTGGATATACTGGTCCTTTCTGTTTGACTGTGGTATAGTTCAGTTTTATGTTTAAAAATACAAAAATGTTTGCACCACATAAGGCATCCTCTTTGTTAGAACAATTTAAATGAATAAAACACAAAAATGTACAAGTAGAACAAAGACAGTTATGTGCATCTTTGCACAAAGAATCTGGTCTCAATTGCTACTGAATGCTAACAGCTCCTGTTGATAGTTGACGTAACTCACTGACATTGAAACACTGTACATATAGTACTTGTAGCATCACAATTCTGAGCTTGAAATATGTTCAGTGTAGCTGCAATATTTTATTGAAAGATCCTTCACCCAATAAATGTTAAGGTAGAAGTTGTGTGACATTAAAAATGTTACAAGGAAGCTGTCATGACATCTATTAAATAGTATAAACTAAGCTTCCTATTTGGGTAACTACAAAAGAGATTATTTATACTATGTTCCAATTTACAGAATTTCAGTTTTATTATTTATTGTCTTGTATTTGCCTCTGATTATATACGGTAAAACAGAACACTTTACATGCTGCACAATAGGTCAGTTTTCTGACCTATTTCAGTTTTTCTATCAATTTGCTTTTTCAAACGGCAAAATAAGAAAGGTGCAGTCATGTTTTCTCCCTGCGTATAGGGGAAGCTCAGTAAATGGGCCACCTGCAAGGTCGGTTTTGAAAAAGTTAGCATCTTCTATTCTGTGTTTGTAAGTGGTAGACAATTAATGTACCTTATGCACGATGAACAGATAAAGTAGATTTAAATTTTGATGTTATGTCACTTGCGCTTTAGTGGGATAATTCATCAGCACATTGATGCTATTTTCATTGTTTACTATTTTATGAGAGAAGCATACTGTGTTACCATTCATGAGGAGGTGCTCTGCTCTGGTGGGTTACAAGTGAACAGAAACCTGGTCCTGTATACATACTGGTCAAAATACATCTGCTGGTCAAAATTTCCCATCAGAACATATTTTTCTGTAGACTTTGATGAAATGATTCGCACGAAAGGATAGACTGATCTCTCTTAACAATGCTGTTTAAAAAATGGGTTTTCAGAGCTAAGCTAGTCATCATTTTACCCATTGGAAAGTCAGTCATTGCAGTCTAACACAGTTGCTTAAGGCTTTGTACTCAATGGAGATATATAGGCACCTCCAGAGAGCTATGGGTTATATCCCGAGAGGCACCTATGGATAGCTGAGATAAGCAACCTTTCTAAAATACCTCTTTCTTTTCACTTATGAGAGAGAGAGCACAGATTCCTAAAATTTTGATGGATAAAGAGAGAAAAATCCATTCTTTCTCTTCCCACTTGTTGAAATCCTGATTTCTTAACTAAATATTGAATTGAAAACTGATTTTCTTGGTTCTATAATCTTCATGGCTTTAAGCTTTTACTTGAATTTCCACTTCTTCACTAATTTATTTATTTGTTTGTTTGTTTGTTTATTTATTTACAGAAATCAATATGTATTTGCAAACAGTTTAAATCAGTTCTAAACTATGACAGAATTCCTATAGATTTCTGTTGGGGCCAAGATTTCATATCTTTCTTTCTTTTTTTTTTTTTTTTTTTCCCCATCACTTCATATAATTTTCTGACTCCTTATAAGTTCATAAATCCTACAGCTTCAATGAATTCTCCTTGCAGAGTTCTACCATAAAATCCAGGCACTTCAGTTACTGGGTACAATCATGGACCTCACCTGAAAAACCTCTGAAAATAACTGAAAGATAAGGATCACGTGGATGTCAATTGAATCAACTTAAACCTTACATATGTGAATTAATGTAACTATATATAGTTATTGTGTCGAAAAGTTAACAGTAGATCAGCAAAGAACTGAAGATCTGAATCTGAAAATTGTAAATGACTCTCAAAAAGGCTTTTTACAGAAAAACTTGCCCATTTGTGCTACTGCCCTGTGCGTTATACCGATGTCCTCTTTTTTTTCAGCTAGCAGCAGCTACCATGTCACATTATGCTCTTTATCACCTCTTTGTCTTCACCTCTGTTCTTTGATATGTATTGATATTTCTACCTTTGTTTTTTGTACTGTATCTCAACAATGCATTGTCTGAGCAGTCTTCATAAAAAATGGATTTTCAAGGATCATATACCTAGCTGACTTGATTAAGTCAGCTCTTTCTTCAGTTTTATTTATGCACCGTAACATTTCCTTTTTCAGTCATGCATTTTTGACTCAGATTTGGAAGTACAGTGTTGACACAACATTATAAAGACCTCATGATTATACAATGTGGGGACATAGAAGAACACAACTGAACTTCTTCATAAGGGTATTAGCCAAACTCTGCCATATGATGTTGCTGGGTCTAACCATAACAGCTGCTCTGTGTGAGTAGGTGGTCCAGGGTTGCTGAATGAGGAATATTTGCTCAGGGACCTGCTAATGAAAAGAGCAATTACAGGAAAAGTAATTACAGTGTAAAGAAATAAATTATTTCAGGAATGCCAGGATGATGATGATTATTATGTTTTATGCACAATCCTATATAGTATGACATTTCATTTCAGGAATTTTAAAATGGGTTCAGAAATTCTTGATACTTGGTCACAAATATTAATAAATGTTTTAAATATAAATTATAATCAAAATAACCTGGCTACTCTTTACGTTGGATCTTTTAAGGTCAAAATCATCTCTGCAGTAGAGACCTATGTCACACTGGTCTGCAGTGACAGATAGAGGAAAGTGTATTTGAAAATGTTAGGTTAGTTCCTTTGAATTTCTGGATTCTTTTTGTCTTTTATTTCTAATGTTTTTTTTATTTCAGGCTTACTGGACCCTCCCTCCTGCTCTGGACCTCTCCCTTGGTGCCGGCACAACTCAAAGGATGTATGAAAAGGAAGCAATAGGAAAGGGGTGGAATAGGGGAAAGGACTAGAAAGAGAATTAGGAGGGAGAACAATAGAAATTGAGGGAAAAAAAATCCCCAGCTGTTCAATTAAGGCTTCAGAGAATGGGAGCGTTTGCAGTCCCTGCTCCTCCTCACCTTCCTTCCTCAGTCTCAGCCCCTCTTCCTCCACCACCTTAGCTTTCATCAGCACTATATATATTTCATTACTTATTTCTATTTCTTATTAAAAAAACAGAAGCAGAACAATACAATTTTTGCAAACAATGAAAAATACCCCCCTTCTCACAAATTATAGTGTAATACTACTCATGTAACTGTTAGACAGGATGGGGGTTTCCTTCTGGTAAAGTAGACTTGAGAGAAAGTAGGGAGTGGATTTATGCATTTTCATGAGAGAAAAGAGTTTAGGTTTCTCATTCCTTCATACCCACAGTGAGCCCTTCAGATCAATGTGCAAATGGCTGTGTTTCAGTTTATTCACCGATGTCCAAAAGCAGGCTTTCCATTTACCTTTATTTACTTATTTTCTTCATCCATTTCTCTCAGTGGCTATCTTACTCCCCATCATCTTAGGGGGACTATAAATTTAAAACTCTCTTAATTCTTTCAGTTCATTCAGAATTTACATTGTATTATTTATGTTTTGAGCTAACTCTGGCCCTTCACAGCCATTCCTACCATGAAGCCCTCCCACGTGACAAGTTTGTCTGAGAAGCATTAACAGAATGGGTGGATCCAGTACTTGGTATTTCTAAGAAGTTATTTCCTAAATGTGGAACTTAAACTGGTCTTTTGTCTTCCCCATACCAATTTGACTAATAAGAAAAGTCAAAATGTAACTATGGAGCCAATACAAAATAAAGCCTGGTGAAAAATTTGCAGACGTAAAGGTCAAATATTAAAAATTCCCGTTCCTTTGTTATATTATAATCAATTATGATACTTGAGTGAAAAAAGATGCTGATATCTGACCTTAGAGGTGCTGGTGGAACTGGTCCAGAGCGGAATGATCAGGTCCAAAAGACTGAAATAAACTTTAGATGCTGAAATGACATTTAAAAATACTGTAGGTAAAATTATTAGGTGTTGTGCATATCTAGATACAACAGGTAAACAGAAGCATGCTATTAAATAAAAATACAGTACATAAAATTGCAATAAAGTAATGACTTTCAGGGATTTTAATGTTACGTTTAACTAATGTGTTGGAATTTCATTTTATGTTTTTTTAAGATGTGTTTTAAACACTAACTGCTGTCTCGTTACCTGACTAGAAGCTAGATTTCAGTCTGCCTAATGTGTTGTTGTTCTTGCAGTTTATTTAGATTTCTATTATTTCTGCCCAATTTATGTGAGTCACACACTTGAAAAATAGGTTTCTGATTTTGGCAGGATATTCAGAGTCCTTCACCTTGTTAATTTGGGTCTCTGGGCAGTCTGTCCAAAAACCAAGGTTCTTCAAAGGAGCTCTTTGGGTCGATACAGTGAGGTATCCAGCTGTCCCTGGGAACTGCACTAGATGATGTGGTTGTCCTATGTGGAAAACCAAGCTCCTGCATATACCAGAGTGTGCTCTGAAGGGAACTCACCTGTTCTCCTGCCTGAACCCAGGAGCTGCTTTCTGCAAATGCGGGATTTATAACAGATTTTTCACAGGGGATTTCAGGGAACTTAAGGTGTGAGGTGGAGTTTTAAGACAGGTAACAGTCAGTCAGGCAATCTTGATCCCTCTGTGAGATTTAGACCAACTTTGCCAACCCTAAGTGTCAGTCAAGGGAAGCCTACCTTAAATCCTGCCTTAACTGTAGATCACTTAACCTGAGATTTAGACAGAAATTATGCAATCTGAAGCCCCAGTCTGCTGTTGAAGTGCAGTACAGTGCCTGTACTACAGACCACTTTACAAAGAGGAGAAATCTGACTTTCTCCTCTGAGCAGTTATTTTGGAGCCACTGATGCAAGTGAAGTCACTAAGACTTCATACACGAGTAAGAGGAAGAAGGAGTCTTGGAGAAGAATCTGAAACAAAGATTTTTCAAATCAGTGGATGGAGTGATGATAACTTCCTTGGACTGACTCAAATCATTTGTCGTTTCTTGTTCATAAAAATATCATACATTTTAGCTTTGTAGTTGGCTTTGCAACCTTTATCTTCTCCTTCAGGCTGCAATGAAATTATTTCTTAGAGCAATTGCCATCTCACTTTAAAATGTAACTACAGTATAATCCATAATGATCAATTTCTTCTATGACCAGCTGTTTGCTATTTTACAACCCTGCAGTGCATCAGAAAAGTATTTTTACAGAAGTGGAGTAATAGAATTGACACCTTTGAAGCTAGGAACTTCCTAATGAAAAGTTTGAAGTCTGAAAGGATCTATTTCAAATTAAATGTTTCGGAATGTAAGATAAACTATGTTTCATGATATTGAATCCTACATGTTACATGCAAGTTTTAATGTAAATTACTTTAGTCTTCTAATATTAGACTTCTTCCATAAAATTGAAATTATGGTTCCCTCATTTTTTAGCTACTGCTCAGACAGGGCAACAATTATATTACTTATGAAAGTCTGGAGAATTATGGCTGTCTCTACTAAACACGGAGTTGAAAGCCTGACCTCAGCATCTTTGTGAAAG
Organism: Tetrao urogallus; assembly: GCF_951394365.1. Lineage (NCBI taxonomy): Eukaryota > Metazoa > Chordata > Aves > Galliformes > Phasianidae > Tetrao > Tetrao urogallus. The sequence goes on along the minus strand of NC_136815.1, from coordinate 26,474,793 downwards.
TCTTACTGCATGCAAAGATTACTGAATATGATGGTAATCTCTGTTTGGCCTAGAAAACAGAACTGAGGTGGAAACGAGGCTGAATGCAGGCTGCTGTTATTGTCAATAAGATACTTCACGTATAAAATATATTTTAAGTATGTTAAGGATGCAACATACCAGCTACACTGACCGTAAGATCTATAGCTTTCTATATCGTAAGATGTAGCCCTGGTAGAAACTGGGAGTCTGGTACTGCTCTCACAAGTTTCCAGTGGTTTTGATGTAAATCCGCTCAGATTGAGGTGGCAGAGCTTTACTTCAGGATGTAATTTCTTAGTTTAGTTTTTTTATAGTAAAGATGAATTTTTTACCTTGCATTTTCTCGTAATGGTTTCTCTTTCTCCCTGTCTGGTGTATTTTGAGTAATACAAAGAATGTACTGTAATAAATAGAAGATACACTCCCTGTTTTGTGGTTAGGGCTGTAACAACTTTGCAATTGATTTAATTGGGAGCAAGATCAGGATTCCACTTTCAACGCAAAAGGCTGTATTTCTGATAAATGTAATACAGAGTATTAGCCCAGTAGAACAGACAACCTGATGCCTGCTGAGTCAGTAGTCGTGGAGATACAATAATAAATATTTGATTAAATATAAAAAATGCAATGTTATTTTTTTCTAGTAATGTATTTTTCCTAGTCATATATTTTTTTCTGATATATCTGAAGTAGGAAAGAGCTGTTGCAGTGGGCTAAACTCAGAATCCACATAGCTCATTATTTTGTTTCTGCTGGTAGTAAAGAACAAAGAAAAAGGAAAGTTTTCTGACAAGAACCTACTTTCTAGTAAGAAAGTAGAATGTCAGAATAATGATAGAAGAATAAATTATACTGCCATGGAGTTTATGCCTGGGTTATTTTACAGTTAATCAATATTAGTGTACTCATATCTTATACAATTGGATTCACATCAGGACAGATCACAATCTTAGCAAGCAAAGTAAATGCAGTATCTATGAATTATCATATCAGTGAACAGCAACATCTTATTCAGCAGAAAACAAAAGCTTAAAATAAACTGCAGGACTTACGCTTAAAGTAAAGCAACATTTTAATTTTTTTTCTTAAATGAAGAACTAAAGCTTCACTTATTACATTTGCAATAAAGTAAATTGGGAATACATCATTAAGTTAGTATTGCAGTTCTGATCAAAATGCTGAAGTAATTTCAGAAGACAGAAGTTTGTTGTTTCCTAAATTCTGTGGCTGCTTAATTGTTGTATTCCTTCAATTTGCCATTCTATAACTTTTTTTAACATAGTGTTGAATGTATATGTATTATCTGTATTTACTGTATTGAGGGAAATTACATATACAGACGTATATTAAAAATTTCATTACGAAATATCTAACGACAATACTATAAAAAGGCATTTATGTATAAAAATAGTTTTGGAGTATTGCCTTATTGTCCACCACAGGCTTTTGTTTGCTGAAAAGGTTTTCATCTCAATTTACAGAAGTTAATAAAAAAGGGATATTTCTGTAAGCACGGGTTACTACTGTAAATACAATGAAATTGTCTTTCTTGCAATACTGAAACAAACAGCAAGAAAATGAAAACAAGCCCATACCAAAACCAATCAACCAAAAGCCTCAAAAAAGATTATTTTTTGTTTCTTGGGTAATTTATTTTAAAATGTGTATTTTTGTTGTTGCTGAAATGTCTGTTATATTTTGTATAATCCAGACTGAACATACGTCTGCTTTTTGCATGTTCTGCGATAAATTAGAAACTTTCCTATGTTTTCTAGTTGCATTACCTCGTAATAGAGTAAAACATTAGGATTATGAAGGCATGCTTTAATAAACAGGGCAGGACGTTTAATTTTAGTAATATCTGTATCACAGTAGAAACTTAGGAGGAAATCTCATTTCTGAGAACTTCCGCTTTCCATATTTGCCTACTGATACTTAGAACAATAAGGTCTTAGTCCTTAGGTATTGGTCAGATTTGATCTGAGAATTTTAAAGCTTTGCAAATACTTTTCATTTAAGAAGTGATAACATAAGAAAACTGTTACTGGTTGTGTTGCCACATTTCATAGGAACCTAGCCATAAAGCAAGACTCACAGTTTATTAAAAAACATAAAGGGGATGGTTCAGCTCCAGCTTCTCAAAAACATGTGGTTTACATACAGCTTGTAACTCACCATGAGTGCTTGGGATTCAGCCACAGAGTATGTAGTCAGTGATAGCTTTTTTTTTTTCTCCTCAAAAAGTAATGCGCAGTGTAAATATTAAATTATTTCTGATGTGAAATCATCCAAAGTATTTGCATGCATTGCCTTTGTGAATTCAGTCGCAACCTCTCACCAGTGGTGTATAAAAATGTAATAAGCAAAATTATCGTAATCCATTTAAAAGCATTCTTTCTTACTCCTTAGTAATTTTTGTCTCATGCTGTATATTTTATATGTGTCTGCTGTTATACTTGAGATGCACTACCATTGTCCTTGTATCCTTTTTATAAGTCCCCAGGTAGTTCTTTCACTGGGAGATTTTTTTATGTTACTGTCTTTCTGAGCACCTTTTAACACAGCTCAACCTAAAAAAAAGAAAAAAATGGGTCTTTATTAATAGAATAATAACAGCGTATTTCAAAGCAGATGGAGCAGAAAGAAACATCAAAGTCAAGCTAACAAATAGTGAAATCATATCACAGTGAAATCTACAGAAAAATCCTACAGATAGTTTTTGGGCAGAATTTTAAAAAGACATGCAATTAATTTCGATTTTTTAAATGAGCTGTCTTTCATGGAAGTAGGACATGGAACTCCCAACAGTTAAAGAGACTCTACGACAAGATGCTAAAGTGTTCCTTCATATAAGATACAGACCCTTATAGACCGTAGCTGAATCATTAGGGAAAAAAGATGGATGTTTTCAAAAGCAAGTCTAAAAGGGAATATTTTCTTTGAGTGTAACCAACAGGAAATCATGGAAAGATATTGCATGAACTAGTGGTGTGGTTTGAACGTGTGGGTTCATTTGCATGTTTTGTCTTCACTCAGCTAATCCAAAGCATGCAATCACAGTGGTGGGGCAGGGAATGATGTGGGTTTTGACTTTGGTAAGGATTCCACCAAGGCAGGTAAGAACTTACCTCCTGCCAGCGTACAAACATGCACATTTCTTAGGGTTTTATAGTGTTTGTTGATATGTTACATTATACATAATCTAATTTGATTAAATCCAAGAACTCACTCACTTGTCTTGGATTAATACAAAGGTATTTTATGGACAGAAATTACTGTGGATAAGACGTGTTGCATCTTTGTCTCGCTCCAATTTATAGGAGGGAGAGGAGGTTCTTCAGGAAAATTCCCTTATTTTGCAATACTGTGTCGAAAATTGCCATAGTACCAAAGAAGATATGGGTTGTTCTCCTGTAAATCAATATTGATGTTTTCTGTGGTTAGATGTTTGTTCAATTGCAAAGTCACACTTTACTGGCCAGTAAGATTTTTGAGACTCTAGATTAAAGTGGATGCTACAGAGGAACATCTACAATTGCCACCTTTTGGCATCTGAAATTGTATGTCAGTTATACCCAAAATTTTATACCATTTAGGATGCAGTTGAAAATAAATTGAGCTGGAATTCTATATCTGTTTCCCAGTAGACTTGGAGGAATGTTACCACCATTGGAGTTCTTATTAATGTATAGCATTTGTCTTTTGCCAAATTCCAGCACAAGGTATTTTACCCATCTTACTACAAAAGCTGTTGATAAATTTGAATTCTTTGGAATATGGTGATATTGAGTGCATTATATAGAAAGGGTTGTACCCTAAAATAGTAATTTTCAAAAACACATTGCAAAAATGAACCTTTTCATTTCAATGTGTGTGGTTGCACAGATTGTTTCTGGTTTTAGATTATATTCCAAGGGGATTTTTTTTTTTTCTTAAAATCACACTTATTTAGAAAAATGGAAAATGACTTTTCTTGTACACAGCAGGAGACTATCAATGGAAAAGCACTATGCCACTCAGTTCCTAAGCTCCTTTTAGGTAATATTCTTGTTCTAAATCTTTGTCTTAGTCTGTGGTTGTTTTGCTGTTGTTTGTTTGTTTGTTTTCCTGAAGACATGTAGGTGTCTTTGCCCTCAATCAATCTCATTGCCTCTCAGTGTTATGTCTAAATGACTTTCAGAAAATTCTGGGGATGGTTATTAGGTGAAACTTAATACTTGGTTGGTGGAGCCTCAAAACCACAGCTCAAACTTCTGTATTTAGTTTGGTGTCCTGTAAAATCCCCCCATAAACTAATCCCCTTTGCAGAGCTGTGTCCACTTTTGGGCTGTGGAAGTGGTATCTGTGGTAGGAAGTTACAGCATCAAGGAACAGAATTCCCTTCTCCATTGAACTCTAATGAAAAGCGTTAATCAGAAGACAGAAGACTGGTCCAAAAACACCTGGTTATTTTACTAAGCATATATTAATTGATTCATGTAGAGAGAACTTCACTATTAAAATCTTTCTTATGATCATTAGGGCCAAAGATGATGCACTTTGAGAATAAACAGCAGTGTTAGTTACTTTTCTTTCATATGTTATTTTTGCAAGCATAGAAATGAAAAATAAACCTCTAGAGCCCATTTATGGAACACTATATTTTCTTTATGAAAATTTTCTGTTGATGTAAATTGTCCATTTGTTATGTCTGATTTCTTCAACATCCATACTCTACTGTTAACCGTCTTTGACCTAAGCAAAATAATCCAGTTAATTTCACTGATGGCCGCTAGCCATTGACCACTAATAAGTGTAAAATTTTATGTTATGAGGAGTATTCTGTCATGTTGATCTGTTGAAAAATGGCGCAAGAAAAAAAATCAAAACATTCTGCAAAGGTGCTGGGCAGTGAAAAAGGCAGAATAAATAGGATCTGAATGTACAGCAGAATAAACTGGTGCTTGGGCCTGCACTCTCTTCCTTTCCTCTTTAAAGCATTTCAGTGTAAATTTTACTTGGACTCAAACACCTTCTTTCAACTATACATGTTCCTCTACAGAACTATTAACATATTTGAAATGTTTTCGCTAATCCTGCGGAATCAAATAGAAATGATCCCATAAGCAAATAATAAAAGGGTTGAAGGGTAATGTCTTTGAAGGTTTTGTTTTGTTTTTAAAATTAAAAATTATTGTGATACAGACATTTTTAAACAGGGTGTCCCATATCACCAGCTGGTATAATTTGGTTGGATGTCTCCATTAAATCAATGGAGAATCGATTACCTGGTTTTATGCTCATATCTTGTTCATAGCAAATGTAATGGGATTTGCTTCATTTTAGTGAAAAGTTGTGGAAAATAGGCTGATTAGTTATGTAATGGGAAGATCATTTCAGTCTTCCTGCAGAACGAGTAATGGAGCTTTAAAAATGTTCAGGTAAGGCTTGTGTATGCTATATATGAAGGATGGGGGAAAAGGGCTGCAGTGTGCAGAAGATGTGAGCATGGAAGCCGTGAACTTGACATCATCTTTTTAGTGAAAGCTGTTTAGCTCTAGAGCCTCTCCTTTGCATTTTGAGAGGATTTTAGAAGAATGTATTATTCATAGTGAAAGAATAGTTAAAAAGTCTGTTGTTTCTGATGGAGGATTATGGACACAAGCTTGCATTTTTTAAAATCCATTTTTTATGTTACACAGCGGTGCAAGCAATGTCTTGTGATTTGAACAGTGTATTGATTATAATCAATCAGACATTTTTCATAGACTAAGGTATGCCATGTTTAGCAAAAACTGCATTGACAAATAGAGCATATTAATGGATCCTGGAAATCTTGGCATGTAATTAGGTTGGCTTAGGTCTTTAAATGTAAAGGATGCTCTATAAATGTGCTGCCATTCAATAAACCAATTTTTACATTGATTATTAGAGATATAATGGAGCATGTTATTACATTAAATGTTGAGAAGAGTTAAATAACAGAAAGTTTCAAGCAATATGGTCATCAGATATTCAGCTGTTAATACACCATTTTTTTATTGTTGTGTTTTGGATAAAGAATTACAGTTTGGTTTGGGAAGTAAGCTTTGAAGCTGGTAAGGCTGAAAGTAGTTAGAGAATCATATTGTGCAGATTGCAATTTTAACTTCCAGATCAGAAAATCAGATCTCTTTTAATAAAGAGAAAAATATCCATACATTGAAAAAGCCCTTATATAATCGGAACTTATACCAGTGCTATGGTAACACTTATTTTTTTCTCTTCTATGTTTCAGAACCAATATATTTTTTTCCATTGGTATGTGTAATGAACCATAGTTAATATATGCTACTTAGCTTAATCTCTCTGAAACTCAGCTTTTCAGTATGAAAGCAAAGGGACAGTAGGAGAATGCAAATAGACAAGGGATAAAACATGAAAATATACTTATGGCACCTGAGCCTCAGCTGTCAGTTCATGCATGAAGTATAAGAAGGGACAGTAGGCTGGATTGGTTTTGCTCTAGACCTTGTGGCATGCGCATATCACTTAGATTTCACAGAGCTACAGAGTTGTAGGGGCTAGAAGGGATGTCCAGAGATCATCAAGTCCAAACCCCCTGCAAAGCAGGCCCCCTACAGCAGGTTAGGCAGGTAGGTGTCCATACAGGTCTTGAGTATCTCCAGAGAAAGAGACTCAACAGTCCCCCTGGGCAGCTGTGCCAGTGCTCTGTCACCCTTACTGTGAAGAAGTTCCTTTGTGTATTTGATGCAGAACTTCTTATGCTCCAGCTTATGGCTTTTTCCCCATGTCCTGTCCGCACAGACTGCTGAAAAGAATCTGGCCATGTCCCTTTGTCTCCTACACTTAAGATATTTATAAACATTAATAAGATCCCCTATGAGTCTTCTTTTCTCAAGGCTGAACAGACCCAGGTCATCCAGCCTTTCTGCATAGCGGAGATGCTTCAGGTCCTTTATCCTCATTGTGGCCCTCCTCTTCCCAGTCCTCTTTGCTGTTCCTATACACATTACTTAGATAGTTGGAACCACATACCTTTACATCTAGTGATGAAACTATAATTTTATAAAAGAGGAGCTGTGTGGAAAGAAACAGTAGAAAGACAAATTCCTCACACTTCGTTAGAGATTGTTCACGCTGCAGGTAGCTCTGCCAAAATTGATAAATTTGGATTTCAAGACAATATTGCAACAGCTCTGAGAACAATCAATCAAAGGACAATTATTATTTTTTTTTTTTTTAATGAAAGTACTTAGCAAAAACTTTGTGAATGTGTGAACAGGAAAATGCAATTACTCTTGTAATTTTTCAAAACATTAATTGTTTTACTTGGTGTCAGTGGCCCCCAGAAAGGATTTTTAGGGAGGGATTGTCAAAGTATGAGAAATTTTTGTCAAAAATTTTTGGGGTCCTGATGTGTTCTGTTTGGTAGGTGGCTAGGATATGTTTACAGGCTCTAGTGGCTGTTAATTCTCCTGTACTGGCAGGATTTTTAAATGTTTTAAAGGGCATTTCTTAACCTCTCCTCAGTGCTAGGAGAAGGCGAGGTTGTTGGCAGAATGTGGCTGTAGTCTCCGAACATTATTGAGGCTTTAATAGCAGCACGTTAAAATGGAAAGAATACAGCTCTTCAATGGGTTCGGAAATAAAAGGTGTGCCAAATACCATTGTTAATTAAAGGAGGAAAAAAAGAACTTTCAGTCTGCTGAATACTAAGTACGTGATTAATAAAACGTGTGGGTAATAGAAATGTGGTATATACGTTTCCTCTTCTTTATTTTTTTTAATGAAATAATGCACAAAATGGGCTTGTCATGCATGGTTCCAGTGATTACTATTTAGCTGGTTCACCAGTAAATAGATGCCCAGAAGATCAGTCTGAGATTTGGATTCGATGGCTATTTTTGTGAAAGATTCTGTTAACTGCCTTTAAAGGGAGGATTGCTGGAGCTTCCAGTCAGTCTAAAACTTGCAAGCAAACCCAATTCATCTTTTGTAAATAACAGTTTTCTTTGTGCTCAGGTCTAGGTTTGTAGCTCAGTCTACGTCTATTGACTCTTTGGTACTTTCTGATGTTTTTGAACTCTGCCTTCTCTGCCTCATTTATTTTCTGTAATTGAAATGGGAATGAAACCCTTCATCATTAAAATTATGACTCATATGCTGAGTTAACTGTCACTCTGTAAGACCTAAAAGAAAATATTTTAGCAGTTGTGTTTTCAGCCACCACTGCAGTGTTGTCTATGTGTGTTGAATAGGTAGCCACCTACACTAGTATTCCTACAGTCAGCTCTGGGTCTTGTGCTCAGCCAAAAGTCCCTCAAACCAGTAGAAAGACAAAATGGATAGAGAGTGTGGAATAACTACCTGTACCATTCATTCTATCCCTTTTGACAAAGCTGTCATACTCAGGAGGATTCTCTACATCAGCATTGGTGGAGACATACACTGTAAGAAAGAGGAAAAAGAAAATGGTCATTTTTTGAAACAATTTTGCATTAGCTGAGATTTTGGAGGACTGATTATTTAAATAAATAGGTGGTTGTCTCTGTGAGGGTGATATTCTCACATATAGGCAATAGCTTTTGAAAGTAAGGCCAATTAATTACTGTTGTGTTAGAATGTGACACTTTTAGGTGAGAGGCTTTGAAATGAATCAGAGGTAAGTGCTGGACCTGTTTCTGAAATTGCTTCTGATCAGTCAAAAAGGAAATGATGGATGCATTTGTCTGATTAGGAAAAATGCAGTGACAGGCAACTAAAATTTTCCTATGTACATATTTAAACAACAGCACTAAACAATACACTTCATTTTGTCACTGGAAATACTTCGTTACGAGATGATGATTCATCATTGATCTTTGCTCTCTGCCAATGGAAGAGCTCTCCTGGGAGGAAAATATAATCTATATCTGTCTTATTTGTTTGACAAACCAAAAATATCAAGAAACAGAGTTCTGCTTTTGTTTCAGAGACTTAAAGTACATTTTCTAACTTTTCATTCGAAAAAGCTGTTTGTAAATCTAGTCTAGAAAAATGTTGTTTTTATAAGCTCCAGGAGCATGTTTTATTTGGAGGGAATGAATTATTCCTTGCCAACAGACAGCTGTAAATACATAAAGCGCTCAAGCTTCTTGAGGCTTGGCTCAAATGCCAGCACAAAATCAATGGTAAAAATCGATGCTTTATATGAGCAGTACTTTACTTAATCATTTAAAAAAATTATTTCAGTGGGACATAGAGGGCCAGATCCTGAGCAAATGGCCAGAAATATTTTAGCTTCTGTAGAGTTCTATTGATTTACTCCTCAGTGATCTGGCTTACTGTGGAAACAAAGTTTAATATAATTTTATTTTTTAATGTATTTATTTATTACTGGAGAACATCACTGAATTTTCCACAGCCACAAACGTGGATTATGCTCATGGCACATTCTTGACATACACGGAATATGTAGTTGTGTCTGATATGGAACGAAATTGCAACTGACATTTATGAGCACAAGATTGAGTTTTTTATTTCATTTTGAGTAATTTGTAAAACAAATTCATTTTTAAATTTACCCCACTGATTACAACTGGTAATCTGCATGAATGATTAGGGATCATAACATTAAAATAGCAGGAAATATGATCTTTCAGAGAAATGCCTTCTGCGTTGATTTGAAGTATATTGTTTGGTTTTCATAACTTAGATAAACCATTTGGTATCACACTTTAAATGTTTAGTAAATGTGTCTTAGGAAAATACAGAACTTCCAGCAGATATCACTACAGCTCTCTGCTGTTGAAACATTCTAGTCAGTACTGAAGACTATTTAGAAATAATTTTAAAAACTGCCTTCAGTATGTGTGGTGCTTGTACATGTACTTTCTCATAATCCATGTACTCTGGGACTGCAAATTGTTGGAAACGCTGTGGATTGCAGTGCTGCGTGTCGAATTCACTGCAGAATATATGCTCTCTTGCAGGAAGAGACAGAGTCTCAGTAGCTGTGATGCTACTGACTCCTTGCAGCTGATAGTGTTCTATCTCTAAACAAAGCAGGGGATAAGTAGAAATCAAAATGTGTGGCTTTATAAAAATGATTACATTAATATTATCATAAGTGTACTCCTTTCTCAATTGCTGATATTGGACATTTAAAATTCTTACCCTAAAATTCTTACCTTAAAATTTCAGTAAGGTGATTCCCCTCATTTAAACCATTGGTCATTCAGACCAATCCTCATAAAACCAAGTAAAGTTAGTAATATAAGGAATATGTACAGTATGTACAATGTTTATCCTTTATTTTGAAAACCGGATGGTTAAATATATAGAGAAAAATTCCCAGATCAGACATGTGGCAAGGCACAGACTTGGCGACTTTTTGAGGTCTCTTCTAACTTGCTTTCATGATTCTATGATTAAAGTTATATTAATATATATATATATATATATTATAATATATTAATATATTTATATATATATTATATTAATATATATGATAAAGTTATATAAAGTTATATAAAGAATTATAGAATACATTTTCATTTTTGTGAAAAATTACACTTAGTCCCTGTTAAAATTAAACCATGACTGTGTGTATTTTTTTCCATTATATATTTGCCTATTTTATGTCTTTTTTTTATTATTATTTTATCTTCTGTCCTATTAGAATTGCATTCTTTTGTGAAAGAAGTACAGAATGTTGCCACTGTTAGGTGCTTCACTTCATAACAGCAACAGTGCAACCAATATTGCACCAGAACATAAGACAGCATTAATTAAATATTGCTATCAAGAAGTTGAGTGTATCGGCAAGGGAAAAAAATATATTGTGATTAAAATATCTAAAACCCTGTTGTCTTGAAGTTCATTGTTCATGGCAATGTGCCTTACAACAACACTGCAGTGTTACGAACTAACTGAATATACACATCATGAGTAGGATTTTGCTGTTTTGGTGTTTGGAGTGTATCCTTTTCTGTTTCATTTGAAAAAAAAAAAAAAAAATTGAGCTTGGATCAGTAATGGCATACTGAAAACATTAGAGGGAACATTATAATCTCATTATACAGGGACCTCTTTGAAAACTGAGCAAGGCATATAATATGGGGTTAGGTGAAATCGTTTTGCATGCTACCTCTCCTTCATCCACAGCAGCTGTGTGTGACATTTCAGTGTAAAAGAGGATAGAGGGTTGTCTTTGCACTCCTTGAACTGGTTCTTGGTGCCTGAGGGTTGCTTGGAAATTCCTTTCACTGCCAAGGAATTATTACCTCATTCAGTGACTGCTGGGAAGGCTGCATCCTGCCCTATTTCCCCTGGCCATTCTATGTACTACTTGCAAGGAAGAGAAATTGGGTGGGTCCCACTGCACCAGCTCGTGTTCTCTGCAGGATTGCCCCACGCTGTGCTCAGCAGTCCCATGTCCCGCTTTCTGCCTTTAGCACGCTGCAAAGCATCCACAGTGCCTCAAAGCCTGTCTGTTGGATGTAGGTGAACATTTATTCACGGCTGTAAAATAAGTCTTGTAGAGACATGTGCTCAACCTGAAAGAGAGAGTGAAATCTTCATTCTGGAGGAGTTAAAGGGAAAGATTCCATTAACACTGGTTGCACTGCAATGATTTTGCCTGAAGGTGTGCTGTCTTAGACAGGCTTATATTGGGATCAGTCTGTGTTGTGAGAGATCTATTGGCCAAACTCTTTATACTTATGCAAAATGAAAACAAAAATAAAAGGGTCTGCAAAAGATTTGTACAAGCAAAGTTTGTATGAAGTTTGGTATCACATCTCCAGATAAGTTGCTACAGCTGACTCAAAATTTGAAGAAGGGACGCATTTTGCATTAGGTGATTTGCTAATTGTAATTGTCATTAGTGAGAATCTTAAATAAAATCTTACACTGTGTTGTTCTGATCTGTGTTTTCGAAAGTCCAGCATTCTTATCCTGGCCTTTGAATAATTGGTGTAGTAGTATAACATTGCATTGCAAAAGATGAGGAAAGCTTTAGTGTCAAGTCCTATTTAAGTGAAACACTTTTAGCTTTAAATAGAGATTTGATTGACAAGTGAAATAAAGTGAAATAACCCAAAGTTGATAAAACTATTCTACAGAGGATTCAAGAAAACTGCACTGTAGAATTTTTGGCCACCAAGTCAGCTGTGTGAGGGCAAGTTAGGTGACTGATTGAAACCACCTAATCCATTGCTAACTATTGCTTTTCTGGGTCAGGATACAAGCAACATCTACTTTCACATGTGTGAAAGTAGCCCTGCATTAATCTCTGCTTTTATAGAGTCAAGGAAATGCGGTTTTCCTCCTTACCAGTAGGTAAGAAAGCCATGGTTGTTCAGGCTGGGTGCAAAAGAGCAATGGTGGTCTCTAAAGCAGCATGCAGGTGTCAAGGAAATTTGCCAAATTTTCCAAAATGACTCTCAAATTATAGCTGTCATCCGTCTGTGCGTGAACAGAAGGAAATTGTTAATGAAGACTGTAACCTTCAAATGTTATCCGCAGAAGAAAAATCAAACATGTAAAAATAGAAAGCCCATCTAGGAAAAGGAGTATGATAGCCTTAGGCATTGTGTTTGTTTAAAATTGGAAGACAGATCAGACAGCTGTTTTATGTGGATCTTGTACATATGTGTGTGACTGATTAAACTCATTTTTTCTGTAAAAGTTTTTTCTGCCTAAGAAAGAATTTCCAGTATTACAGTGTAAGCAATTTATGCCTTAACCTGTGGTCTGGGAAGAGTACTTGCTAGTAGGAGGACATTTCTGTATAACCTACTTTTGTTTAGCATGAGTTAAAGTGATTAATTAAAGGAACTGACACGAGAATTCTCTTCATTCTTTTGAATTTTCTGACGTATTTTCTTCCCTATTGAACAAAAGCTTTCAATTGGGTTCAAGAGGTACTAGATACCTCAGGTTTTGTACATCTTCATTTTGAAACATTTTCAACTGTTTTTTTTCATCTAAATATTTTTATTAAAATCAAATCAAGACAGATATCCAGAAATGCAAACTGCCTGAATTAACAAATATTTTTAGTTATTGAAATTGACATGGAAGCTGATACATGTGATAAATACAGTCCTGTATGTAAATAGTTATAAAGGAAAGCATTGGGCTTAGTGAAATGAATCATATAGACGGTAAAGGGTTATGAAATGAGATATCTTGAGATGTACTGATTGTGCTCATGCAACAGATTTGCAACTGGAACTCTTCAGGAGACAGAATTGAGGTCGAAGTAGTATTGGCAAATACTGGGAGTGTGCTTATGAAGTTTGCTTCTGTCGGATTGACATTAGAACATAAGTAATACAGAAAAACACTGAGGTACCATATAGGAGAAGGTGAATAGTCTCGAGAATTGAGGTAATAAAAATGTGTTTGAATATTAACTAAGGGTCACCTTTTAAAATCAGTTTTTAGATATCAAGTATATTTTTACACTAGTTAGTTTTGGATACTGTTTACAACCATAGGCTATAGTTGTTTTTTAACTGTTTTGCAAATCACACCTCTTAAGCATACTTCCTTTTTTTTGGCACAACTGGAAAATGCAGAACTTATGTTTTCAATAAAAATCACTTCTAAACAGAAGTAGTTCAAACATGAAAAAAATATATTACTCACTGAATTGTAAACTCCCAAAAGCAAACATTTATAATGAAACCAAAAAAATATTTCATAACATCAACAGTTAAACTAAAAGATGTTGAAGCCTCTAAAACAAATGTCATCTTATGATGGAAGATAGATTGGCCTGTGAGCCTGAATAAATTTTGTTTCTAACTAGTATGCATATCTCACCTGCTCCAGGGTTCTTCCTGTTTAAAAAATCTTGGTCTGTTTAGTGTTTCCACATTTCCTTGTGAATAATCTCATCCAGGAGGTTTCTTTTTCATTCCATTTTTTCTTCATACCTGTAATTTTCAAAGCATTCTGTTTGTCAATATTTTCTTCAAAGTGTGAAGCTAAAAAATGTTAGCATTTCTGAAATTTGAAAAATCCTGAGAACAAATGCTGACACTAATAATAAAAATATTTTTATTTAATCCTAGAGTAAAATTCTATATTGTGACATATATTTATTATATATGTAAAGTATGTACAAAATTACAAAGGATTGATGTTGAGTATAAATTTAATACTCCTTGAAAGTTTTTGACCTGATTACCAGACCACTTAATATCAGAACGTTAAATAAAATGTATGTCTTTTAATTTCAATCATATATCCTCAAAGTCTATGATATTTTCAACAGAACCAGGATCATATCTTTAATTAAAATTACTGAAAGAATTCACATCAGCAAATGATGAAGTTTAGAAATATTCTAAATCTCTGTTAAATTCTGAAAAAACATTTGCTCGCACAAACTTGGGTACTGACTCCTTTCTCCCTTTTTTTTGTTGGTAAACACCGGTAAAGTTATGTGTGTGGACCATAAATGAAGCCCCTCAGCCAGACAAGAGCCGGGACAGGGATCTTTTGAGTGATGTATCCACGACATCCAACTTCAGACTCTGATCCTCATTTGAAATAGTCAGCCTTTTTTTTACACACATACATGCATGATCAACTCATGGCAACTCTTGGGTATTTAGAGATGTCTCAAAATGCAATGCATGACAAGAATGCATATTTCACCTTAGATCATTCACATTTATACACAGTGTTTGTCTGTACTTGCTATTTTGAGTCAACAAGCATATCTGCAGTGATATATGAGTACTATGGTACTCATTTTTGACAGGGAGATTCCTCCTTTTTTTTTTTTTTTTTTGTATTATATGAAGCTGCTTAGCTGTTTTTGCTCAATATGCATAGCTCCTCTCTGGTAGCCTTTAAAAAAATGAAAAAGGAATTCATGACACCTGTATTTTATTTTCCAGTTGCTCACAGGTTGCATCCTTGGACAAGTCACTTAGATGCCGATCCTGAAAGGTTTTCAAGGCTTCCATTAATTCCAAAGACATCTTTAAAGGTTTGGGCTTTAATCTTTTTAGCCTTTGATTTCCTTAGCTGTAAGATGAAAATGTTACTTTGAACATATCTCCGAAGCCCCTTAGAGACTTTTAGATGAAAGGTCCTGTAAATGTGTAAACTACTTTTTATTATTTTCTTATTGGCTGCCGAAGGGAATTCAGCAGTGGAATATAAGTATCTTGAACTACTGGGGTTTTGCAGTGTTTATCAGAATCAAGAAATTTGCCCTGCATATTTATGTAACTATTATGAAATGAGAGCAGTGTGCATAAATAATACAGGAAAATATTTAAAGTACATTTTAGCTACTATTTTTTTTTATTTTTTTGTAATTGGCTGGGCAGTGCTGCTGTAGGTCTGTTGAGAAATTGCCTCAGTCCCATAGGAATGGTGTTTCTTGGTAAGAAGTAATGATTAAAAATTATGCATTAGGGATTCACCTGATTCTTCTCCGGTGCTCTCAGATGGAACAAGCAAGCTTGTTTGCTAAAGACAAAACACAAATTATATTACCCAGTTGCCAAAGTACAAAATAAATTGAGGTGCAGAATATGTCAGAGAGCCATAAGCCCAAATAGTCAAAAAAGTGAAAGATCTGCGTTACCGTTTTAAGAGTAATAATTTTAATTTTGATTTCAAGTGTAAGGGCAAGCAGAAACTGGTGGAAGCTTTGTTTAGTGGCACATTAAGTGTGAAGAAATTTGTCTCTACTCCTCAACAGCAGCCAGGTAGATAACAGGTCCTGTGCAGCCATAGTGCCTGGTGAGGTGGAAATGAGGAAGGCAGGCAAACCCAGCAAGGGTAGCAAGGTGTGCTACACTGTGGGCTTCTGCTGTTGACCTGTTGAACAAGTGAACAAGTCCCTGCCACGTGAGAGATTTATTTTTCTCGTGTCACCACTTTCTTTACAACAAATTAGCCCTTCACAGCCTGTTTATATGGTCATTTTTCTGCAAAAGAACAAGCCAAATGTAAACTGGAAAGAGCCTGTAATTAGACATGTCATCAACCCTTATTTTAACTGCTTGGGTCTCCATCTTAAAGCCTTTCGTAGGCATGGTCAGTAGCTCTTCAGAGATACTGGGCTTTTTCAGGCTGGAATTTCGGTTGAGATTAGATAAAGACTCATGTCTGACTAATGCCAAAATCTGGGATAAATCCCACCTGGCCAATAAATGGTGCATAACAGAGGGTTAAGCGCTAGGAATTCAAACAGCCAATCTACAAGTAAGCTATATTATATTCACTTAAGAAATATGCTAATATATGGATATATGACAGAACATAACTTCTTAGTTGTAGTTTGTCATAACAACGATACATTATAGGTATATATATATAAAAGAGAACAGGGAAGTACTTGTGTCAGAGCTAAATAATCTTCAGATCAAACATGTTGTGTTTGCATCAGTAGCAGGACCTAAAAGGAGTTTGGAATCAAATTATAGTGATTAAATATAGAGGATAACAAGTATTATACAGAATTTATAGAGTAAGACCTAATATATTTCAGTCTAGCTGTCTAAAAATGCTTTGCAAAGTGATAAGTTATCACTGGGGATCAGACTCAGACAGTGACTGAGAGTGAGACAGTGTCAGTCACAGGTTACTTAGTGGATACACTGACATTTATATGAGAATTGTGAGGACCATCTTTAAAGGGAGAAGGGCATCTTTTTGATAACAAAGGAAAAAAGATCTCAGATCTGCTGAAAGAGATGGAAACTCACAGAGCCTGACCACTGCTCAAAATAAGTCAAGCTTTCAGATTCCCAAGATACTCTTTTACAATATTTATTTTTATGTAGGACTTATAACATTTGATTTCCCAGAAAATGAGAATATTTCAAATAAAACAAGAGCTAAGATTTGTTTTTTTAAAAAAAGAAAAATAAATAAATTTGAGATTTTTTTCTAAGTCAGTGTACATTACAATCTGACTAATAAAGATACCATCTCAAACCTGAACATCCTTGTTAAGTTTTAAACAGTTTCTGGCTTTTGAAGAAAATGTTTCCTGATCTGTATTTCTGCTTGTCAAATGGCTTCCATTACAGTAGACTTTTATAAATAAAAAAGCTTTTAGAAGTGGGTGTGAGTGGTGCAAGGTTAGAGAAATCTAAAGGAAGACCACCCAGTACACTACTGCTGAAGGTCTAGGAATGGTTTGCAGTATTGCAGTACATTTCCATCTATGTAATTAAGGCCTTAAGGAAAATAAGATCAAGTAAATTTACTTCTGACTTTAATGCTGAGAAAGCAATATTGAGAGAATGCAATGAACGACCTTTCTGGCACATTATTAGCGCTCATAGATTAAAATATATAATTGTACCTAAGATTACTGGTAATAATTCTGACTGAACTTATTAGCTTAACTTTATTGCCTCCAAAACATTAATTGCTAACAGAAGTGAGAAACGTGAGTTATTCATCCTTTGAATTCTGCTTTTTCCACACCAGACTTGATGTTTCCTAATTCAATGCTCCAAAGAATTAAGCTCTGAAAGAGTGATGAAGTGGCCACATCCTGGGAGATTTCTTTTTTTTTTCCTTTCCCTCTCACACAGATGGATTGAGAGAGAGATCTGCACCTGAGGCAGGTTTCTCATGCAGCATAACACCAGAACAGATGCTAGCAGACCAGGCAGTGATGCATATACTTCACTTTTCTTTTTTTTTTTCCCCCTTTTCTTTTAAATGCATTTGTTATCTTGAAACAAGTCTTTCTCCTTAGATGGCGATTACTTCATTTTATGAGCCATCATCAGCTGTAAAGATGCGCTGTGGGGTGGGTATGGCAAGTTTAACCATACTCTATCCCTCATTAAATTTAAACTTAATTAATTTTACATAGCCAGAAAAATAAAGTGGAAACCCCCTTATGAATGGAAACTTCAGAATTTGAAAGTTATTTATTTAGAAGAAAATAGCGAAAAGAAGAATTTTAAAAAATTTTACAGAACTTTTATAAGAGGAAATCAAAGCTAAGGAGAATATTGGATGCAAAGGGAATGAGAGAAATGTGTATATGGCACTTAAAACATCCTTCAGTTAATTTAAAACAAATGGTATAGAATGGTTGCTGTCAAAAGTTTGTACAACTCTTTTGAAAATGGCATTGAAAAATTATTACTTGGGCAAACTTTGAGAGAAAGCACCCTATCTGCTGTAGCACACACCTGTACTCTGTTTGCTTCCACACAAGTTAAAAGAAGGCCTAAATATCACACAGATCTCATTTCTGCCAGCTAGAGAGATTCAATGAAGATGCAGAAGCAATTTCACCCAAAGGATAGCGTGGTAGTTGCTCTGAAGAAAAAATTCTCCACATGCCCTGCAAGCCTTATCATTTCCCAGATTTTGTTTGGGAAAGTGACTTGAATGCATAAAATCCTACCATTCAGAAAGTCTCTATTTAAAAAATTATATTCATCTTTTCATCAGTAATATCCTGTTACTCTAATATATTTTTAAGTATTTTCCCTGTGTACTCCTTGCTTTGCACAATCAAAAGAGGCAGCACACAAAACACAATTTTGCTTCATTTCTGCCTTCTTTTACATTCTAGCCGAGTTCACGTGTAGGCTACAGAATTGTCAAGCAAAGAAGCTTCCCTTCCAGATACAAGAGAAGGATTTTTTTTTCTTGTTTTTTTCTTGTTTTATTTTTGATGTTCCAGTTTTCTGCATAGATGTAACCTCTCTTCCTTTTATAAATGGGGTTTCAAATTCCTTAAACACTTTAGCTTCACTCAGCCATTAATCTCAGCAGCCATTTATTGGTTTCTATGCTACAAAGCAATGGAGATTATCCTTTAATTAATTCCATTGAGGAGTTCAGCTGCCACCATCAACCACACTATGGTTTCATAAATTAATCTTGTAGGGGAAATATAATGCAATTTATTGTAACATTTATATTAAGATGAGAGTAACAATAGTAGAAATCCTGTGTAACAAAACAATATACATGTGTCTATACGTGTTGAAAATGTAGGAATTAAAGAGCAATTGGGTATTCTATGTTCATATTTTTATATTTAATTCTGTATTTTAAGAATATTTCAGAGTCCATTAGAGAAGAAAAATGCAGTTTTCTCATCTCCTACAGAGGCAGCTGTTGTAAAAATTATGAAATAGCATTTTCCTATGGAAAATACATTGCTGATCTTTAGAGTTCTGAGAGCTGTCTCTGCTGAAGATCTAAATTCCCCTCTAATTTGTTTGTTCTAACTTGGTCAATTATTATCATAGATATCTGTACTTGATAACCATTTTGTGTTGTGACTATTTGAGGGACAACAACAAATATTGCCAACATATTTTGATCTCTAGAAGCAGAAAGTGTTTCTTTTTCTATGTCAGACGACAGATTGCATTAAAAATATGTTAAATATTTCAAGTTTGACTCTGTCAAGAACACACTGTGCAGGTGTAAATTATTTACTCATTAAGTGTTAAGATCTCAGTTGTACCTAACTTCTCGTGGAAGCAGAAGAAGCAAGTACAGCTGAGATGTTTCTTTAATGCTCACCCAAGCTAGTGTTGGAAGTAATACAGAGTTCAGGAATATCAGATCGTTTGACACTGGCAAAATAAGTTGATGTTATCAGTGGTATTCTTTTCCTAAGGACTACTTCCAGAAGTATTTCTTACAGATTGGCAACCTTATCAGTGCCAAGAAATTAGACAGAGTGTACGTTCTGTCTAAAAGTCTACATATAGCATTATTAATTAAGTTAATTAAGTGGCATCCTCAAGACTATCTGCATAAATAGTTTTATTAAACCCCTGAGCACTGTAAGATACTGCAAAACCTCTTTGTGGATTTAATGTAAATCCTAATATTTCACTGATCTGAGTGAAGCAGTACAAAGCTTAAAATGTAAAAAAGTTTCCCGTACTAATTATAACTTTTTTCTTATCAGAAGTATTGAGTTATTCTTCATTTTAATAGATATTATTTTATAGGATTAATTATTTAATAATCTGAGAGTTGATTCTATATAGTCTATTATTTGTGTGGGTCCTGTGTAATGGTCACATTTTGCAAGGACAAAACATTTTGCAGGGGTCTGTGTTAGCTAAAATATTTCAGAATGTACTGCTTTGAAAATTTGCTGTGCATAACAAACAGTGTTACAACTGCTTTCACCTAGAAGCTGATGGAAAGCACTGTAGAGTTTGAATCATACGCTAGCACAAAACAGAGCTGGTATAAAAGCAGAACAGTGCCAGCTGTCCAGGCTCTAACATGTCAGTGATGTGCAGATGTATTTGTTTTGTGAAGAATGTTTAATGTTGGCAGCAAAATTATTTTTTCAGTGAAACAGCCCTGTGAAGGCATGTGTTTATTTAAGTAGATAACAGCAAGTACAAGGTGTTCCCAGGACATACTGTTTAAAGGCAATTCACCCAGCAAAAGCTACCTCTCAGGACTGCTCAGGAGCTACTTCTACAGTCCCTGTGTTGCAGTCATCCTCCAGGCTAAATGTGTTCACTTAGCAGGAGACCCTTGGCATGAGGTTGTTTATAGGAGCTCTTTCATGGTTCCACTCCTTCCTCTGTTAGATGGCAAAATTCGCTCCAGAAAACCAGTGTGTAAAGTGGAAATGTACCCTCCAGATCCTGCTTAAAACTTACAGAAGAAAGCATTTATTATTATTTGACTCAGCTTGCTTGTGTATTTTTGGCTAGTGTAATATGGTGAATAAAAAAATACTAGAGCTACTGATAAATCTGACTTCCATAAGGATTGAGTGGTTAGTGCTAAGAAAATGCTGAAAGACACCACCCACTGCCTCACTGTGCTCACATCCACTGTTTGGTCTCCATAAATGTTCAGCGGGCACTAATAAATGTCTGTGGATGCCATTTTTTCCACATGGAGGAGTTCAGTAATGCACATTTGCTTCACACTTCCATGTCAGATGCCATTGTGTCAGACTGCCCCTCTGCTGTCACACACATCTGTCACACAGCAACAACGTGTAACAGAATATTGGTGGAAAGGTTCAACTTCTAATGCCTCATCAGCAGCATCTGCCTCTGATGTCACGGGCCAACATAATAAAATAGGAGGCATTACTTTCAGAGCAGCCCTTGTACATGCAGTTTACCATCAATATTATCTAATACTATTAGTTCCTCTGTTGATTGGATGATAAGCAAAACTAGTTCATAAAATAGGAGAAACTGAAAGTACAGTTCAAAGCCCTACTCGGTCAAACTGTCCAGAAAGAGACATGATGCACCAAGTTTATTACTGTAGGTTTTGATACTGTCCTTATTTATTTATTAGAAAAATTATGACAGTTTAATTATGGCATATGGTTAGATTCTAATGAACCTGATTCTCTTGAATTCTATTAAATCATTAAAAATGACTTAATGTTTGTCTATCTTATTTTTATCTATGGAATTCAGCAGATTGAAATTGAAGAACAGAAGACTATCCTTTTTAAAACAAATGCTGATGTCTTACAGATTCATGTCTTTACCTATGATCGACTCTTTAGCATCTTTTCATCATTTGCATGTTATAAAACTAAATGACTAATCAAATGGAAGAATAGGTTGTTAGATGCAAATCCTGTTGTACCAATAATTATATAAACCTTTAGAACAAGCTGTGCTATGGATCAAGCCGTGCACTTGCTCTTTGATATGCTTTAATTTTCAGTTTAGGAGGTTAAGAGAAACAGACAATACTTTTTGAAAACTTCGGTGATAAATTATGGCAACTAGGAATGTCCTTACTACTCGTATATGCTTTCACATAAGCTCTTCACATGTAGGATGCAGGTTTGGCTGAGAGTCTCTTCGCCATTCTTTTTGTCTGTTTTGGGCCAGCTCTTTAATAGCTGGTAGCACAGGGCAAGCAGAAATTCTTCCAAGTTAAGCATGGGAGCACTGGGATGGAGCCAGTAGTATCACTCAACCATGTCTGGTCTTTCCCATCATGTTTGTTACTCTGACTCTTTGAAGCATTTGGGACTTCATGCGGTGGCTTCTCTCGGTTTTATGAGAATAAGCTTCTTACTTAATCAACCACACATCCAAGCAAGTTCTGGCTTAGACTGTGTAAGGAAAGCATAGGTAAATCCTGCTGTGAAGTCACACATGGCTAGGCCTGTCTCTGTAATCAAACAGTTGTAGCAGCATGATGCACACCAACAGGTCACAGAATGTGTAGAAAGGCCTTTAGGCCTTTTGCTAACGACAGCAGTACTGGGAGTCTGTGCTGAGTTGCTGGAACAATTAATCTAGCCCACAACATCAAAAAGGGAATTCTATGTCTTTCTACAGAAGACAGTAGTGTTACAATGTGTCTTTCCGAATGTGATTATAAAAATTGTACCATCAAGGTACAATGCCCTCACCTTCATCCCTGGGGTGAAGGCATCCTTGTGATGGTTTTAAGCAAGCTGAATGGGTAGCTCTTACTCATTTCTGCACAAAAGAGTGAGGACGCATGCTACAGCTGCATGCAGCATAAGCAGAGTTTTAAGGCTCCATCAACTGGGATTTTCTAAAGTTTTGATTTGGTTGATACTTCTAATGGATAGAATTTTCCACTAACCAGTGCTACACTCTGTACTATGCAAGTGTACTATTCAACTTTTTACATAAGCCTTGAAATAGGATTATTTTTTTTTTTTACCTGAAAGTTGTTCTCTGTCTTCAGAAAGCATTTAGTGGTAAGTTTGATATCAGGCCTGTTACTGTGTGTAACTTCAATGTTTGTGATACAGCTTTCTTGGAAGTCAAATGGAGGGAGTGGGAGAACAACCTGACCAACCCATGATGCGTTATATGCCTAACATGTGCAATATCATACCTTGCTAAATGGGAATAGTTTCTATGTTGGATCAAGTGATGAAGTCCTGCTGCAGGACAGCATTCAGGGAATGTTGTTTTCTGGTCTAAGAATCTACATACAAAATGCAATCAATAGGAGGGCTGATTAATTATGCCTAAGAGGAGGACCATAAGGAAACTTGAGTTCAACATTTTACACAGGACTGATTGCCACATTACATCTAGGGACAAATCAGGGAATAGGGACTGATGAGACCACCAGTATACCTCCTCCTGTTTTCCTCACTGTAATGCTCAGCTTCAGTAGAAAGTGAATGTTAATTAGACAAGTGAGGATAAGATTGTGCTCAATGATTTTAAACCACTTTATTACACAGTTACCACATCATACACTGAATTACTCAGGATCAATATGGATAAGATCTCAGGAAATGAGAACATGATGAAAAAACAAGGTAACTGGAAAGAAAAGTGTAACAAACAGCAAAATGCACAAACTGGACAATAAAGACAGAATCAAACCATCTGGATTTTGCAGAGAATAGAATTAACAGATTTTTTTTCATTCTCTTCCCTTGTAAAAAAAAAAATAGAAAAAAGAAAAAAGAAAAAAGGATCTATGTCTTTAATCAGTCGTATTATAAAAGTTCTGCTAAAATGTATACAGTTGTACAGTTATGCTGATTTAAACAGGTACAAAATCTGACCTAAATAGGAAAACAGGAAGAGAAAAGCATTCCCTTATCTCTTCTAATACATAATCGTACTTGATATGTGAAATACTCCTCATGCAAAATGAAACTAGATTTAAAAATAGAGAGAACATCTTAAAAAAAAAAAAAAAAAAAAAAAGACTATCCTGGGGATTTGTAATAATGATTTCTCCTGACTATCGTTCTCTCTTAGATAAAAAAAGAAGGAGATTTCTGCCTGCAAACAGCAGATTCAGTAGCTCTCTAGAGGTTTAATCTTTCAGAGATAGCAAGAAATTGGAGCTGAGTAAGGACCTGAAGCTTTGCAAAATATAAGTTTCTGATAGAATGATGTTGTTCTGTTTTGTGAGCTACACCATTTATCTTCATTTCTTTGTAGGTGATGGTTTCTGTGAATACTTTTGAACCAGTCCATGATAAGAGTAAAAGCAGGTGCAAGAAGTCTGTATGATATAAATAATGACTGCTTAGCAAAGTACTTCTGACATTTTAAGGGGGATACTGTTGAACAATTTGCTCTGGTTTGTTGCTCGACCATGAAAGGACTAAATTAGTTGAGATAAAAGACAGCTTTCTTATTGCCTTTGAAAAAAATTAACACTTCATGTGCAGCCTAAATCCATAGTTTCCTTGGGAGTTGACTTTATTAGCCAAATGCTACCTTTTCTCTCTGTGTAACAAGTCCTGCTGTGTTCCCCTGTATAGCACCTACATCTCCTGTAAAAACACACTCCAAATCATCTTGTGTAGAGTTAATAAGCCAGAGCTGTAAAAATCTGCATGTCAAAGACTGGCAGTAGGCGATGATTGCATTTTTTCCTGCTCTTGAATTTTTCTGCAGGTTGCTACAGGGATAAAAAATGCCAGGCAAACTTGGGAAATTTAGATATCAGCTTTTTTCAGCTACAATGTTAAAGGGAAACTTGTCAAGAGAGGCATTAGAGAGTGAGCTAGCAGAGTGAGCTGTACTCCAGCATCCCTGGAAGATTCCCAAGACCATCATTAAGATTTTCATGTCTGAAAATTTATTTTTGGACCTGCAAATGATCCTATGTGCCATCTTCAGCCCTAAGTAAACTGGAGTGCTATCAGTACAGTACTGGAAGGCCCATCCCATCACCACACACTAGTGTTTCAAACAGGTTCAGTGCATTCTCAGCCATATTTAAGAACACAGTTTAAGAGTTACCTAGGGTGTAGAGAGCTGACTAACTCCGTATACTCCCTATACTCTCAAAGGAAATTGATAAAAAAAAGAGATCTGGTATTTCTATTCTATGCAGTAATTGTAATATAATACATAGAGAATTTAGCACAGAACACTGCTGGTTTGTAAGTACTGTTTCTACGTTCTAGCTAATATAAAATCATAGCTATCAACAACAGTTTATTCCCAAAAATGTTATGTTTTGTCATTTATCCTCCTCTCTTCCTGAAATAACTTTTTCCTTTTTTTTTTTTTTATTTTTTTCTTTTCTTTTCCTTTTTTTTTTTTTTTTTTTTTTTTTTTTTTTTTTTCTATTTCTTTTTCTTTATTCTTAAGTTGTTCTGTATTTCTTGTCTCAGTTTGCATGGAATACTTCCCTTGATTTTCTTCAGAAAACAGTAATTCTGCCATCTGCCAATATAACTATAAAATTTAGTCTACTTTCCACCCTTCTTTCTTATACTCTGATTAACGGGTTTCATTGATGCTTTGTTAATAAACTGGATTCATGCTCTCTGAGCATTCATTCTTGCTATCTAATAAGGTCACAGACCTTATATATAATAAAAACACCTTTAGCTGAGGTGATTACTTTGAGATATATTGCCTCACTGATATTGCAGTTAAGTTTAAAGACTAAAGCCTATCCATTAAAATGGATATTTTTCCATCATTATTAATGAAGCTCAGTGCTGTATCCTTAATATTTTGTGGAGGACAAAATAAAGTGGGTTATGACACTTACATGCTTCTTAGCCATTTCAAGTATAGTCTGAGAAAAAGCAGTAAAAACAGCTGTGAAAGTCATTTGGTTTTTGTTTGCTTGCTTTATAGGAAATCTCATTTCCCTAAATTGGGTTGCATCCATAGCTGATATTGGATATTCTGTTATCATTTATGAAGCTGGCTTGCAGAAATGAAAATTTTTTCAGGTCTGAAGCCATCTTTCAGCAAAAAGTTATACATATATTTGAATGGAACTTTATTTAGTTTTTTTTCCTCAACCAGGAAATTTGCTTTAAAATTAAATTTCACAAGCTTATCAGACTTCTGTTTTCTTTTGAAGGTTTTTAATTAATGTGCTCTTTAAGAGAGTAACTGTGGCATACACTGAAAATATTGAAGATTACAACTTATTTACATAAAAGTACATGGGTTCCAGGCATCTCCCAACCCACCTGCTGTGTGGGTGATGACACAGACAGAATAGTTTTTGCCTAATCAATGGTCACCTCTTGACCTGTCGCTGAATTCCCCGGAAGAGTTATTGGTCATGTAATATAAACTCTGTTATGTGTGTCTATGGTGTGGATACATCCCTTTCACTATCTGACATAGGTAACAATTTAAATAGTTTTCAATTATTAAGATTTCATGGAAGAGATACTTGATTTTAATTAAGGGGCAAATCATATCTTAAGGAATTTGCTTAGATTTTGTTCTGAGGAGATGCCTTGTTTCCCTCTCTATGTATTTGATAAATGTGTAAAAAAAAAAAACAACAAAAATCCAAGGTGTTAGTAAGACCGTATTTGGTATTGTATGCAGAGACAGGAAAACACACTATCAGTTGCAGTTTTCAGTGGACTAAGAGGGAAATGATGACATTCCAATTAAATATGCACAGGGAAAATGATGGTCAAAAGCAACACGTCTGTAACTAAGCTCATTTGCCTTTGGTCTTGGGAATTTTCAGTACATTCTTTGTTTCAACTAAATGGGTTTGTATTATTTTAATTACCTTAATGTCTTTGGCAGAGAACTACTTTTGGAACAGTACAGGAAAAGGTTGGAAATAAAATATAGGGAAATAGCACCTCAGAATCACTGAATTAGCCTATTGGTATAAATAATTGCTGATGTTAGGTATGTTTCACAGCAAGCTTGCAGCAAGCAGCATTGCTATGTTAGCTATCAGCCTAGATATATACTCATTGCAATCTTTAACATGACAAATAATTATCTCAGGAAAAAAAAAAAATAGGGTGGATTTTTTTCTTTTTTTTTAGTCACTTATGAGCAAAGGAAGTATCAAGCAGGATAATTGCAAGAAAGATTTAAAAAAGCATTAAAAGCTGTTGCAAGATTCTATCATTTTACTGATAATGCTTTGCTTAAAAAAGTGGAGGACGATTTTTGTCTTTGTGTTGTACTTAACATTAGAGAACTTTTCTTTAGTATATTAGATGTGTTATTACTAAAAGTCACCTTTTCTGGATGAAGATTCTTTGCTATGGGTTTTTTATGAGAAGCTCATGGAGAGCTATTTTACACCTCAAATAAATTTAGCTATTCCAGTGGTCAAGGGTTTATCATGGGATGGAGCAGGCTGTCTGAATTTCCCCAGTGCATTACAGGAGCAGTGCCTCTTCATTGGGCTTTAGGCAGACTTACAGAGCAGGCAGTGTAATTACTCCTGGAAAGGTAAGCCGAACCCACAGAGGGACATAGGGGCAGCTGTTGTGTTTCCTTTAGGACTAGCAGTGAACACTGGGCTCACAAACCAGAGCACTCTGCTTGCGTATATATGAGGGGGATGACAGATGTGGTTTTCCACAAGGTTTGCATTGCTCTTTGTGATGGGAAGGAACACAGAAAATAGTAGACATATTGTGTTGTTAGAGAATAATTTTTAAACATACATTAGTTTGTAGTCTTCCGGTATTTTTTTCACTTGTAGTGTATAATTCAGTTCCAGGCATCATGACTTTTTGAACAGTGGAAAGAAATACACTAAAAATCATGTTTTGTGAAGTGTTTATGCTCTCTTATACTCCTGTTCCCTTTCCAACATTTAACTTGATTTGTAATCCTTATTTAAAGAACAATGAAAATGAGAGTCTTTATATAGTGAAAAACTCATAAGTCTGGGGTGAAAATCATGTAGGACAGAAAGCAGCTATGCAGCAGAGCTGCTGAACTTACTGTCAGTACGATTTGGCTTGTAGGACTTTCACGTTCACATGAACAACACTGGTGAGAGAGTGGAGAAAAAGAATACTGTACAGTGTGATGTTATACATGTAATGAAAAGCTACAAGTGCTGGGAACTTTACTGCAACATTTTATAATTAACCTTTCTCCTTGGGTCTTCTTTCATAGTGCTTATGTTTCTGTGAACCACTGACAGTTCAGGTGGTAGTGCAGGGATTAGACAAATTGTATTTGAAGAAATATTTTTATAAAATGCAGATGACATTTTCAAAGCCAGTTGATCTTAACACTGTCCCAGTCAAATGCAACCTTTCTTCTGTAGAATCGTTTGTAAGATATTAAAGCATTACTGTACGTAAACAAAGGCCATTTTTTCAAGTGGAAGTTACAGATGGAATATAATCTTGACTGTTCCTTTTGATATTTCAGTCTTCTAATAATTTTTAAAACCTTACACTGACGGAGACCAGCTCAAGACGACTGGGACAGATGGGCTTAGGCTCTGGTGGCACATAAGCAAAGTTTATTGTTGTTACAAGCATTTTATATCTTTTTGCTATGCGAGTATACAATACTTAAATCAGATAGCATTCATGCAGCTGACAGCAATATATCATTACTTAATTAACTCTTTTGTATTACGATCAGTACAGTGTCAAAAGGCGTTCTATTCACAGAACATGTTCTGCTCTTGGTCACGGAACGAAGAAGCTGTAACTTATGCTTGCCAGTTTCACATGACAGTCCTTCCCTTTCAGGAGGGGCCGCATGTTCCCTGTTTGACCCTTTCAGGCCAGCCAGGTCTGTTTTGCTTAACAGTCTTCCTCATTACACATCATTAATTTTTCGAGATGGGAGTTTTCCCACAATTACCTCAGCACTGTCCAGGAGGTCGTAGTTCTTTTTCTTTACTATTCATTTACATTTGTGGCATCTGATTTTAGTTTTAATTCTGTTTGTCTCTACTGATTTTGTTGATTTCACTACTCATTCTACAGGAAGAGTAAATAAGATTTACTTGAATAAATGAGAGCAAAAACAAACACATAAAGCCAAAGCCATATTTAATATTTGTATAAGCGAAGACTTTGTTCTTTTCCATGTCGTTTTCATCCTTCTTACATTGTGGACTTTCTAAAACTTAACATATCAAATGTATTTCATTTCTGATTATGCCAATATCTCCTTCTCTTTCTTACTTCCGTGATATATTCAGCTTGGTCCAAACCATAAGAGGTTTATTATACTCATGAAAATACAGCAGCATTATCTCATTATGCTAGAATTTATGTGCAAAAATTAAAAGAAACATTTGGAGAGCTATTTAAAATAGATATAAATATATCTGCCATGATTAAGGATAACTAATTTAATTTAACAGAAACTGTTATATAAACAGCATGTTGTAATAGTGGCAGAGTTCTAATGCCAATAAGCAAGGCTGCCAGAGGCTTTCAATCATAAGCCTCTGTATTCAGATGCTGATTGCTCTGCCAAATTTAAATAATTGTAGCTGGATATATCCCTGAAATATTTTTTTTCCTAAAGTTTTGATTAAAGCAAACGTTTTCCTATGTAGTTAAGGAAAATAGCATTGACCAGTTAAGGTTAAATAGTTTTATCAACATTTTGCTTGAAAGCTTCCATCTGGTGGCACATGAGAAATGGAATTTAAAATCTGCTTTGAGATTTCCCTGGACTGACGAAACTGCCTATGCTGCCCCTCTGAAATTGGCCTTAGAGGTCACTGGGGAAAATGTCTCTGCCCATTGCAATGCTTGTGAAAGCAGGGTTTGCCAAAGATCCTCCAATGCTGAACATGCCTTATTCTGTCAAAGTACATGAAGAAATAACCTCCCTCACTGGAGATCTGAGTGGCTTCTCTCAGCATGCTGGGGTCGCATTCCCTGTAAAGCAGGGCTGCTGGGAGCGGGGATCTTGAGCAAGAATCCCAGATGTTGATTCCTCTAGTGTTGCCTCCTTCTGCCATGTTACGAAGCTGAAGAGAAATCATGGTCTGAGATGAGTAACTTGGGTCTGAGAGCAGACAGGACAGAAGCCAAGAAGACATTAAGGAGAAGAATATAACAAGAGCCAAAATAAATACCATCTGGGAAAACTCAAGAAATTAAGGGAAATAACAGAAGTGATGCTAAGGGGAATTATATGGTCCTGTGTGGGATAAGAAAGAGAAGTAATGACACAAAAGAAATACTGCAGAAAGAGCAGGAGGAGACAAATGTTAACTCCTGTTCTGAGGAACTGAAAGTTGGAGAGCACTAAGAAAAAATGGGAAGCCAGAGCAAAGAGATGCTCACAAGGAACTTTGTGTAGAAGTGATTCAAACCTCCAGAATATGCTTTCTTTATTATATTTATTTTTAATATATACAAATTAATTCAAACATTCATGAATGTCTACTTCACCTGATTTAGAAAATAGCTGTGAAATTTAGAGATGCCTTAACTCCCCGGAGGATCGAGCAGGTTGTAGCTAACTGTGTTGCCAGTGTCATTACTGCTTCAAGTAGCTGAAAAAGCTTCAGAGTGACTATACATGCCAAGTGCCCAAGGGGATCAGCTTTTTTCAGCAGCACAATACAGATATGGATAAGTTTCTTTATAGTCTTATTGTTACAATGGCTCAGAACTATTCCAAATGAATGCTAAGGCCGCAACTGAAGAACCCGGAAATTATGATACCTAAGTTAAGGCTACATACACGTGTTTATAGTCTATAAACAGGAAGGGAATCAACTCTTTGAAAAGGTAGATAACTGCAGGACAAGGGGAAATGGTTTTAAGTTGAAGGAGGGAAGATTTAGGTTGGATGTCAGGGGGAAATTTTTTACAGAGAGAGTGGTGAGGTGCTGGAACAGGCTGCCCAGAGAGGCGGTGGATGCCCCATCCCTGGAGGTGTTCAAGGCCAGGTTGGTTGGGGCCGTGGGCAGCCTGGTCTAGTATTAAATGGGGAGGTTGGTGGGCCTGCCTGTGGCAGGGGGTGTTGGAGCTTGGTGATCCTTGGGGTCCCTTCCAACCCAAGTCATTTTGTGATTTTGTGATTCTATGGTTCTATGATTTTGTGATTCTGTGCTACCTGAATTGTCACCACACACTTATACTCATTTTGATTCAATCTTTCACTTTCCCATCACACATGCTTTTTTCCTTCACATATCTCCATTCAAAAGCAAAAGGCCTTATCCCCTACCCCTCTGGAGCCACATGTCCACACACTCGTGCAGGATTAAAGACTGCTTTTTAGTAAGTGGATTTCCAGTGTGAGCCTTTTGCTCGTTCATGTCTTTAAGAACTGTGTGAAAATACAATTATATGCATACCTTGTTGCTTAATGGGTTTTGATATGTCGTTGATCAAGTACAGCATTATGCCTTGTTTTCTGCCACAGAGTTTTAAAAAATATATTACTTTACTCCATGAGGTAGTAGCAGGAAAATTTAGTAATAATAGTGATAAATGATTCTGTATCTCTTTTACTATATTACTGAGATATTACAAGGTTATTATAGTAAAGAAGGAAGAATTATATAGAAATCTGTGCCATCTAAATGTAACACTACACGTTATGAACATTTCTCTGGTTTAATCAAAGACATTAAAATTACCAAAGCACTGAGAATGCATTATATTAACATGATTTGAACTCTGTTCTGCTCAGAATTATGTAAATTACTATTTTTTACTTTAACAGCCTTGTTGTTAGAGAATCAAGTCATCCGTGGTTGTGTGAGAGGTTTGTTGTAGGTTATTTAACACTACCTACTGGTCTATGTCTATTATAAAGAACAGGATAAAGAACCGTATAGTGGAAAGTATAAGGTGTGTGATGATACTGGAAATGGACCCTGCACAGAAAATCTTTGTAAAGAACCTGCAGATATTTTGCTTGTTAGAGTACTTTCAGATGAAACAGTCTCAAGCCTTTTATCTAGAAGACATCAATCTGCGGGTTCTGAAATGACTCACTGACTGCTTCATTGCGCTTTGGTGGAAAAGATATTTCAAACTGTAAAAAAAGTTTTCTCCCAGTAACTTAAACCATCACAGTCGTAGCAGGGATTGTGTTGTTGCCTATGCTTGGCAGCAACAGGTATTGACTATTGACTCTTAAGATTGTTAAAACCATCATCTTAAAATGCAGTCCATCACAGATACCAGCTTCTTTACCAAGTATCAAACAAATCATCATTTTTCACAAAACTAATATATCTACTGCTGTCATTCACCTTTGCCTAAGTAGAAAGATTGTTAAATAGTAGAGCTGTTGTGTATGTGACATACTTAAATAGATTCTGTCTTCTTGACATCAATTCATGGCATTACTGTTTTTAGTATGCATACAAAGATAGCTTATTTTTCCTAGTTCATTAGTGTAACTGCATAATTCTCAGAAAAAGGAAGTGATACTGACATTATTTTAAGGATTAAACTCAGATGAAGGAATTATATGTATAAATCTAATACATCTCTGCCTGTACTGTCCTTGTGACATATTCCTGAATAACATGAAGCCACATTAAAAACCTTTGAACCAGAGGTAGATCAAAACTAATCACCATGTATCACAATAGTAAATGAGATATTTTTAACTTCTATGGAAGGATGAGAATTCTAATAATAGTAGTTTCCAAGTTTTTTTTCTGATGTAATGTTTAACTCATTTGATTGTGCAATTTCACTAAAATGATAAAGCAAGGTGCATATCATGCAAACACTAAAAACGTATGGAGTGCCTGTAGAAATATCTGAAAAGAGAGTTCATAGAATTCTTGAATAACTCAGAAGTACTGTTCATTAATACCTGCATAGCCTTGTTTGCTTGTTTTTTTAATCTTTTTTGTCAGAGTTATTGCATGGTATGATGTATTGCATTGAACACGGTGAAGGAAAAAAGCCTTTCCTCCTCAGCCATACACAGCACAAGTGTCAGGTGATGACTCAGCTCAAAAATAGAGCTGCAGATCTATCCACAAACAGGTCTGTATTTACCACACTCCAAACATCAGCTTCATTTGAATTCTTCTTGCACCCATGGTTTCATTTATTCATCAGAGGACATGGTTCCCGGTGTTGCTGACAATACACAGAAGGTTCCTCATCAGACAGACAAATTTAGGGTAGTTTGGCCAATCAGAAAAACTTATTGCAAGGCAATAATGCTGCAATGAGACACATCCCTGAAGGGTTAGAACTAGGGAAAAACCCTGTCACTCATCCCAGGTATTTTTAATGGGCAAGACTGATCTAAGTGGTATTTATAGAGACAGAGTGCACACATTTCTGCTCTCTATACCTACATTTTTCTTATGAGCCATTAGAGCAGTGTTCATCTTAGTGATAGGACCAGAGGGAATGGCTTCAAGCTACGGCAGGGGAGATTCAGGCTGGACATTAGAAAGTACTACTTTTCAGAAAGGGTGGTCAGGCACTGGAATGGACTGCCCAGGGAGGTGGTGGAGTCACCGAGCCTGGGGGTGTTCAAGGAAAGGCTGGATGTTGTGTTGAGGGACATGGTTTAGTGGGAGCTATTGGGAATAGATGAACGGTTGGACTGGATGATCTCTTAGGTCTTTTCCAACCTTGGTGATTCTATGATTCTATGATTCTATGATCTTGTTCACAAGTGAGAAACTGCTTCACACACAGTAAGAGAATAGAAAACCTGTTTCTCTGAGGTGAGCTCCATTTAAGAAAATACTAGATGAAGAACTTTCATGGCAGTTGTGGAGGTGATGAGTGACTTTTGAAAGTGGCAAAAGAATGACAAAATGAACAGGAAAATGAGGCAAATGTTAT
The DNA here is from genome assembly GCF_951394365.1 of Tetrao urogallus. NCBI lineage: Eukaryota > Metazoa > Chordata > Aves > Galliformes > Phasianidae > Tetrao > Tetrao urogallus. The sequence goes on along the minus strand of NC_136815.1, from coordinate 26,441,306 downwards.
ATAAGTTTCCCCAACTTATTTTGCTTTATGAGGAGAACTTCCACTTGCAAAAGATTCATGAATCATAAAACTTAATAGATTTTCTACAAAATATTTTTGGTTAGAATCAGCTTGTCAATTTTCATGAAGTCATGTTGAATTCATGAAGATCTTCCATGATGATGTCAAATGGGATTTCCCTGTGGTTCTCAGATAAGCACACAGGCAGTTGTTCTGAAAAAATATCCCTTTGTAGGTCAACAGAGAATCTTCTGTGCAGCCCCATTCCTTTCCTGCACCTTCTCAGGACTAAGAAATCAATATAGAACATAGGGTGGGAGAAAATGTGAGGTGGGAAATGGACAGGAATAATCAGGAGGACCCGAAAGATAATTAATTGACATAATTAATTGTCATCCACTGAACAATTATATTTCTTGAAACTACATTTCTTGAAGTAAGTGGATAATTTATATCCAGTACATTATATCCAATTGGTATGAATTGCACATAAAATGAGCAAATGGTTTTGGATTAGTTGAAGCTGATTGTTTTGAAATAAATATTGTAGAAATATAGCTATTGTTTTAAGAAAAATCAGCTAAGGAGGGATTTTCTAAAGATTGAACTAGGAAGTTAATTGTAAGGATGTATTCTCTCTTTGATTTCACTAAACGCTTCTTGAAAAATAGCATGAAACACTGTATATAGAGTGTGCTTTTTTGTTTCTTGGAAGTCACCATTCATTTTTTAGAGGAGCCAGCACCAGAAAGACAAATAAGAGTTCGGTATGAAAGAAGAAGACAGTCGAGGCAGTAATGCTATTATCATCTCTTTGAGAGAGCTGACAATGAAATAAGTGTCCATTTTAGCAAGACCAGAAGAAACAAGTGATTTTTCTATCCACATTGAGCTTTTCAACACCACATGTAAGCACTGGCAGAGGAATTTGGGGAAAACAAAACCCATGGGATTTTCATAAAAGAGTAACTCATTTTGTTCTCCAGTTTATATAATTTCAGAAGCAAATCTCAATATTCTTTATTACTTGCAGCTGACATTCATACTTAGGACTGGTTTAATAGATTTAAATAATATTTAAGTGATTAATTGGTTAAAATTGGCAGGAAATAAGGTAAAGGACACAATGATGAAGAAATATTTCTATGTGACAACTCTGACATTACAAAAGACATTTATTTGATTATAGAAACCATCCCTGTGTTTGAAATTTAGTGATTTTTGCTCCATCTCATGCAATCTGTGAAATCTTAAACTGGTAGAAAGGAAACTCCCTTGTGTAGGTGGTACTAGAAATAAACATGCACGGTCAGCCAGATAGCCAGTATTCCAGTATTCCAGTATATGTTTTTGACTTGTTGCATGGTCTCAGTTTAAAACAGCACCAAAGGTCTTCACCATCTTTGTGTAAGACACTTGAAGGATTTTTGTTTACAGTGAGTTCTGACATGACTGCTTTCTGGCATTAAGGCATAATTTCATCTCATGTTTATAGAATTACTCAGGAAATGTCAGAGCTACTTGAAATGTCTCTCTTCACAGCAGAGATTTCTCCCAATGGGATTTTCATAAGCAGTCAAAGTCAGTGCTTGGGATAAAAATAACAAAAAAAATCTTGAAAAACAGTGTAAAGGTGCTGGAACCCACCTTCCAAATCTAGTAGATAATGCCAGTCAGTGGCAATTGGTTCCTCTGAGCATCTTGGAGAAAATTAGCATCAGTAAGGTGAACAGCTTACCCAGCCTTTTGCACATTTTGAGCTTCCCGTGTCAGCAGCCTGGATTTTTAATGTAAAATTCTTAATAAATAAACACTTTTTAAATGACATTAGGATGAACCTTGCTACCAGAAGAGGCTGCAGGTTCTTGCTATACCAGTTTCAAATGTCCAGACCTTCCAAAAGTATAGGTTCCCTCTGTTAAGTTCTAGTATTTCATTTTCTTTGCTCAGAAATATGCATGCAGGTAGAAGACTGTTTTATTACAACAGTCAACTGAAAGTTAATGACAAAAGTAGTAATTCCATTGTGGTTACAGGGAAATATGGGTGAATTTGACCCACAGAGTCAATTTACATTTCTGACCCAATTAAAAAATATTTTACTGAGAATAACTGTTAATGTAAATTTGCAGCCCAATATCATATGTCTTTCAATTAATTAATTATGAAGGATATTTCTTTTCTAGGTCCTGCAGTGTAAGAATAAATCTCAGCTTCAATGATGTATTAACGAGCAATGCCAGAACACTTATTGATTCGTTACTTTCATTTAATGACTTGGAAATGTTTGATACTCATAAAGTATTACCAATATCCACTATAGTCCAATTTCTAATGTCTTTTAAGATGAGGAATTTCAAATTTACAAAAAAAATATTTATTTTGAAACTTGGGGAAAATGTTTTTATAAGCTTTAGTATCTTTCTATAGTATTCTTTAGTATCTTTCTATAAGACAGAGTATCTTTCCAAGGTTAAATATCTCTGACAGGATTAAACAAGTGGAAAGTCTTTTAAATTCTATATTTATTTTAGAAGAGCTTACTTATACTGTATGCATTATCTCAAAGACAACATATGACTAAAATTTTCTCTGGTATACGGGCGTGCTATTGTAGAGATAATTTTGCACTTCTTGCATGTCTTGAGGGAATGTGTTCTAAATGAATAAGTGAAGATGCTGACATGACAAATAAAATTATTTGAATCTTATAATGGCCTTATTTTTCACTTCCATTTTCTGGATAGTAAGGATGAAGATGCTTCGCCATTAATATATTAGCAGTATTTTACCCATGTATCCATACATACACAGGGATTCTTAAAAATATTTTGTCATCATTTATAATTTACTAGCATAAAATACCATTAATTAGTAGAATTGACAGTACTTAGAACATTGAACAATGACATAATCCCTAGTAGGAATATTATGAAAAGTTCTAGTTTTTTTTTCCTCCCTAATTTCATTATTGAAGCAGATGAGAAAGAAGTTATTTCTATATAAAAGCGTATTGTTGGGTCAAAGTTTCAAATAGTTATTTTCTAGAAGACCAGTCACTAAATAGTAAATAAAACAACATAAATTAAAATGCTTCTATGTGTTTTCGTGGACAGTACGTAATGCTAATTGGAACTTTTTACATCAGAATTTTTTTTTCCTTTATGTATAAATTTGCGAGTTCAATTCTCTCCTTTTTAGAACTTCTTACAGATTGCAAAAAGAATTAGAATTAAATCATCATATTCAGTATCTATGTTTTCATACCTTAAAACTGCAAAAAACTCAGAATTCACATTTTTTACACAAAACCGTTATGTTTATCTTCAGTAATGAAATTTTTCTGTTCATCACTGGTTACAAGGAATTAAAATGTTTTGTAGTGGACTCAGTTATGCTATGTGATGTTATCAGTTAATTGCTGTGCCGTCTAGGAGAAATTTTGTGAGTGCCATTTCAAAAGTTTCCAGTTCATAGAATCACGGAATCACAGAATCATTGAGGTTGGAAACTGGCTTTAAGATCACCAAGTCCAACCGTAACCCATCCCCACCATGCCCACTGAAAGTGTCTGCCAGTGCCACATCTTCACAGTTTTTGAGCAGATCAGGAACAGTGACTGCCCCACTTCCCTGGGCAGCCTATGCTAGTGCATTACCACTTTCAGAAAAGAAATTTTTCCTAATATCCAGCCTGACGCTCCCAGTGCAGACAGTGAGAAGAGTATACCTGCCCTCTGGCACTCCAGGAAGTCTCAAGAACAGGTTGCTGAGATAATAGGATAATAATTAGTAATGAAAGATAAAAGGACGATGCACACATATATTATAGTTCTATATTACCACAGCTTTTAGATGTCCGTGGGCATTAGATTTCTGTAGGGAAAATCAATTCTTTAAGAGTAAAACCATATTACATCTGTCATGCTTTTCTGAAATTATTGTGTACTATATATCTCAGCCTAACAAAACCTCCTTATGAAGAGCCTGTATTTATATTACAAATCTGTTTTATAATTATAATTTATATTTTTCTATTTTTTGTGGTAATGGTTGTTGTACAAAATCTTTGCTCTTAGTTAGAACACTAATGGAAACTGGTTACTACCTCGTATGTTAATAGGGAGGTAATATTGCCATTTTATAGCTATCTAAAAACAACAATAAACATCCCCTTAATTTGGTGACTCATTTATCTTTCTCCTCTACTGTACTCACATGATGAGAATGAAGTATTCTGTTACATTTATGTGAAATCTGTTTATAGCAAAACAAGACTTTATAGAATACTTAGTTTGGTGAACAATTAACATTTCTGGCTTAATGTAGGGTGAACTCAGTATTCCAAAAATCTGACTTATTTAATACCTCAGATCTGGAGTATCATGTAAAGAAAGGAAAACAGTTATCATGCTAATGAATATTTTTTTGTTGAAACCATTTACTAGAATTCATTCTCAGAGTGCACATCTTTTATAATTATGTTCCCTGCATCACAGCATACTACTACCACGAAAATAATCTGAGTTCTCATTTAGGGTTATGGCTGAAAAATATTGGATTTGATGATTAGGAATTCACAACTTGAAGCTATTTCAGATTTGTTGGAAATTGAAATGCACTCTGCAGGAAAAAAAATGTGTCTTCTTGAAATAAGTTCCTTGCCATTTAACTGAAGCAGTAAAGTGCAGAAGGAATAATACCTGACAAAACTTTATAAGGTTTAAGATACTTAAGGGTTCTGTTCCTATATTTTATTACCATCAGTTGTATGTCACTTTTTATTATTGGTTGTTTATGGTTCCCTTTTCTCAGGCACCATGACTTACAGAAACACTGTGCTGAGAGACCTAGCATAGAACATGAGACATTGTTGAGAACATACAGAGTTTATTCTTGGATATGAGAGAAGGAAATGATAAGGTAATAAAAGAAAGAGCCACCCTGACACTGTGTGCTGGTGTGTTGGGAGGAAATAGGCAGCTCTGGGGTCTGTGAGCAGAGCACATGCAGTCCAGCCAACTGATAAAGGCTGACGGCTCACAGTGAGGACACGGACAAAGTGGTCTAGGTACATCCATTGCATAAAACCAGCATGCACTGACTAAATGTTCCATTGGCAGCATCTGTGAAGAGTTAGACATACGGCTGGATGCAGACAAAAAGATGATAAAGAGCAGCATTCAGAGGAGGACACTGGATGTTGATGTTGGAAACCTGAAGTTCTCACACCTGCCTATGGTTAGGTGGCTCAGAGAGGCGTCACAGCTGGGGCAGTTGCAATGAGAAAACATGGCATTTCTCTACTGGGGCTGATTTAGAAAGGTAAGTGGGCACCCTGAATCCAGGAATTGCAGTTTAGAGTACATACTGGTCATATCCTTTATTCAGTAGTATTTCAACAAAATGCCAAATTAATATTGCCTGGGAATTCATACTTGCCTCATTCTGGGGATACTAACCATGGGTATGTGGAAATAACAATAAGACGCTTATTATCAAGCACATATGGTTGATGTTCTTTCTGTTTCTTATTTCATCCCTTCTTTTTCCAAAATACTATCCACAAGGGCTGCTCCAAAAGTAATGCTTCCTATTTTGTTATGCTGGCTCATGACATCAGAGGCAGATGTCAGTTGTATGGCAGTAGACACCGAATCTTCCCACCAATATTCCATTACATGTTGTTGCTGTGTGACAGATGGCAGCAGAGGAGCAATCTGACAAATTGAAGTCTGACTTGGGAGTATGTATGAAGCATTTCAAGGATGTAGCATTCACAGTTCCTCTGGGAAACCTGTGCCAGTACCTCACTACCCTCTGAATAAAAAATTTCTGCCTCATATCTAACCAAAATCTCCTCTATACACTACAGATACCTGTATTCTGTCATATTTCTATTGTGAGCCCTCTTTTGGATCTGGCATCCTCTTTTAGGTACAAATATGTTTACAGATGTTCAGTGGAAGTACACAAATAAAGCATGGCAGTTAGTAAAATGCTCTGACTGCATTTCATTACTAATCCCCACTGCATTCGTTTTGTTTCAGCTAGTTCATATATGCCCATACATGCCTGAATTAATCAGCAGGTGCCCAATCAACTGCTATCAGATTGTACATCTCCATTGTTGTTATTTAATATTTTAGCTTAAGAAATCTTGTTGTGATGGTCAAGATACTTTGAAGAATGAGACAACATGTAAGGAAAATTATTCTCAAAGCACACCGCAGTTGGTGGCTCAGTTTCAGTTTGAATCATGAAGATCTAATTTTCTCTCTAATCAAGAAAAGCTTTGTCAATATTATCAATACCATCTTGTGGTACTGTTCTACAAGTGAATGATATGTTAGATGACATGAAATCACATATGCTGCAAAAGATCTCTGCCTAAGCATGGGAAAGTAAATTCTGCAGCTATTTTACTGTGTATGAAAAGAAAGATAAAATCAGGGTCTTTTGATCATTCAAACAATATGATACATTCCAGATACAAAGAGCACAATTAACACTTAAAAAGACATACAGTAGTATCTTGAATTAACAAAAATACAATCTCCGGGCTCTAATATTTAATGCGTAACGACATCAATGCTGGTAATACCACAGTAATAATGAACTGCAATAAGAACAAATGTATGATGTTTTTTTCCCTAGTGATAAACCTTTACAAGACAGGTTGCAATCTCTCTTTTTCTTATTCATTTCCTTTCTTGTAGCATGGCCTGTAGTATTTATAAACTCTATTTAGAGAGATAATTTGCTGCAAAATTTTTTGCAATGTGAAAGGTTACTTGTTTGCAAAAAGTCAAGCATTAAAGCAGAAAAAGTCTGTTTGAAGGTTTTTTTCATTTGGTTGATTGGTTATTTTTGAAGTGTAATGTCATATTCTCTGAAGTGCAGGAGGAAGTAAATGGTACTAGAAGCAGTAAAAGTCATTACTTATTATTACTGCAATACTGACCTTGGCATTTTGTAAAATAGCCCCCCATTTAAAAATAAAAAATGATCAAAGTAAATGAACTGTTCAGATTAGGAAACAAATGCTTAAGAGATACTTAGGGACCAGAAAAAAGGACTTTAATTTCCTGTGTTTGGCTGTCCTGTAAATTGAGTTTGGAAGTGTAGCATTATACCCAGCCACTGGGAATTTCAAGTTCATAGCACTCTTTACCATGTTTCAAATAGTAGAAGTAGAGATTTTTCAGCAAATATATTAACACAAAACTCATATTAAAAAAAAAAAAAAACAAAAAAAAAAAACAAAAAAAAAACCACCACAAATTATTGCAAACTATATCAATATCTAAGAAAACAAGAAACATAGAAAATCATTAAAAATTAAATAAAAACAATTTAAAAAATATTTTAACTATAATATTTCTTACCAAAAAGTCCATAAGCTTGAAACAAGTTATTCTTACAGGAAAGTGCACTCTCTTTTTATGCCACTTATAACTGTTCAAATGTGAAAATGACTGGCTTTGGTCTTAGGTTGGAACAGCAACTAGATATCTCACGTGCCTCATGTTAGCCTTCAGCATTTCAATACTATGTAAAAGAAGAGATATCTTTCAGGAAAAGAAATCTGTGAGAAAAATACAGCCTTTTTAAAAAATTATTTTTATTTATTTATTTATTTTTAACAGAACTATATACCTGTGTTTAAGTGTCTGAATCTTTCACTAGATGTCTACATAGAAATTGTCTAAACCATCGTTATGCCTAATGGTGATGCAATTGTTAACAAAATGTAGGTATGGAACAAGGTGATGTGAACATATCTCTAAGCTCCACTGAACTGCTTTGACTAGGGGAATACTGAGTATAATGGGTACTTAGACATGTAGTACATACACCTTAAGCCTTAATTTGTGAGCTGAATCCTACCTGATATCTTACAGAGAGTTATGTACAGTATTTATATTGGAATATGAAATCTAGGAATAAAGTATTTAATGTATTTCTGAATAAGCAAATCTCTGTGTCTAAAAGAGATATACATCTTATTAGAGGCAGAGTGACTTGATTTTATTATTTGAATGGGAAATTCAGATAATGTTTGCAGACCTTATTTAAATTTAAACCAAGAAAAAAAAGGAGAAAATATTTATATCAACATTGCATGAAGTTCAAATCTTTGTCATGTAAGTATGAGCTCCAGTCCTGTACTAAGTGACCTCTAATTTTTATATGAGGAGAATAAGGGTACAAGTCTACTTATTTACAAGGATAGACTTTTCTGAATGATCTTCTGTTTCCAGCAGCTTGTCAAAAATAAGAAAATAAAATGAAAGAGTATAATGAAGCTAATGAAAAGTGATGTAGAAATTTCTGAGTTTCAGGAAATGCAGAGTGAGTGACCCTAGTCAACAGATAGAGAACTCCAAATGAAATACAGCAGAGGTCAGTGAACATTTCAGAATTATTCAGTTCAGACTTAGTTTTCAGTGGATATACCCTGCAAACAGGAACAGTTATGAGGCATTTCATGTCACTGTCAGGTAACATAGTAGGAAATTAGTATTTTTTTCTTAGTTCTCAACTGTACCCCAAATGTCTGCTATAGTTAGAAAGCAGAATAAACCATAGTCCTGTACAGGAAAGAAAACGTCTTGTTTAAATTACACCAAAATCTTTTATTTTATGGAAAGACAAATTACAAGCTGATAGAAAATACAGTAAAGATGAACAATTTGCCAATATAACAAATTTATATTAATAAAGATTCTATCTTTTGGGCACTTCCTCTGTCCTTTTAGTTGCTTTTATACGTCATGACACTATTCTAATGTTTCCTGAATGAAAGTGAGGGGGGCTGACATTTCTCACAAGGCTGAAGGAAATAGCCTGAAAATTTGTATTTGTGGCTACCATGGGTTGCCAGGATGAAAACACAACGTTAGCACCAAGATGAGATCTGTTCTTAGGTACTTCCTATCACTAGCTCTCTCCCTTTCTCCTTTTTCTTCAAAGCTAGCAAACTGGAACTGAAAGTCATATTCCACTGAAACTACAGTGGTCATTCAAAGTGACAAAGTGGCAAAAATGGTCTGGACTCTTCCTGCTTCCTTTCACCTGGTCTGGCAGACACCTCTAAATCATACCCCAAAGGCAATATTTGCAGCAGCAGAACCTCTTTGTTCCTCTGACTGACTCATTGTTCATTTGCCTTATCTGTAGGTGTACTTTTCCTTGCTCATACTCTTCAGGCTCAGTGAATCGGAGTTAACACGTCTTCGGGATTGGTGCAGTACTTAAATGCATTCTGTGGTAGATTTATTAAGATAAAAGGAGGTGGGTCTGAAGGGCAGGATGTACAAGCCTGGGCAAGCCTCTTCCACAAATTTCATTTTAATGTTAATATTTTAAAGAATGATTTTTCATATGCAGCCATAAATTTCCAGAAGACTGTTTCATTTAAAAAATTAGAATTAGGGCAAATATGGTATTTTGGCAACCAGCTACACTACATGTAATAGTGACATTGTTTCATGTTGGTTTTAAATTCACAAGACAACATGGAAGTAGAAAAGGAGAGTCGGGAAGTTCCATGTGTGAATGCGCCAGTATTACCAGCCATTTTACATCTGCTTTGCTTTGAATATTCCCATCCCTCTAGATACTACTATAAAAATTAAATAAGTTTTAATTTCATCCTGATTAGTCTTTTTTATTCAGAATATCTTTTCTTCTTGAGTAACGGACTGCTTTACTGCTGCCATTAACCACCCATCCCATTCTTTCACTTCTCTTGTTCGTAATAGCAAACAAACAATTAAAAATCCACACACCACAGCAAAAGTGTTTAAAGGCTGTACACTTTAAAAGCATAAATTTAGAAACATAAAATACAGAGAAGGTTCCATAAAATTCTTTGATAAAAAGTTTAGCTGTCACTTTCTGAAAAGTCATCTGACTGGAATAGTGAGAGTGTTAGCTAGTGTTCTTAGGCTTATGCAGTAGTTTTTCATTTCAAAATATTATGAAGAACCAAACAGCTGTGGAAATACAAAGTTTTTGTTCTTTTGTGCTTATTATTGTTCTTTTTTTTTTTTTTTTTTTTTTTTTTTTTTTAAATTAAAGTGAGTAGGAGGTATCTTTCCTTCCATCTTCTAGTTGTTGAGCCAGTACAGAACTGTCCTGGGGTTTAACTGCTGGAGTCAAAATGTTCCTATCTATTAGCTGGAGAACAGCACTAGCTCCAAAGTAAGACCATCTTCTCTATTGAACCCCGGAGATCCCTTTATTCTCAAATTAAGCAGAATCAGCTTTCTCTTGCTAGTTAAAATCCCTTTTTATTTAAAGATCAGTGACTGTCAAATACCATAAATTTCATATGAGACACCATACAAAGCAGGCTCATTTATATGTTTATAGTCTCATATAAATTTATAGTTCTACACAATTTTTAATTATTTCTGTTGTTATGCCTCTTTATAGAAGAAAAAAAATAGTGGAGAGTATTTAGCATTTAATAGCAATCATAACCTTCAGCAATTACAGCAATCTGACAGTTCTCAGCTAGCTTTGTGTTTATTTCAAAAGAAAAAGTCAGTAGGCAAAACTTGGAAATCTCAGATGCCTCCCCACCTTTTTGCCAACTTTAGATGTAAGATAGCTTGGAAGGCTTCTGTCTTTAGCTGACTATTTTCTGCACACACAAAGAGAAAACAGAAGAAGTATGAAAAATAATGTTATAAGGCTGAATGACCTTTTCCCCTTTTCTTTACAGCTTTTCTGTGTGGGAAGAGAAGTGTGCAGAGGGCTATAAGTTGGCCTCCAGTCTTCCTCAGGGAAGGCAGCAATTCCATTTGATGGTAGACTCACAAGCATCGAAAGGTCTTGGCAAACCTTATGCTGTGTTCACTGAAATTCCTCCTCTGATTCAGCAAATTTCCTTCCTTCACTTTCCAAATCACAGTATGTTAGGGAAGAGAGATCATAAGTCTGGCAACTGCATGTAAATATCTTATCAGCAAGTTTTGTCAGGAGAACCGGACATTCACTCTAACCTAAAGGCTTTTGTTGGCTGTATATGACTGCAGTAAGGAATATCACCAATTTGGCTCATAGACAATGTTTCAGCCAGATATTTCTGTAATTTGTTGTGCATGTATCAATCAGCAGAAGCCACAAGTCTCTGATTATTCTCTTCATCAAATTAGCTTAGGTTCTCCTATATTTACCGTAGAAAAGCAGTAATTTCAATTATTTATAAAATAGAATTTTTTCTTACCCACTGATTTCAAAACTATTTATTGACTGACAGTAGCATTTCGTTGTGCATATATTTGTATGACAAAGCTTTTTAGAATGCTACATGATATTGTTCTTACTTAAATTGTGTATCATTTGAACACTTAATAATAAATAATCAGCAGCTAATAATTGATCAGGATATACAAGACATTTGTTAGCTCTCCTTTCTTTGACCTAAGAGTATTCTCTCAAAAAGCGTTCTTACTCAAAAGGATCATAACTGAATAAAAGCAATTAGAGTTGACTTTAGTTAGTTATTTTTGTATATATTTAGTGGCAAAGAGCTCTTGTATATGATAGTCAGAAGAATTTGCAGTGGAAATTACTAGGGATTTATCCCACAAAAGGCTGAAATAATGGAAATTCTCTTGTTAACACACAGAGGTTAGGAGCAGCTAAGGGAACTGGGACTGTTCAATGTGGAGAAGAGGAGGCTCAGAGGAGACTTTATTGATCTCTACAATTAGTTGCCTGAAAGGGGGCTGTGGCAAGGTAGGAGTTGGCCTATTCTCTCAGGTAACAGATACAAGAATTTGTGGCCTTACGTTGTGCCAGGAGACGTTCCAGTTGAATATTAGGAAATATTTCTTCTCAGAGAGAGTGGTGAGGTAATAGAACAGGCTACCCAAGGAGATGTTCAAGAACCTGTAGATGTGGCACTCATGGTCGAACTAGATGCTTTTAGAGGTCTTTTCCAACCTTAATGACTGTGATATGATGATATTTGTCTTAGGGTTCTGAAGGAACTGGATAATGTGGTTGCCAAGCCCACTCTCCATCGTATTTGAAAAATCATGGCTGTTAGGCAAAATCTACAGTGTCTGGGAAAAGGAAAACATTCTCATTGTTAAGAAAGGGAGAAAGGAGGAGCTGGGGAACTACATGCCGGTGATCCTCATGTCTGTGCCTGGGAAGATCATGGAGTGGATTATGCTGGAAGAGATGTTAAGGTACATGCGAGATGAGGAGGTGATCCTAGATAGCCAGCACAGTTTCACCAATGGCAGGTTGTGCTGACCAATCTGGTGGTCTTCCATGATGGAGTGATGGCATTGGTAGACAAAGGAAGGGCAACTGATGTCATTTACCTGGACTTGTGTAAGGCCTTTGACATGGTCCTGCACTTCATTTGTATCTCTGAATTGGAGAGATATGGATTTGAAGGTTGGACTATTAGGTGGATAAAGTATTGGTTGGATGGTTGTAGCCAGAGGGCTGTTAGGGCTGTTATCAATGGCTCTACATCCAGATGGAGGTCGATCATGAGTGGTGTCCCCCAGGGTTCTGTCATGGGACCAGTGCTTTTCAACATTTTTAGTAATGACATAGTAGGATCAAGTTACCCTCAGCAAGTTTGCTGACAACACAAAGGTGAACGGTGCAGTTTATACAATAGAAGGGAAGGACACCGTCCAGAGGAACCTGGACATGATAAAAAAGTGAGTACGGGAGAACCTAATGAGGTTTAACAAGATCAAGTGCAAGATTTTGCGCTTGGATCGAGGCAATCCCCGATATGAGTATGGACTGGGAGAAGAACTCATTGCGAGCAGCCCTTTTAAGAAGGACATGGGGGTTCTGGTGGATGAAAAGCTGGTCATGATCCAGCAGTGTGTGGAAGGCTAACAGTATCCTGAGTTGCATCAACACAGGGTTGGCCAGCAGAGAAAGGTAGGGATTTTCCCCTTATACTCTGCCCTTGTGAGGCCCCATCTGGAGTACTGTGTCCAATCCTAGGTCCCCCAGCACAGAAAGGATATGGAGCTGTTGGAATGGGTTCAGAGGAAAGCCATAAATATGACCAAAGGCTGGAACACCTATCCTATGAAGAAAGGTTGAGAGTGTTGGTCTTGTTCAGCCTGAATAAAAGAGAACTCTGGGGACAGTTTATTGCAGCACTCCAGCTTGAGCTTAAAACAGGAGGAGAACTGACTTTTTACATGATCTGATAATGATAAGACAAGGTGAAATGGCCTTGATCCAAAAGAGGGGAAATTTATATTAGATGTTAGATGGTTTTTTACTCAGAAAGTGTGAAGTGTGGGCTCAGGCAGCTTAGAGAAGCTGTGGATGTCCCATCCCTGGAGGCATTCAAGGCCAGGCTAGATGAGTTCCTTGGCACCGTGGTCTAGTGGGTGGCAACCCTGCCCACTGCAGGGGGGTTGGAACAAGGTGATCTTTGGTATCCTTTCTATTCCAAGCCATTCTGATTCTATGATCTTTTAAGTTTCCCTCCAACTTAAGCCATAGAATCATAGAGTCATAAGCCATTCTGTAGTTCGATGATTCCATGAGTATGTGTACAGTGTGTCCATATCAAGTTGATAATGTGTTTGTTATGGAATTTAAGTGCTTGGTTCAAGCTGCTAGCTGATGGTGTTTCTGGTGTCAAACAATAAACAGTAGGAGAAGAAGGGAGCTAGCTGTTCTGATTTAAAATTAATAGGATAGTGGCAAGACTGTATAAGAGAAAAGTGCCAGGCCAGGGAGGGGCTCACAGGAATTTCTCCCGTATCAGCTTTGATTAATGTTGCAGTCCACAACCCTTGTATAAAAGCTGAGCCCTGATAGAGATTGTTAATAGCATAATGCTGTCCTTCGTTATTTTAATTTAAAGGAATATATCATAAATGAAATGTATGACATCAAGGACTGGAGTAATAGAAATGGGCAGAAGTGCAATAGTTTAAAAGTCAAGACAAGGTTATTTAATGAAACCTCTAAGTATAAATTAGAGTTTATCTGTAATAAATCACCGGGAAAGAGTTGGACCTCAGGATCACTCCAGAACTGTCAAGCACAAATATTTTTCAGCCATGAGAAAGACAATATTTAACTAAAATTTATCAGAGAGGCTTTCAACAGAGCAAGAGTATCTGTATCTTCTAATCAGGCACAGGAAAACCTCTACTGAAATACAATACCTTTGTTTAGAGAACGTGATTCCAAATGGGAATTAGTGAGGAGAAGTGCTGCAAAATTGATGACTAAAGAGAGAAGTTTTGATACCAGCAGAGTGTGAAAGGGATTTGTTTCATTTATCCCAGTCACCTGAAGGCCGAGAAGAGGTTGGAGTGTGTAGGTAGAACAGTACATGTAAATTTAGTGAAAGAAAAAAATCCACGCACAATAAAAAACACATGCATAAAAATGCAGTCTGAACAATAGAACAAATGCATCTAGAACGACTGAGGATAAGTTTTGATAGGAAATGAGATCCTGGATCATTAGAACAGACAGGTTTTTAGAAACTCTTCCCAGAAGTAATAGAAAAAGAAAACAACATAAGTACTCTCTCATTTCCAGAGCTGCCACCTGCTGGGATAGCACATTTCTCTGGGGACCAGCAGAAAATGGGGTGTGTATTGAGGAAGCTGGGGTGCAGCCTTTTTCATCCAGGTGTTGGAACAAGGAGGCAATACATCCACCCACAGATGTTAAAGCCAATATGGTATGTCTTGGGATGTTTATTCCTATGATTTGACAGTAACCAAGAAGAAAGTTCAGTGAAGATCAGGCAGGTTACAGCTGAAAATTCTTTTTGCGTTCATTGGAATAAGAAACATACATCATAGTCACAATATTTTGTGAATATACTGTGCTGCTCCACTGTGTTCAGAAGTCCTCCAAAGTTAAACATCTGCTACCGCAGAGGTAATATACTGATTTCCCAAATCCCAGAGATTCAAAACAGCAGATGGAGACTGCATGTCAGCAGATGAGATCACTTTACCTATCATAGCTCTTTTTGTCTAAAAAGATTTATAACTGCAGTGAAAAATTGCTGATTTTCAAAATTATTGTTTTCAAAATGCCTTAATACTGAGTTTAGTTTACAGCTGAATAACTACTTCTATAAATAAAAGCTGTGAAATAATTTTTAACTACATTACTTCAGTAGTTATTTTACCCTTTCATCTGTGACACAACCAAATACATGTATTTGCAGAAATAAGTATTTGCTCTTGAAAAAAATAATAGAAAAAAATAAAGTAATGAAATACCTTAATGGCTATTAAAAAAAAAAAAAAAAAAAAGAGTTGAAAAAAAAATCACTCTAATTTTTAATAAAAATTAAAAGTGAGAGGTAGCTTCTTGTAGCAAAACTCTTGAGAAAAGAGCAAAAGAGAACACACAGTACTGAAAGGTGGTCATGTTAGCGGTGTATGGAAAGCTGATCCTATTATGCCCAGACTCACCTGTCTGGAAACGTATGTTTCCTCCACAAAAGGGGAATTGTTTACTAAGAACTCAGTGGCAAAAGGAGAATTGTTTACTAAGACCTATCATTATGGCAAAACATATAATTACTGCGGTTCCATTTTATAACATTTTTAGCTGGCAAATTAACTTCTCAATGAGAGGTTAATTCCCAAGATTTAAGTATCAATATCCAAAAAATATAATTTAAAATTTTGCTAGTCCTCTGTAACTGTCTTCTAAGTGTTCTTGCCTAGCGCAGAAAATATGGAACAGCTATTAAACTGCTGTTTCCCTAATAAACATTAATTACAAGACAGCAGGTGATTAATCACTGATAATGAGCTATAGATGATTTTTAATGGTCAGCTAATAGTGTCATGGGCCTTTAATACTGAAAATAATTAAAACTAATAGCATTGTATGGTGAATATGCATAATGGAAATGCACTTATATTAGAAATAGTGACATCCAAATGTAGGACAATCTTACTCTGTTACCATGGCGCTTTACCACGGCATTCACAAGGGGTGAGGACTTGAACTGTCATGGTCTTAAGGACTACTTGTGATATAGGGCCTGGATTTGGTTACAGTTTAAAACTGTTGTTGTTCCTCTTATGGTGAAATTCTTAATCATCATACTGCAGTTACTCTCCCTTGTTACTTTTCCAGGCAGAAGTGATTTTTAATTTTAGCGTGGAGAAAGAATGCTTATTGGGAAAGAAATTTCCTCCATCCCCCTTCTGTTTCTGAAACAAGCCCTTGTAATGTAAATCGCCTTTTCCTTCCTAGGTGGCACTGAGTGTGCTACTGCTTTATTAGGTGCAGAATTTTGGAGAAAAGGCAGCATTTCTTTAACAGAAGCAAACATACAGCCCTGAAAAAGTTTTTGAGGCTGTCAGTATTGAGGAATATTTTGCATCTTTGTGTTTCTCAGATTGAAAGATTTTGTATACATGTCTAGCCCTGTTGGCTCACTTTAACACCATAGCGTCACCATAGGCTAACTGACAGCCATGAAACAGTCTGTCCCAATGTTCAGTAGTAGACTGAAGTTTTGCCAGTGCTGGTCAGTTCTACCTGTCTTGACAGACACACAGAGGCACAATTTACATATGTAGGGCTAATCTTTCTCCTGAAACAGGTCTGGTCTTTCCCTTTAAACAAGTCTCTTCCATACTATCTGTTCCTTGGAAACAGTGTCTTCCAAACCTTTTTTGTCATTCTTGTTAGTTGGCCCAAACAAAAGCCATGTCAGGCAGTGTGCTAGTATTGAATTGCAGGCAATTCTAGGGTGGTGCTAGATCTCGTATCTTGTATGCCACTTTGCCCTTACTGATACTATATCTTTGGTGTCATTTTTGTGGATGAGCGTTATGGATTCTGGGTCCAAGGCTTACACATTTGCCCTTATCAGGCCAAATCATTGTCACCATTCATTGCCATTTTAATAACAATTCTAATGTTTAGAAAACAGTTTTATCAAGGTAAGAGAATTAAGGACATTTTGGGGAATCATTGGGTACTTCACAATATGGGTTTTTATATGTCAAAAGCAAAAGAACCATTTAATGAAGGCAGGAATAGATGTGAATTCAAACTCTAAATGGTTTTGATTGTGAAATTATATTCATAATTTACACTGTCCTATATTTTTGGCCCCTGTCAATATGCCATGTCACCATGCCATGTATTAAATCCTGATCAGTCAAACATTTACACAAGTGTGCAGTTTTACAAATGCCAGCAGCCACAATTAAGCCAATTTGATTGCCCATGTGGATAAGTTCCTTGCAGTTGTAAGCTCTTCTGAGAACTCGCATTAAATTGTAAGGTCTTTGAAGGTGATACAGTAACAGTGAAACCTATGGGATTTGTTTTAATTTTACAGCAAGGATGTTCCATTCATATCAGTGGAACTATTTCCACTTTGCAATAATAAGAAAAAAAAGGGCATAAAGTTGGGCATTTTCCTGGCTGCTGTGCAAACAGATAACGTAATAGCTTCTCAATAAAAACAGTCATCTAGTCTAATTAAGCAATCACACAGAACACAACAGAATTAATATTATTGATTTTTACTACTTCTTGATTTGCTCTTTTGGATTAGTGAATGATTTTTATTAATTGTAAATGAGCAATTTTAGAATGTCATATAAAGTAGGTGAAGTTGGGAAAGTGAACAAAGTCTGGCAGCTGAGATACAGCAAGGAAGGAGCAGGAGTACAAGGTAAGAGCAAAGAAGATCAGGTGAAGAAACCGGGATAAGAAAAGGAAGAAAGAAAAGAGAGAACTAGAAAAGTAGAATCAATAGGAATTATCTTTAAGTTGTTGGATTGTGTGTTGTACTTTTATTTAAAAGAGAAATTCAGTGAGTTCTCTTCACCAGAATAAAACTAAGAATAAAAAACAAATATGAAATGCATGTTAAAAAAAGTTTTAATATCATCATTATTCAAGTGGCAGTGTTAATATGTGAGGAGCTGTTATAGCTGATGGATTTAACTTAAAATAATGAAATAATGATGTTACATTTCAATATGCCTTGACAATAAGCTTAGAGTAATACCCTTTCAATAACAAAAGGGGGATTTTATTATTAAACTACGGATGTATACAAATGACAGAAAATCAGTCATGATGTTGCCTTGGTAAAAGTGCTATTTTCAAGGCTGATAATCTGACAATATTACCTTTTTAAAAAAACAAAAACTTTTTAATAATTATTATGTATTTTTGTGATTAAAAATGATTCCTTGCAAGGACATCTGGGTCATTTGAAACTTTCTGAAAATTGTAGTGTTGTAGATGAGAGCTTGCTGCCAGATTTCAGATGAGACATAAAACCAACCTTCTGACTGCTTGTAGTCATTAAAGAGCAGAAGATACATTTTGGAAGGATAGTGCAGTAGAGCACCCACTGTGCTGGCCACATTCCAGCGTGGAAAATTACATTCTGCCTACTGACAATTGCCTCTTCTGTTTCAGAAGACAGGTCTTGTTTTTTACATACTGTCCTAGATATTAGACGTGGCTAACCTGGAGCACAGTGCTAAATCCATCATGCTTATCTACCTTGCTGAATTGTCACCCTGATCCATTTATTAACTCTATTAAAGAAATGTCCCCTTTTTAATCACTGTGATGGCAATTTAACTTCTGTCTAGAATACAGGTAATATTACATGCAACATTCAGATCACAATTTTAGACGCTAATAATTCAGGAAAGTGACATTCTAGGTTTCTTTTATTAATGATACCTCTGCTTCAATATATTCTTGTATGCTGTGAAGAACATTTAAACACACAGGTATGGTGCCCATTCTTGAAACACTTAAATACTTGAACAGTTTTAGGCACCTGCAAAAAACTCCTCAACTTCGAGCTGCAGGTATATAAATAGCTTTTTAAAATTTGTTTATAAAGAGGAAAATATGATAGCTTTGAAAGCTCAAATTACTTAATTGGGTCTCTGCCAGCACTAATGCTGGAGCAGATTTAGAATAATGTTGAACCCTTCCACAAATATTTCAGTTGCAAAAGGCAAATGATTACAATTTCTTTAACTCTTCTTAAAGACATAGTCATGCTGAAATAAAAGTGAAATCCTTTCAGATTAAATGAGGTAAATATCAGTGGAAAGAATAATGCATATTTGCAAGCCCATCTTGTAATATAGAGTTCAACAATCTCAGAATTTTAGAGGCAGCAGCTATAATGGTTTATCAAACATCATGCAATGGGAAAGGCAATGAAAATTAACATCATTTCCATTGTTTTATTAATAAGACTCCCAATTAGGGCAGGATTTTTTTTCTTGTTGTGCCTTTTAATTACATGTAATATCTCTGATAATTTGATTAATCCTACATTTTTGCTTAGCTAAAAGTAATAACTGCATAGGTTTTGAGATAAACAGGCAGTTCAGAGTCTTTTCTTCAAATTCATGTGTTAGAACTTTTTCAAAGATTCAAATCTGTCTGGTCGTGTTTCACAGAATGTCAGAATCACAGGGGTTAGAAGGGACCTCAAGCGATCATTGAGTCTGACCCTCTGCTAAAGCAGTACCCTACAATAGGTCACACATATAGGCGTCCAACAGGTCTTGAATATCTCCATAGAAAGGGACTCCACAACCTCTCTGGGCAGCCTGTTCCAGTACTCTGTCAACCTTACCATAAAGAAACTTCTTCCACATGTTAGTGGGGAACTTCCTATGTTAAAGTTTTAGGCCATCGTTCCTTGTCCTATTTCTCCACGTCACCAAGTAGAGCCTGGCCTCATCCATTTGCCACCCACCTCCCTTGAAGTATTTGTAAACATGTATCAGATCCCCTCTCAGTTTGCTTTTTCTGTTGAACAGACCCAGGTTACTCAGCCTTTCCTCATATGGAAATCATAGACTCCTTAGAGTTGGAAGGGAGCCAGTTCACCTCCTCTGCAATGAGCAGGGACATCACGGCTAGATCAGGTTGCCCAGGGCCTTATCCAGTGCTCCCTTAATCTTGATCTCCCTTAATCTTTGTGGCCTTCTGCAAGACTCCCTCTAGGAGATCTTTTTTTTTTTTTTTTTTTTTTTTTTTTTTTTTGTCTAGGGAGCCCAGAACAAGAAACAGTAGTCTAAATGTGGCCTTACCAGGGGGGGAGTACAGGGAGAGGATCACCTCCCTCAACCTGCTGGCCATGCTTATTTTAATGCACCCCAGGTTATCATTGGTCTTGTTGGACACAAGAGCACACTGCTGGCTCATGGCCAACCTGTTGTCCACCGGGACACTCAGATCCTTCTCCACGGAGCTCCTCTTCAGCAGATCAGACCCTAACCTGTTCTGGTACATGTGGTTATTCCTCCCCAAGTTCAAGACTCTACACTTGCTCTGGTTAAACCTCATCAGATTCCTTCCTGCCCAACTCTCCAGTCTTTCCAGATCTTCCTGAATGGTAGCACAGATTTCTGGTGTGTAGATGTGTGTTTCATGTTCAGATGTAGAATTTTTACAATAGAAAGAGATGTAATGCTTCCATAGCAACACATTAAATTTATCAAGTCAAATACTTTCCATAAGAACTACTTACACAAGTTAAACTGGAGTGTTTTGTTATGATTAATGTAAAAAAATTACTTGTGTTTCATATAAAAATGATACACGTCTGGTATTTCTTATTTTTATTAATGGCTAAATGAAATTTACACTATATATCAGTAAAGCTAGAGAATCTCCCTCTCAACCCCCTCTTGCCTACATATTGTACAAAATCTATTAGTAGATGAGCATTTAATAGCTGTACAAGCATGTCTTAATGAACCTTAGGATGGTATAGCTTTCCTTGTAATTGCTGACAACTATGTTGCTTTAGGTTTAAGATCATGCATGCTTATCAGAGATGCCATTGACTTGTACTTGTTCTGTTTATTGATTGCTTAATTAGTTTCCAAGATAGCTAATCAGAGACAGATGCAAGTGTTTAAGCATCTCTTGCTGTGTCTTTCTCTGAGCACCAAATTGTGGAGCAGCTGTGTGATTTCAGCAAATAAATTAGCCCCAGTGAACTAAGCTTGTTTGAGTCATAGTATAGGGTATAATGTTTGTGCAGTAGCACTTTTTCTGCTATGAAATGAGTTTTGGGGTGGTTGGTATGCTGACTCATGTTCAAGAGTATAACAGGAATGAAGGCTTTCTTGGATTTCTAAATGATGGTGCAATGAGGCTCTTTTTTTTTCTTTCCATTTTATTGTTCGCTAAATGTATCCTCTAACAGTTGGAATGAAAAGATTTTTGGTCACAATGGTAATCTCTAGAGATTTCTCTGTTGTAAAAATGAAATCAACTACATGTCAATATTCTGAGTAGGGAACATTACACATTGCTGGTAGAGCTGGATAAATAATGGGCTGTGGGGGGCGGTGCCTGTCTCAGAAAGTTAAAAAAGCAGTTTAAGCTAACGTAGTGTTTTGTTTTGACAAAAGCAAAACGTATTGTTTGAATCTGGCCCCTTTGAAGTGGTGTTGAGTATTTATCCAGAACAACATGAGAGAAAATACTGTCAAGAAAAACAGTTGCAGACTGAAAAATTGAAATGCTTTTGGTTAAAAAGCTTGATATTACTTGGTATTTATAGATATTATGAGAGACTGTATTCTTTAATGTTTAGCAGAACAGAAAGAAACTCACCTTTTTCCCCCACTTACTGAATTTGCATTTTTAAAACCAAGAGTTTAGTGTGAAAAGCTGTGCACAGCTTTACTCATTGTAATAATACCGTATATAAGAATCATCTGTCTAAGTATGGAGCTAAGGACAATCATTCTATATTTATAATAAGGTATTCCTATTTCTTATTCTTACATCTTTAAAAAAAATATGTTTGTTTTGTTTTTCTGATAGAAATAAAGCAAACAATATTTTTTAATGAAATGTCAGATGTTAATAGAGGAGAGAACATTCATTGCTGCATAAGCATTCACAAGTAATTTCTGTGTTCCAGCAATCTCTGAAAGTTTTAGTAGTGATTTAGTGTACTTATAACAGTTTGTTATATACAAGCCTATTAATGCACACAGCTATACAAGCATTTATTTATTTTTTTCTAATGGAGCATGCATTTAAAGTCATCTATTGTCTATTTAGTAGTAGTGTATTACTACTAAAATATAAATCACCTGTTCAGAAGTACTAGGAAGAAACCTTGTGCTTGAAAGAGGCTCTACCTCCTACTTACCACTCACCAGAATTTTGACTAAAATTTTGAAATCAGTAGTAAGAAAGTCAATACCAGGTCAATTCTTGACTTTGTCCAGAGAGACTGTGGATGCCCCATCCCTGGAGAAGTCCAAGACTAGGTTGGATGGGACCCTGGGCAACCTGATCTAGTACCAGATCTGAAGGTTGGTGGCCCTGCCTTTAGCAGAGGGGCTGGAACTTGATGATCCTTGGGGTCACTTCCAACTCAAGCAATTCTATGATTCTGAGATTCAAGCTCTTTAAATAAAGTATTAACACCATGTTTACTTGAAATGTTACTGTGACTGCAACTACTAAGGATTCAAAAAATCAGATTTCAGATGAGAGTTCTATTAGGCTGAATCTCTTAGAACAGATATGCTTAGCCATTTCAGCTTGTCCAGTGAAACAGATGAAATGAAGATGTTTCCAAGATACAAACCTCCTTTCTCCCTTAATGTCAACAGCTGTAATAATTCCTTAAATATTGTGAAATTACATTCCAATAAAGGTGCATGTAGTGATGTGAGGCACGTGTTAAAATCAATCACAGGGAATGTTCATATTACAACTTTGTATTTTTTTAAGATATTTCTCTTCTATATATATGTATATTTTTTTAATGTAAAAAAATGTGAATCTGATTAGGAGAGATAAAGAAAGAATGTCTCACAATCACTATTTAGAGAAACTGAAAGTTAAGTGTCTCCAGAAGAACTCAAGAAGTAACTACTGTGGCTTGATTTAACCGGAAGTATGTAAGTAATATAAGTAAGTAATCTACTAACAAATTGTGTTGTTAGAGCAGAAAGAATACAAAAACCTTAATTGTTCTGTAGTTCCACCAAAATAAAGTGAAAACTACAGAATACCTAATATTAGAATCAGAAAACTAGAAGACTGAGGGATTTACTTGACAGTACTCATGTGATTTGCACAGCCCGATTCTGTAGTAGTTTAGGGACATGAAATGTGACAGTCAGTGCAGTGTCGCTATAATCCTCTGGCAAACCCTAACTACACATCAAAGGAATAAAAATGACTTCTGGTATCCATTTGTTCTCTTCAGTACATGATGCATTCAAATCATCATTTATTGTCAGCACCAAGAGATTTCACAACACAGTAACAGATTACATATTACCATCGGACTCTGCAGAAGTCACTGGAGCTAAAGGGTAAATTTGATGTGTCTGCTTGTAGTCAGCACCAGGTCCTGACTCTTAATGAAAGAATCAGAACAAACATAGAGACAAGGCAAATTTAGATAAACTTAAAATAAATAACAAGTAGGATGTGGGTGAACATTTGATCATTATTGCTATGGTTCAATAGCTGTTTTCTAGAAAGATACCTAGTCAAAACGTTAATTATCAGAAATAACCTGCTATACACTTAATTTATTGATGCAATGGGATCATGCACTAAGTGATGTCCTGAAAAGCCAAAAAATAGGATATTTACTAGTACTTTCAAAATACGTATCTAAGTTGTTGATCAGTGTTACCTGAAGCCATATGCAATTACTTCCTTTAACTTAATGGAACATCTTCAAAGGACCAGCTTAAAATGAACAAACAGGCTACTCAGTAAAGCTTTAGCTTTTAGTTATATCTAGCCTCAAATAACCTTGAGCAGATAATCAAGCCTTTGTTTCTACCTTGAAACGACTCATTCCTAGAACGTGTATAGACATTTGAGAAGCCTGTGACTCTCCCTCTTGCCACTCAGGAAGTACACAGAGGCAATGGTAGCGCAAGTATTTCTGCAGTCAGTGGGAACAGCCAAGAACAATCTGTTCCTGGAGTCTGCAGTGGCACTGGGAGCATCAGGGTAATGTTGCCTCTATCCATGTGAGAAAAGCGTTTCAAAGATAATATTCAGAATCTTTGGAAATATCAGAATTAGTGGATTTACAAGCCTGTGAGCCCATGCTTTACCAAAAATCTTCTTGTCTTGCATAGTTTAATTTCAAACTTGTATACCTGGTTTTAATTGCAAGACTGAATTTATTGGGGAACAGTTTTTTTCAGTTTGACAGTTAATAGTAACTCCATAGACTCTGAAAAATCGTGCCATCTTTTATTTAAGGTTAAAAAAAAAACACAGCTAAAAGCAGATGACCTGAAAATCTGTTAAACTCAGTTAAGCAAAATTCCTCAGGCTATACCTAAACAACTGAATAATATTCTACAAACTACACAAACTGCTGAATTTTAAGTATTCAAATACACTTTTTATACAGTGGGATTTTTAGGACGCCACAAGACAAACATACCTGTTTTTCAATTCTGGCCTGTTTTACAAAGATTGAGTAGAAGAGTAGAATTGTTCAACTTAAAATGGCTTTAAACTAAAAGAAAGAGATTTAGTTTAGATATTAGGAAGAAATTCTTTATGATGAGGGTGATGAGGTGCTAGCACAAGAGAGGTGCCCAGAGATGCTGTGGGCGCCCCATCCCTGGAGATGCTCAAGGCCAGGTTGGATGGGGCCCTGGGCAGCTTGATCTGCTAGGTGGTAGCCCTGCCAATGTCAGGGAGCAGGGTCCTCTCCAACCTAAGCCATTCTATGATTCTGTGAAAAGGGTGCGGGTGGGGAGAAGAAAAAAATGCAGCACCAGTAAAGCAGAATTATAACAGCAACTCTGTAATGAGATTTCCTTAAAATATTTTTTACTTTTCTACAATGGTGCAGGTAACTAGAAATCTGCTTTGGGTCTGATGAAGCAGTTTTTCTTCCTCAGGCCACATTTTCTATCAGAATGTGAGATTCTGCTTACTTGCTGAAGTATAATTGCTTTCTTCTTTTATGCACAAATATCACAATTGCATGTAACTGGTTCAAAAAGAAATCTCAGGAAAAAAAAAGCAAAGACTTTCATGAGTGCTGTCCCTTGTTGCCATTCTTATTACCATAGTGGATATGTCTAGAAGAAATTCCATGAAAAGATTAAATTGCCCAGCATATCATGTCTAGAATCATATATGTTTCCCATCATGAAGATAATTGTTTAAGTTTAGGTTATGGCATGGTGTAGGTACAGAAATATATAAAGAATAAAAGGAGAAAAATATAATACCTTGTTCACATGGTGAAATGGCTCTTAATGATCTATACCCCAGAGAGGTTGTGGAGTCTCTTTCTGTGAAGATATTGAAGACCTGTTAGATGCCTACCTGTGTGACCTATTGTAGGGTACCTGCTTTAGCAGGGGGTTGGACTCGATGATCTCTTGAGGTATCTTCCAACCCCTGCCATTTGGTGATTCTGTGATTCTATGACTCCATCACAGTTCAGTAATACTATCTGGACAGCATTAGCTTTGGTCCAGTTACAATGCACTGAACTGTGCTAAATATGATGCTGCAGAGAGAAACTGATTTTTGGCGGTTAAAACCCTGTCCTCCATTATGCTGAGAAAGCTCAGCGGAATACCCACGGAGATGCTTCTAAGATCTATTAAAAGGGAACAGCATGGAGCATCAAAGACACTGTAGCAGATCAGTACTACATAACAAATTACCACAGCCTTACATGGTGAAGATAGATCAGCGTGAATAAGGGAAACTGATGTAATTAATGTCTCTAATTTAATAGTTATCATTTGGAGAATTTTAGTTTCACAGTATGTAAGTAGCTTAAAGAAATATTTCAGTTGAACATTGTGTTCTTAGTCTTGACTTCTAGACAACCATTTGCTAAGCCAGTCCTATGTTAAGAAACTCAGTTCCGCCATTGATAACAAAATGCAAAACTACAAAAATGCCAACCTAATTCTTGCACTCAATATTTTTTACTTGTCACATGATTATTTTTTATATGTATTATACTTACTGACTGATCTTTGGAAAAATCTTGTTGGTTTCCCTATAGTCTGTCTAACATTGAAGCTTCTTGAGAATGTCTCTCTGTAGTTTTTTTTATTAAGAAAAAAAAATAAAGAATAAACAATAAAAAATGTTCCTTTCATAGTGTCTGACTGTGGAAGCAAACAGCCATCATGCCCCGGGCAATTCTGCCTGGACTCCTCTCAAGGGAGGAACTCTAGGTCCACGCTATGATAAGCCATCTGTGAACTGTGTAGCTTCTAGTTTCTGAAAAAAAATCTCTGAGTGCTTGCTTGAGACTGCCTCATGACCACACAGCAGCTATTTCTTGGTATTTCTGTTCTATTCACATCTGAAAACTCACTTCTTACATAGCCACATCTCTGCCCTGGTCTTGACAAGCAACTGAGATATAAAAGAGTGTTTGGATTAAAATACCACTGACATAAATGAGTGCAAGGTGATGGCAAGCAATCCTAACTTGAGCTTTCTAGTATTTAAAAGGCACCACAGTGTGTGTCTGTCCAGGGAACAGCAGGAGCTCAGCTTGTCCACAGGAACAAGTGGGAGCAAATACAGCACTGCCAGGGCAGTGTGGAGAGCACAGCCCCACTGCATCAGGACAAGGTGATGAGAGGGGCAGGGTCCAGCTGCAGTCCCAGGCGAGGCCACCATCCAAGTCTCGGGTGCCCAAGGGGTCCTCTCAGGGCCTGCAGGAGGCTGTCTGTAGCCTGGTCTGTCTTGGAATCCTGCAAGCCAGTATAGCAGGAGACAGGTCAGGATCTAGGTGACCATGCGTAACTCGGCAGGTCTGTGTACCCAGGGATGAAACTCCTGTGTTCACAGGCAGAAGGGTTGGGTATAGTAGGATATACAATTTTTATGTACTGTTCATCTATCTGAAAGAATTTTCTTTAAACCATTCATTTTGATAACAGTGTTTGCTGCTCCTCTTTTGAGCTTCTCAGAATCCCAGCCAAAAGAACAACACTGGTGGTAAGAGGTAGGACATGCATGAAATTTAAAAAAAAATCAGATAATTAAGCACATCTACATTTTTTTTATGCAGCCAGAATGGGCATATTAGAATTGTGAGTCTAAGCCTTTTTCAGGGAAAGCAAGAACTTTTGCTGACTTCAGCAGACATAGGTCATGTCTTGGTGCATTACAATCTAAACAAATAGAGAAAAGCCTGCTGGCAAGGAGACATTCTGATATTCAGGGTCCAATTAATCCTTAGATGAGAACTAAAAATTAACTTATGTGTTGCAGCCACTTCAGTTGGATTTTTTATTCAATATAAATAATCTTATTTTTTTCCCTCTGAACCAGCTTTTCAAGGGCTCTTCTTGTAGTTGTTAGGCAGTTTTAATACACAATGAACATTCATTACAGCAACATTAATCTGGCAGACATTACACTTCAAATAATTGCTGCCTGCCTTAATTCCTGGTTTGTCCTTTTGTAGGCATTAATTACATATGTCAACAACAATCAGTTTAGAGTAAGATAATTGCAGGTGTGGAAAAAAGGTTACTCTTAGCAAATATGTACTTGAAAGATAATGTCTTCACAGTATTGGGATTTTGTTTGCTTCGTGAAATTTTTGGAGGCCCCTTAGTTTAGCATATAAAGAAAAAGGACAGTTCATTATAATCTTTTTTTTATCTGTGTTTATTACATCAGCTAACAGATTTGGAATTTTGTATTTTTTACATAACAAACAAAACTTAGAGATATTTGTTGATATTTTCAGGAAAAAAAAATGTAGTGTTATTTATAGATATTTATTTCACTCCAGGATGTTAAAAGGACTACTCAATAATATCTCTTAAAACCAGCCTTATCCTGGGCTGCATCAGAAAAGGGGTGGCCAGCAGGGGGTGGGAAGGGATTGTTCCCCTCTACTCTGCCCTCATGAGGCCTCATCTGCTGGATTGTGTCCAGGCCTGGGACCCCAGCAGAAGTACAACATGGAGCTGTAGGAATGAGTCCAGAGGAGGGTCATGAAGGTCTCAGAGGGATCAGGGCTTCAGCACTTCTCCTTACAAGCAGGAAAGGGACTGACTTTATTGTATAGAGTTTGATAGTGATAGGACAAGGGGGAATAGCTTTAAACTAGAAGAGGGGAAATTCTGGTTAGAAGTTAGGAAGAAATTTTTTACTTAAAAGGTGGTGAGGCACAGGCTGCCCAGAAAAGCTATGGATGCCCCATCCCTGGTGGTGTTCAAGGCCAGGCTTGATGGGTTCCTGAGCACCCTGATCTGGTGGGGTTGGAACTGGATGAGTTTTAAGTTCTTTCCGACATAAGACATTGTGTAGCTCTATAAAAAAAAAGTATTCCAATTGCAGTAATTCTGAGAAAAATTCCAGTGTCAACACAATTGTTCATGTAGTTAATTATAGAAATTCTCAGCATTCGGTTTAGCTGTGGATGCTACATGTTTCTCAGCGTCTGCAAGCATGCCCTGGATCATAAATTTTATGTACTTTTTTAGATCCTTCTTGTTTTCAGCTGCTTTGTTTATGAATTCATATTGTCTGCTTCCATCATCACAGACTCATATAAACACTTTTAAAAACCTAAATCAGAGTTGAATGAACAATATCTCCAGATATTTTGGTATAGCATTTCATTATCTTTACAAGTGAAAAATCTCTCCTAATATCAGATACCTGCAAATTAACAGTGTTTTGGTAATAATACATTTTTTGTATAGGAAGACAGCTTTCATCTACCTCTTAGTGGACATTTCTGGTGTTCTCATTTTTTCTTCAGAGGCCATATTTTATAAATGAAATTACATTTATGAGTATAATTTAACTTACCTTGGGTTAGAATTAGTCTCTCTTCTATTTGTGTTTTAGTGTAGTGGTACCCATGTCCTGGCTGAGGCCTCACCAGCACCTATCAGAATGACATAGCACTTCTGTGTTTCTCATAAAGTGTTTTCTTTTAAGCTAGTCCAAGTGAATTGATTTCTCTTGAAACAATGGCGTGATGCTATTGTTTGTTATTCCTTGACCAATATGCTGTTTATGGATCAATATAATTCCTAGGTCATTTTATGCTTATATACACTAAAGCTGTAAATATTTACGTATGGAAATACATTTGATGTTTTTAAACAAAGGAACATTATAAGCCAAGTGCTCTTCCACATTCTTTTCTTGTCTGTTTACCAACTGTTATCATCTTCCCCTTTCTTTGCTAAGCACTGCTTATCAGTTAAATTTGCTTAATTGTATTTGAAAAATAAAAAAAAATAAAAAAAATAATAAATCCGTTTCCTAAATATTTCCCAACTATGCTTTTCCCCTAAATATTTCACACTCTGCTTCAGATCTTTCCAGAGCTGATCTGCTCGTGTTCCGGTGCACCACTTGAACTACCTATTATCCCTCTAAAACACCAGCAACAATAGGTATAGCTAATGTCAGACTGCCAGAAACATCTTGAACCACATTAACAAACTTCAAACAAAATAATGATTTTTTTAAAGCACATGTGGTTGTAGTTACCAGCATGCATCACATAGTATTTGCATACATTGAATTCAATCTCAAACTCTGAAGATAAAACTGATTTTTCAGCCATATTGTATTCAAAGTAACAACTGCTGACATAATATTTCTTTCAGCATCTGGCTGAACACTATACATCACTAGTACAGGTTTTAGTTTTTATTATCTAGAGTATAAACAGGTCTATTTATTTATTTATTTGTTTGTTTGTTCGTTTAGACACTGTTTTACTCAATCACACATAGAGGAACATAAATAACTTGTTGGTTTGTGTATCTTCCAGTCTGTCAAAGCTATAGTTGAGGTAGCTGAAAAAGGCTGTTTGAACAACTTTTCATATGATAGCTTAAATTGGAATGTCTCAATCTGACAAAGCACTGGAGAACAGAATATTGATTAAGCTAAAATGGATAGCAGTCTCCTTATATGGGTAATGAATTTCTGCTTAAACCATATAAATGTACTGAATTTCATTATTAAAACCTTAACAGATTTAGAATTGTGAACGGATTCTTAAAAAGAGAATTACTTTTTACCTACTCATATCATCTACTGATGCAGTATATTAATAAAACATCTAGCACTGTCAGAAAAGGTTAGTAATTAGTTGTCGGTGCTTATCTGCTAATGACAGCTGCAGAGGATATATTCTTAACTTATATTTTATTCAGTTACTAATGGGTAGAGTTAGAAGAATAATCAGCATACCAGGACATGATGATTCATGCTGTTATTGATTCTGTTGCAACTGGCCTTATGCTTCCATGCCAAAACTGTCATACTGATTATTTGTGGCTACTGGAACTCAACCTTTATACCAGATTTCTGTCTAGACGATAACAACTTTTATAAAATATTTAGTAAGAGTCGACCCAGGAAATTTATTGAAGCTTAGTTTTACTTGTTTATTGTCATTGTAAAGTCTTTCAGCAACTGTGATTACACAGTGATTTTCTGATTTGGAGTTACTGAATATATTTTTGTAGAGGCTGTATGTTTTTTTCCTGAATTGTATTTTGAATGCACAATATTATACTATATGTATGTACTATATTATACTATATGTACTATATAGACTATATTATGGAATTGAAAACTTGTAATATATTCTGTAAATCATAAAGGGGGTGTAGAATCTAAGGAATGTTAGCTATATTTCACATCAAAATTCAGCTGGAGCAAAAATGCATACATCAGAGACCTTGAATACAAAGAATACATTTTTTCTTGTGTATCTGAACCATCAGTTAGCGCTGAGGACTTCAGGGCCAGATATACTTTCATGAGGTAAATACACTTACAGAGGACTGAAAACCGTCAAATTCTAAATAGGTTGTGCTTTTAGGAAAAAAAAAATTGCTATTCATGTAGTTTGTGAGACCACCAGAATGTAATCACACACTCACTCCAGGCTTTTTGGATTACCTAGCTCAAGTTTAAGTTTAGCTCAGGCTAGGAATCCATGGAGAAAAGGAGTAAGAAAGAAAGGTGCATCTTGAATGATGAGACAACTAACTGGGCTTCTGATTTAAGATAATGTCAGACTGTGGACATTTGTCCTCAAATCATTCCTTGGTATCATATCTACAACAGTCTATGAACTGATATTTGGAATAGTTGCAATGCAGAAAGGCAATGTCACACACATTTTTAAGTAGGGTAGAGAGGATGATCCAGAGAACTACGGACCAATCAGTGTCACCTCTGTGCTAGGGAAGGTCATGAAACAGCTCCTGTAAGTTATGCTAAGGCAGATGGAAGAGACAATCAGTATGGCTTCACTGAGGGCAAGTCTTGGCTGATGAATTTACCTTCTATGATGGTATATCTGCATCAGTGTATAAGGGAAGAGCCACTGATATCATCTGTCTGCATTTCAGTAATCCCTCTGACACAATCCCTCACAACATCCTCCTCTCTAAATTGCAAAGATGCACATTTGGTGGGTGAGCCATTTGATGGATGAGGAACTGGTTGCAAGGTCATATCCAGAGAATGGTGGTCAGTGGCTTAATGTCCAGGTGGAGATCGGTGACAATTGTTGTCCATCATTAATGGGACCAGTGCTACTTAATATCTTCATCAGCAGTGGCTTTGAGTGCACCCCCAGCAAGTTTGTGAACGACACCAAGCTGTGTGCTGTGATCAACACACTTGAGGGACAGGATGTTATTCTGAGAGACCGAGACAGGCTTGAGCAGTGGCTGCAGGAGATCCTCATGAGATTCTACAAAGCCAAGTGCAAGGTCTTGCACCTGGGTCTGAGCAACCCCCCACTACCATTACAAGCATGTAAGCATAAAGCACAGCCCTGCCAAAAAGGATTTGGGAGTAGTGGTGGATCATAAGCTGGACGTGAGCCAGGAAGAAAGTCAAGATACAACATAGAGGAGGAAACACAAAATGCTAAAAGGATGATATGGTATCCTTTAATTCCACTCAGAAAAAAAAAAAAGTCAGGACTTGGTATGCCTTTTGAACCACATCTGCCCTGAAGGTTGGACTTAGATGTTGGACTGATTAAGGTTTCACCACGGCTAGGAAATCAATTATAGTATTTCTGAAATATAGGAGATTGTTCTCAATTACCTTAGGAAAAATAAGAAATGACAAGAAGTGCTATTATCAGGAGCATAGAAAGGAATTGTTTATTTGAGGTAGACTGTATCCAGGTAAGGCTTGCTAAAAGAATGAAAGAAGTATCAAGGTAATGCTAAATGTAAATTTAATGTAAAGGGAGAACATCTTCAAAGCTTGTATCATGTAGCTGTATATGAGATATTACTAACACTGTTTGTAAGCACTTGTTAAAATTGAAAGTACCATCTCAATCAATACCTAGTACCACTGTGCTCAGTATTTATGAGCATGTATATGAATGTGATTTGCTTTGCGTATGCTTTTTGGGAAGGTCTGTTTCAATTAGTAACCTTATGTGCATGCAGAAACATTTAAAAAGATTTAATTTTTTCTTGTTATTTAGTAAATTCTTTCTGGGACCAAACAGTTTATACAAAATCTGGGACATATTTTGTAATGCTTTACTGGCAAAAAGACAAATTGTCACATTTTTTATTTTGTATTTGTTCCAAGTTATTTGCTTTGGTTTAGTTTGACTTGGCTTGGTTTTATGTTATGAATAATTCCATCACCTTTACAATTTAAACTCTAGTAATTCTAGGTCAAAAACTCTTCATCACTTCAAAAACATGCAGCCACTACTGATGCTAAGTAATAAGTAATACTGGTCATCAGAGTAAAAAGAGGGACAAAGTCAGTTTCAAAGCTGTAGAGACATATTTCTACAAGATTTTTTCTCACTAAAAAAAAGTCCTCATTGTGAGATATGAATGTAGAACTGCAGGAGATAGTCTGAAGTCGCAGATCATATTAGTGGGGTATTTGTGGATACACCACCAGCTTTGCACTGCAAGCAGGGCTAAAAGAAAGAGGAAATGTTAAATTTTTGAAATCTAGTTTGTAGCCAAGTGACAACATCTGAAAAGGAGCTATTCCACTGTTACTTATTTCAAATTGTTCTCTGTGAAATTAGCCTGCAACAAACTGGAGGCTGACTGAGCTGATTCTTGTTTTGGTTGCTATAGCCGTCAATTTATTTTTTTTTTTTCAGTAGTCTGTGTAAATGAGTGAATTTCCCAGTTCCACTAGAGTTGTTTCAAATAATATGATGGTAAGAAGTTCCTATTTATGTATGTTTTCTTTAAAAAATCAAAATGAACCAACCTTTATGCTTGGAGTCGGCAGCAAAAAAAGCTATGCTGAGAATAGAGGAACTCCTCTAAATTTAATTGACAATTACGCTTCAACCTTCACTTGGAAACCTGAGAAAACTTTCTGGACACTTAGGAAAGGTAATGGTTTCTCCTTTTATATGCTTTCACTCCAGAATAAAAACTATGTTGATGGAAAAGGAAAAAAACTTGAATTTGAGAAGCAATGGATAAGGATAACTACAAATAATGAGGCATTATGATCAGCCTTGTAGTTTCTTGGGCAGCAGTTTTTTCTTCAATATTCATATCTGTCACTGCAAAATAATGCAAGGTCTCTCACGTTAACTGGCTGAAAAAATGAGATTCAGATTTAGAACATTTTAATCCAGTTTCAGTTCAAATGAAACTGAGTTCATTAAAAAAAAAAAAAAAGAAAAAAAAGAACACGTAACTTGATTTCTAACACAGATTACTTATAAATTTTGCACGCATTCTAATGAACTATACATTCCCAAACTCAGATGAGTTTACCTCTCTCTTTAGAGCTGCAATGAGAGCCCAATTATACCACTGTGGTACAGATGTGTTTTGGTGCATAGCTCTAAGAATCCTCAGTGATGAAATCAGATGGGCAACTCCATATCTACAGATTACAGATGTCTCTTCTCCAGACTGAAAAGTACGGTTTGCTCAGCTTCTTACAGCTCCAAATCATCCCTGTGCCTCTTCACTGGGCTTGTTTCAGTTTGCTTCTGCCATAGTCCTAATGCAGCTTCACAAGCACAGAGTGAGGGGCAATAATCACTTCCATTTACCTCCTCCAAACATCAGCATAAAGCAAGACCTTACTGAGATGGTATAACTTTTTGGTTGCCTTCTGCAGCTTTGTCTCTGATGTGCTATTGTGGTCATTCCCAGACCCCTAGAAGTCTTCAAAATGCAGCAAAGGCATCCTCAAACAGATGCTGAATACACTTTTTAAAAATAGAGTTCTTTCCCATCAAAGAACTTCAGGATCCCTCTTCCTTTGTGATCTGTTCCAGAATAAAAGGAAACATCTCCCCCTCAGCATTACTGAAGATCTAAATAAGCACACCATGACACGGTGCTGTCTCACATACTGAAATGTGTCTTGTGTTTTCTTTTCTTTACAAGAAATCTGTTTGTAGTTGTTGTTATTGTGGATGGGTTTGTTTGTTTGTTTGTTTTTCCCAGCAAAGGTAGAAAATAATAATTTCCTTATGACCAGAGTATCCACAATTAATGTTATAAAACCAACAATGTTTTAACTCTCCTTCCAGAAAACAAGCACACTTCAAGATAAATAGTTCACATAGCCTTCAAAGTGAAAAAACAAAACAAAACAAAACAAAACAAAACTTTCTCAAGATTATCACACAGAGGGTGGCGAAGCACTGGAACAGGTTGCCCAAGGATGTTGTGGATGCCCTATCCCTGGATGTATTGAAGGCCTGGCTGGATGTGGCTCTGGGCAGCCTGGTCTGGTGGATGGCCACCCTGCACATAGCTGGGGGGTTTGAAACTAGATGATCATTGTGGTCCTTTTCAACTCAGGCCATTCAGCAATTCTATGATTATCCATCTGTGTAGCTCCTATATTAGGATACATGATAAATCTGTGCTATTCTTTTTTCTTTTGTGATACCTGTCCAGAAGAAGAGTAAGGTGTTTTTGTTTTTTTTTCTTTTTTTATAACTTTTAAATGCATTAGATGAAAAAGAAGTATGACAGCAAAAACATCTGATAAATGAAGTTTGACATGTTTTTTATCTATATAAAATGGATGCTGAACAGCTGGTAATTGCAAATACTTTAGCAGTCATTTCTGATGTGGAATATTGCTTCTGTGCTCAACACTAATGAGATGTGAGTTGTACTTCATCAAACTGACAGTTCTTAGGATTTTTTGATGAGCACGTGATACATTTCTCAGAACTGTGGATAATGGATACACTTACCTGTGAAGACAAGAAGAGAAAAATAGTTTTCTAACTTGCTAATGACCTACTTTAGCTATGCATTGAAAAGATTTTCAAACAAATATATGGGTATATATGCATTGAAAATGAGTAAAACAAACAGAAAATCTATTCAAATTAATAAAAACAAGAGTACCTTTTCCAAAGGAAGAAGAAATGATTTTTTAAAAAGAATGAGTAGAGATAGATTTGGAAACACTTATCTTCGGTGAACAAAGAGGATTTCCTCTTGGCACGTTTGTTTTATTGAGTCTGTATTTACATTATTAAAAAATAAAGCCCTGATGCTCCATGAAAGCATCTGTTGCTTTCATTGTTGCATTACAGATTTTAGAGGGAAGTCAGAGGGATTAATCAAACATTTAATGTTATTCACCCACATAAGCAGGATTAGGGCCTTTGGTTGCATTGTGAAAGGAGCATAAAGAAGCTGGTGCTGTTCATTCTCATGTCTAGGGAGATGATTATAAAGCCACCCACAGTTGCCTCAGTCATATGCCTATATAATTTTGGCTAGATCTGAATAAGATCAGTTGATAAGCTGCCATGTTTCAATGCCACAGTTCCTGGGTGTTTTAATTCTTATTATTTTTTATTTTGAGTCATGGTGGCATGAACACACCCTGGCACATAAAATTAATCTCTCCGTATTTATTGATATCAGAGGCCTAAGACTGAATTACTGTTTCTGATGGTGCACCTGCAGAACAGTCTAGAAAATCCCTGAAAAAGTAGTGAGAGAAAAGGCAAGGCATCCATACAAATGATAAAAATATTGACTATAATATCATGTTCCTTACTTCCAAATACAAAAATATGATAGCATGTTGGTATTCATTCTCCTAGTATTGGTGACCGGTGGTCACACTGAGAAACCGCTAAAAAACTAACTGCTCAGTGATGAGGCTAAGTGGTGCCAAAATCTAGTGGAATGAACTGATGTTATCTTGAAGAATTTACTGTGTTTTCGCAGACAAAGAAACTACTGCACTTCTTCTCACTTTGGACTTCATAAATGTCTCCTAGAAAAATATTTGTTGTAACACAATTACTAGAATTAAATGAGAAAAGAAGATGATTTTAAGAGACTTGCTGAAAATAAAAGTTGAGAGATACAATAAAAATGCAGGAGATGAAAATATGCAGAAAAAAACTTCATGTCCAATGATTGTCCTTGAATTTTGTAGTAAAAGACAAGGGATAAAACGTAGAAGCAGGAAACCCTCTTTTTTTTTCCATTTCCTTTCTCTCTTTTATTTTCTTTCATTGGGGACCCATTTCTTTTGCACGTTCTATTTACGTTAATTGATTATAGATTAAAGATTCTTTATTTTTTAGTTCCTTTAGTGATAAACTAACTCCATGTATTGTCTTCCTACTGCTTTCTTCCAAATGCAGCCACACATGAGGGTAATCTGTCTCCCAGGTATGCCACAATGCACTTGTGAAGTCAATCCAATTTTACTACAATTATCCAATTACAAAAACAGAACAAAACAAAACAAAAACAAACAAAAACAACAGTAATTTAACATATATCAGGATATTATTTCTAATGCAGATAAGGAATTGCTACTGATGATCGTGATTCCAGATACCCAATTAAAGTGTATGCATTCAAAACAATGCAAATATACTGAAGAAGTGTCTCTTTAGCTTAAGAAAAATCTGACCGTGTTCTCTGTATATGAAACAAGGTGATAAAAGATCAGACACTATGCATCTCAGTGCTCCTATAGGTATGTATACAAATCAATTAATTTCCAAGAGAGATTGGGAGAAGCATCTTGGCAGTTATTACAGTCAGATTTTGGATTACCTTCCCCAGAGGATTTATGAGGTGCCTGAACATGTTACGAAAGAGTCTGGCTGCTGGTGACAGCAAAGCATACTGCATTCTGTCATCCAAAAAAGCCCTTCTGTTGTAGCGTTCTTCATTGCAAGGATGTTTGCACGGTAAAAAAGAAAGAAAGAAAGAAAGAGAGAGAGAAAGAGAGAGAGAGAAAGAGAGAGAGAGAGAGAGAGAGGAAAGAAAGAAAGAAAGAAAGAAAGAAAGAAAGAAAGAAAGAAAGAAAGAAAGAAAGAGAGAAAGAAAGAAAGAAAGAAAGAAAGAAAGAAAGAAAGAAAGAAAGAAAGAAAGAAAGAAAGAAAGAAAGAAAGAAAGAAAGAAAGAAAGAAAGAAAGAAAGAAAGAAAGAAAGAAAGAAAGAAAGAAAGAAAGAAGAAAAGAAAGGAAGAAAGAAAGAAAGAAAGAAAGAGAGAGAGAGAAGGAAACAAAAAAAGAAAGATGTAAAGCATGTGCTGTGGAGTGTAGAATATGAAGAAAAATAATATATTTGGTATTGATGCACCTATACTGATATGAGGCTGATATGAGTTCTTCATACAGTCGTTCCAATTGAGTCTTCTAAATTTTATAATGCAGGTCAGCAAACATAGTCAAGTCATTCTGTAGCATCTATTCTTTTTAATCAATAATGTGTAGCAGGAAAAAATATATATATTTGATCTTAGACAAAAAAAAAAATCTGTATGAAAAATAATATTCTTTTTCATGCATGGGTTTGTTCTTTTTTTAATTTACTCTTTCCTTAGTAACAGCAACAACAGAAAAGTAATACATAACAGAACAGGCCTGGGAAGTCTTCCTTTTATTTCAGGTAATGACCTTACAATAAAACCATCATAGGAATATCTAAGATAAGAAACAGAAAAAAAAATCTGGAACCTGAAAACTACTGGAAGTGAAATTGTTCTTAGTAGCTATCAGTTCCATGAACGAAACCACAACAATATAAGAAAGCTAGCTGGTGAATGTAAGCTCTCAGTATTTCAAGCCTGTTTTAGGACTTTATGTCAGTAAATGGAGAATGATTCTCTGATTCTCTGAATATAAGTGCTTTAAACTTGACAGTTCTTAGTCCACGTTGCTACAATCTGAAAACTTAATACCTCCCAAGACAATCTCTCCCATCTGAATTTTCTTTAGATGACATTTTTCTTCACTTTGCCCTCCCTCACAAAGATGTTAAGAAAAAGAAAAGGTGCTGGGGACCTTTCTTCCTCTTTGATCAGGATAACAATATCTTAACAGCACAACGCTGAATTTAGTTTCTTAGACTGAGAGGTGCAAGAAAGAGGGACGCCATATAAAAGTTTATATTTGTATTTTTAAATTATTTAACTGTAAATCTAATTAAAGCCTCCATCTCATAGAAGCTTGTCTTAAATCTACCCCTGAAAACAAATTTTAGCTGACCATTACATGCAATTATTACAGGTAATTATTTTCCAAGTCTAATACCTTTTTAAAATCTCTTTTTAAAAATGAAGGTAAAGCTATGAAAATTTTATGTTTCTGCTATAAACATACAGGAGACAGTAAAACTTACAAATGCAATTTTAATTACTCTTTCA
This sequence comes from Tetrao urogallus, assembly GCF_951394365.1. Classification (NCBI taxonomy): domain Eukaryota; kingdom Metazoa; phylum Chordata; class Aves; order Galliformes; family Phasianidae; genus Tetrao; species Tetrao urogallus. The sequence goes on along the minus strand of NC_136815.1, from coordinate 26,402,616 downwards.
AGAGCTCTATTTTAGAAAGGGATAAGAAGCATACATATTTCATTTTGCTTCTCAGGTGAATGTAGCTAAATAATTGTTCCATTTCTTAACACAGATTTGAAGGACCTTATCAGCCTAAAGGAAACATTGGTCATAGATTGAAAGGTGAAATATATGTTTTAATTAACTCCAAGAATCTGCTATAATAGTGCCTAAAATAAAATCAGTTTTGTAAACCTGTATTTTAGAAAACAAAATCACAAATCAGATCTCCAAAGTTTTGTGGGTTTTTTTTTCATGAATATGCTTTGAATGTTTCAATCTGTCATTTGATAGGTGTTTATGTTTAGCTTGTAGTTCACTGACAAATGGTAATCATATACTCCAGATTCAGAATCTATTCAGAGTGAAAACAAAGTATTCCAGTAATTTACGGAAAGGTTTTGTTTGTTTTTTTGTTTGCTTTAAATGTATTTTGAGACATATTAAAATTCTCATATGGCGGTGCTGGAAAGTTTGGGAGCACTCATTCTGGGAGGGTGGCAGACTTCAGGATGAGATACCATTTGCAGTACTCCTTTGGCTTCATCACAACATCAACTTTGGAACTCTGATTTCAGAAAGTACTTTGTGATTATACAAGCAAATAAATAAATACTGTTTTTACTATGACTTGTGTTTAGTGTTCTGTGAAGCAAAGATCAAACCCAGTAAAGCAGAAATATTTTCAAAAAGTATATTGCAAGCTACAATGACAGAAGGAACAAATAGACTATCTGAAAAGTGAGGCTAGAAGGCCTTGCAAGAATTTTGATATCCTTGTGAGATCAAAAGAAACTTAAGTAAATGTTAGGTATTTAGAAATTATTTATTTTTATTCCTTACATTCAAATGTTTCATAATTAAGTATTTATCAGTAGAATGGTTTCTCTGTCAAAATTGTTCGCTTTTTAAAAAAGTTTCATTAAGAAGAGAGAAAAGAGATTCAGTCTTAACTAATGCAGCTTGGTATAATTCAGTGCAATTCCTCCATCTAGTCACAAATTCATGATTCCTTCCCATTTTGTGAATTTTGCAATTTAATCTCTGAAAACTTTAAACTTCATACTGGTATGTCTTAGAAATTTGAAATATTTAGATGAAAATGTAATGCTGTATTCAGAATGACTGTGTGATCCCAGCTCTGCAAGTAGGTGTTGTGTTACTCGTATTTTGGCCGGTTAGTAAAAACTTAATACTCAACATTTTGCCCGATAGGCAAATGATATATTTAACGTACGTACTACATAATGCACATCAGAAAAATGTTAGTCACTCTCTCTTCCTTTATGTCTTGTAGTTTTCAACTGAGGTGTTTCAAGAGTTATACCAATACTCATAGAGAAAAGATGGGTCAGTCCTGCAGTCTGCAATTTTGTACATCCTGTTAGGAAGGGAAACTGGCTGCCCATGGTCTGAACAGATATACACTTCTTGGGGTAAGGAACTGGCTACAGGGCCATGCCCAGCGGGTCGTGGTGAATGGAGTGAAGTCCAGCTGACGATCCGTTTCAAGTGGAGTCCCCCAGGGGTCGGTACTGGGGCCCATCTTGTTTAATATCTTTATTGATGACCTAGATGAGGGCATTGAGTGCACCCTCAGCAAGTTTGCAGATGACACCATGCTAGGAGGTGGTGTTGATCTGCCTGAGGGTAGGGCAGCCCTTCAGAGGGATTTAGACAGGCTGAACCGCTGGGCTGAGGTGAATGGGATGGGGTTCAACAAGGCCAAGTGTCGGGTTCTGCACTTTGGCCACAACAACTCCATGCAGCGTTATAGGCTTGGGGATGAGTGGCTGGATGAGTGTGAAGAAGAGAAGGACCTGGGGGTGTTGGTTGATGCTCGGCTGAACATGAGCCGACAGTGTGCCCAGGTGGCCAAGAGGGCCAACAGCATCCTGGCCTGCATTAGAAATAGTGTGGCCAGCAGGAGCAGGGAGGTGATCATCCCCCTGTACTCAGCATTGGTGAGGCCGCACCTCGAGTACTGTGTTCACTTTTGGGCCCCTCACTACAGGAAAGATGTTGAGGTCCTGGAGTGTGTACAGAGAAGGGCAACAAAACTGGTGAGGGGTCTGGAGCACAAGTCTTATGAGGAGTGGTTGAGGGAGCTGGGATTGTTCAGTCTGGAGAAGAGGAGGCTCAGGGGAGACCTCACTGCACTCTACAACTTCCTGAAGGGAGGCTGTGGTGAAGAGGAATTTGGCCTCTTCTCCCAGGCAGTGAGCAGGACACGGGGCAATGGCCACAAGTTATATCAGAGGAGGTTTAGGTTGGACATAAGGAAGAACTTTTTCTCTCAGAGAGTGGTCAGGCACTGGAATGGCCTGCCCAGGGAGGTGGTGGAGTCGCCGTCCCTGGCAGTGTTCAACGGGCATCTGGATGACGTGCTGCATGATATGGTTTAGTGCTAGTGGTGGCAATGGTGATGAGGAGACAGTTGGACTGGATGATCTTATAGGTCGTTTCCAACCTTGTGATTCTATGATTCTATGATTCTATGAAGGCACATGTATGCTATCCAGTATTGGAAGTGTAGAAACAGAAGATGTTTTCCAAAGTTGTTAAAGATAATTTGATATGTTCATGTTGTACACCCACTGGCTTTTTCATCTGTTACGTTAGTCAGTGTTACTGAAGATGGCATTCTACATGATACCAAAAGCTTGTAAATCAGCCCCTACGTGATGAGTAAGTATGCATGACTAAACAGATAAAAAAATTGTATCATATCCATGATATCTATGATTAACACTCATCTTTCCACAGTCGTATTCCATATCAACTGTGTTCTGGTGCTTGGGTTATTTTTATGATCAAAAAGCTATTGCACAGATCTACTCTCTTAAAATATTAAGACAATAACTTTCTCTACATTCTAATTTATTTGCAGCTTGAAATAAGCATCCGCAAATAGAATTTAAGTCCGGTCTTTTATTTATTTTGTCCTCTGTGTGTTTTAGTTTCCACATCTTTATGTCATGGCCAATTATTTAAAAATGAAAGTTCACTATGTCATTTTGCCTGAGTCCATTAACTTGACTGCAGTCCTGCCTGTTCTATCTGCAGAAATGTAGATCCTCCTCAGGGGCTCCAACCAGATGGGCTATTGCTAGTACACTGAACTGCCAGCCAAGAGAGCAGATTTCTGACAGGCATTAATAGGGGTTAGAAAACAATTTTTAAGATACAAATCTAAACAAGTATTTTTATCAGCACTGCTTTCCCCACTCTTTTCTTTGGTTTCCATTCATTATTTTTCTTGGTAATTTCAAGAATATACCATAAGTATGACTTCATATGTTAAATGCTCTCTGTTTAAAATACAACTATTTCTTTTTCCAAACTTTTTTTTTTTTTCCTAAGAAAAATCTGAAAGGTATGAAAAGTTATTTGTTGTTGTAGTTGTACTGTTGTCCTTATTGTTGTACTCATGGTGTTTTCATCACCCTCTTTTTTGCTGCATTTGTGAGGATAGGTAGCCTAATTTTGAGTGCAAGACAACTGTTCTAGTATAATCAGTTGTTTTTTCAAGTTCCTCCTAAAATGAAATATACATTATGTGGTGTTTTAGACAAAAATTTCTGTAATGACAAACAAAGCTTTACTTAGACTTCTTAGACTACTTAGTACTACTACTTAGACTTCTGGAGGATCAAAATGATGTCTTACAGCATTTAGAATTTTCTCTTTTAACTGAAAAAAAGCAGTTCTGATGAAGTGCAGTGCCAATAGTTTTCTTCATTTTACATTATAGGGGTTTGCGAAGAAATTGTCCTGTTCTTAAGTAGCTTAAATTTATTTTTTACCTACCTTGATATAATCATTTTCTTCACTATGCATAACTATTTTGTGCTGATGAGAAAGGCCACTGCAGAATATCAAAATAATGAGAGTGTAAAACTACAGTCAGGCTTGATATGCTTGTGTTAAGTCACAGAACACCGACTGTAACAGGTTACATGGAAACAGTGAAGTTTCCTGAGAATGAGGTGGATTACAGGATCACTTGCCTTGAAGCTCTGTCATCACGAGTCATTACAGATTCACACACCAGGCCAGGACAATTCTAACATAGCTTAATAGGTAGGCAGCACTGTTGGCACAGAATATCAAATAAATGGCAACATACTGAAAATAGACATGAAGCACTGTTCTGTAGAGGGAAGCAATCCCTGTAGAAGTAGAGGCTGTCATGAAGATTTTGAGAAGTATACTAGTGATCTGAGAGAGGTGTTTGTGGTCAAAATGATGCCAAAGATCAGAAAGAAATGAATTAAGACAGCAAATAAAAATTATTATAAATTTCCTTGTACTTAAAGAGAAAAAATAAACACAGTAGTTTGACTGAAGAGGTAATATTAAACTTGCTATAGTTGATCAGATCACCTCCCAGAAAGAATTGATTTATGGAGTTTACTGAATTTTAAAATTGTTTTATCTGTGTATTTTATTTCTCTGAAGATTGTCAGAAATAGCTGACATGAAAATGAGAGCTAAGAGACTTGGAGATGTTTCACCTATGGCAAGTCCTGGATCAAGAGTTTAATTTCTGATACAGATGAAGTTAGTTAGAATTTTTTTGCTGCATTCAGTAGCAGCAGAGAAATAGAATAAAAGAATTAAATTCCAGATATATTCTTCTATAGGACACTTTCAAAGAAGTTTATGTTTGCCACAGGTTAAGAAAGAAAATACCGAGTTTAAGGACTCTGAAGAACATGGATGCAGTCCCTGTTACAGGAAAACTTTTCTGAGCCAACAGGAGTGGTGCTTAGGTGCCTATAAGTTCATTTGGACTTCAGGAGATACAGGGAAAAGTGAACCAGGATGTAACAAGGGAGATGAGGAAGAAGCTGACCATAGGAAGAGGAAGAGAGGTTAGAAAACAGTAAAGAAAATATATCACACCACTTTTAAAACTGTTCTGCATGTTTCAGTTCCAAGTGGTGTCCAAGTGGATAGACGGCAAAGATCTCACTATTAATAGTAGGCAGTGTACACATCCATACAAAAAAAAGACTGGGACCTCTTGGAAAGAGTCCAGCGGAGGGCCACAAAAATGGTGAAGGGCCTGGAGCATCTCCCCTGTGAAGAAAGACTGAGTGAACTGGGTCTATTTAGCCTTGAGAAAAGACTGAGAGGGGATCTGATCCAGGTTTATAAATATCTAAGGTGTGGGGGCCATAGTGGTGAGGCCAGTCTCTTTTCAGTGGTGCGTGGAGACAGGACAAGGGGAAATGGACATAAGCTGCAGCATAGGAAGTTTTGCACGGATGTGCACAAGAACTTCTTTATGGTGAGGGTGACGGAGCACTGGAACAGGCTGCCCAGGGGGGTTGTGGAGTCTCCTTCTCTAGAGATATTAGTCTCACCTGGATGCCTACCTGTGCGTCCTACTGTAGGGAACCTGCTTTGGCAGGGGGGTGGGTCTCAATGATCTCTGGAGGTCCCTTCCAACCCCTACAATTCTGTGATCTCAGATCCTTTGAACACCTTGCTAGTAAGTTATTTGAAATTGGAGTCACTGTATTTTCCAGATATACTTTGGCAATCTTATCTTATATGTCTGAGCAAGCAAATTAGCCCTGGAATTTGACAAAATGAAATAAATGTTGCAATCTGAATCTTTATTGGATTAAGAGGAAAAAATGTATCTCAGGTCATATATTTTAATTGTTGAACTAGTACAGCCATTTCAGACTACAACTTTCCTTGGGTTCTAGATAAATCAAGAGAGGTTCTTTACCTAACTAGAAGAAGTTAGTGAAGAAAAATTCATCTACATCATCTCCTGAAAGCAATCTGCTCCTTCCATTCTCTTATTATTGCTAATAATAATGCAGGCAAAAAAAAAAAAAAAATTAAAAAAAAATTAAAAAAAAAATAATAGAACAACCAGAACATTGCCACTTATTCAAAGGGCTTAGGGTGCAAGATCTGCACAGTCTGAACCCTGAGCCTGCTGAAACCGCCCATGTGTTCACAGAACTGTCTGGCAGGGTGCTAACCAATCCTCCTTTTGTCTTTCAAGCACAAATTCTTTTTGAATTAATCAGATAAATGTACTATGCTCTGAATTAGCTAGGGATACCACCAAACCAATTCCATGTCCAATATTTTCTGAGTGAGAAAGCTCCCTGTGATGCCCCAAGGAACAGTAATATGCTCACAAAGCAGCTGAAGCGCACAGGTTGTATATAACAGATGGTAACAAGCATGTGTTTTATGCAGAGCTGCATGGCATTTACTTTAAAAGTGTTATTTTTTTTCAACATCTTTTCTTCTTGTTTTCACTATGCCGTCAAACCTCATTCAAAAGCCAGGGAGCGTTTGGCCCAGACAGAAGGCTTGGAAAGGAGTGGTTTTTGGCAGTAATTGCTTGTTCCTCTTGCAGGTGGAAATTAACAGACTCCAGAGATCTTTCCCTGAAAGACAGTTTGAAAATTGTTACTTCTTGTTTTTCATTAATAAGATATCAATTGAAAATAAGAAAGCTGTTTGGTAATATGCAGAAAAAAATAGTTTACTGAAGCCTGTGCATGTAATTGCTTTATTTGTTACCTATTAGAATTGCTCACAAGTGAGATACAGTAGCTCAGGCCCCTGAATGAGATTTCCCACTACGTAGAATAAAAGTGATATTAGTTTCTGAAATCATCACTCTGTTTATGAGACTTAGCAGAGGTTGAGGGCAAAGGACAGCCAACATCCTTGCCAACTTGTTGCTGTTTGCAAGTATCAGGTGCATCTGCAGAGTCAGGTGCAAATGAGCTGTTTCGCAATCCTGTTCGCGCTTAGAGCACTCTGAGTTTAGAGCAGATATGCTAGTGTGAATATGGTCACTCCAGCTTAATGCTGGTGCACAGTCTTCTTTGGATATGTATTCAGGGTTTTTTATATTTGATTTTTCAGTAAGACCTCTGTTTAAGGATGGAAACTGTGATGAATGTCAGAAAAACTGCAGGACAACTCTAGTGAGCAGAGCATGATCATATAAATTCTTGACCTTCCCAGCTGCCATCCTGTGGTACATTTTCATTGTTACATGGAGTGTTTCTTGCCAACATTACACAAAAAACATTTCTGTCTGAAACTGCTCCCCTGTGTAGAGATATATCAAGCCCCATTAAATAAGAAGCCAGCTGCACTGTTTATAGGTATATTAGATTTATCTTATTATTATTTTAAGTAGCATTTTTATGGTAGGTGGGAGGACATGGTCTTTCACACCATCAGTATTAACAAGAATTCTCATTGTGAGGGACTTTTAACCAATTTTGTAGAGCTTTTTCCTTCAAGCTTCAGATCTGTCATTCATGTCATATCATACAACTTAGGTTTCACTAGTAAAAAAAAAAAAGCCTTCCTTGCTGCAAAATTCCCTCTCCTCTCTCTGGAGATCCATTGCTCTCCCACTCCCTCCCCCGTCTTTGATCTATGCCAGAACCAGGAGTGAGTCAAGAGGGACAGAGGTGCCAAGGTACAGGAGCTGCAGTACATCCAAACCACTCTACAAGGATCACAGGAAAGAACTTTCACTAAAGTCTTTGTGATTTTTTTTTCCTCAGAAGAAAGTTTTAATTTTCAGACAAAACCTTCAGTAAAAACACTCTGTAGGAACCCAAAAGTTTTATGTATCTCCAGTGCAAACTGTCTTTAAGCTCATACAGGATTAACCAAAGCACCTGAGCCTATCCCAGTTCAATCTGATAGACAATTAGAACTAGCCAAGTCAGTAATCACTTTATTACAATGTAGTACTGTTTTTATTCCCTTTCCTAGAAACAGGTAAATGTTACGAGAATTTGAGCTAAAAAAAGAAAAGTATTATTCCCTGTGAAGGTGCGAAGTTAGTAAAGAAATTCGATTTCCATTACTAAGAAGCTGATATTGTGGATTACATTCTTGCAGAGCTAGAGTGTGAGGAAATGGCACTACAGTTTAAGTGCTGTGGACTGTATTAACTGGTGAATATTTTCTATATAAGCCCTCTAAGCTGAAGTCCATCCATTATTCTTGTTGGTTGAGTCATCTGTTTTCAAATCTCATTTAGAGACATATTTTTTATGTTGATGGTGGACTTTTTTCACTGATTAATGGAATTGTAGCAATGTTCTGTGCTTTGATAGCTCTTATGCAAATTTGATTTAGTCAGCACTTGCTATTTCTCCTTGGTCTAAACAAAAAATGAGTGACTGTGAAATTCCAACCTACTGTATTAGTAGGTCAAACAGGAGGATATCATCTTTGTTATCTTCCACAAAAAAAATTTCCTTCTATTTCTATTTATATACATACATATATGTATATTTAAGTCTCAGGTTGTTTAACCTTGCTGAAATTATAACAATTGAGGTTAATTTAAATGAACTGCATACTCCTATCAATTAGTAAATAAGACAGTCAATAAACCAACTTAGATCTTACTGGAAATTGGCTGCTGCCATCAGGAAATTTGTGATTAGAATTTATAATTGGCATAACCTTTGGAGTTGGAGCTGGCAGGAGTTTTTATTTCTCCAAGAAATGCTAAACTTAGAACTGCTTGCAAAGCATTTCTAATATTTCTACAGTTGCTAAATAACTCAAGATATTCCTTTTAATAAAGAGGCAGTTGAATAGGTAAGAAGTTTCTTACTGCGAAATCTGAATTACATGCCTATATTTTGTAATCTTTTACTCTGGTTTTCCTTTTTTCTCTATTATGCAGCCTTCTACTACCCTGTGGAATCAATCATACTAAATTTGGCCTTCATCTGTCAGTTTCTAAGTTGCTTAACTCCTTTTTAAATCACCATGTTTGTTTTTGCTTTAAAAATCCCGATGAAAACAGGGGCATGCTTATATTGATTTGTGAAGTTTTGAAAAATTGTTCCAGTGATATCCAAGTTATTCTTTCTATGGACAGCTCAGAAGTTTGCTACTGAGACCTAAAGTTTCATATATGTACTTATTTTCTATCACCCTAAAAATAATAATTTTAAAAATTAATAGGAAAATAATAGGGTGATGCATTTCAGGAAGTAATTTATTCAGTGCTAGCGTTAGGTTTGCTGCACTGTTCTAACGAAGTGTCTGAATGGAGTTGCCATTACATGCACTTGGTGGAAGCTGTTGTAGCATGCTGACCTCATTCAGGATGATGTACTTGCAGCCCGTGTAAGTTTAGAGAAGTGGTAGATTGCCCAGATAGGTTGCTGGGTTGTGGGACCTCCATCATTGGAGATAATAAAAAGGACATGATCTTGGGCAACTGGCTCTAGGTGGCCCCCCTTGAGTCACTTACAAGCCTTGGAAGGAGTTGGAGTGGGTGACATCCAGAGGTCTCTTCCAAACTCAACCATTCTGTAATTGTGACTGAAGAATTCATGCTTCTGTCCTCTAGCTTCTTATTTCTATGATTCTCAGTGCCTTCATTTTCCTAACACAGGGCCACATTTTCCAAGATGCAGGTATTTAACCTTTGAACAAAAGAAAGAATAGAAAATAGTTACCAAACTCCCAGGTTTTTTATCTAAGCCCTGGTCTTTTGCCTGGCTCTGAGAAGCCCCTGGGACAAAATGCTTTGCTTCAAGTGATAAACTGCTTTTTTTCCTCTGTCAAGAAATGTGCTACATGATGCATGACTAATATGCAGTAAAGCTGTCGTTTTACTACACCCATATGTATTAACAGACTGGCTGTGGTGCCCAGATGCCACTGAGCTGGTCATATGGCTGGGAAATTTCCTTAACTGTGGAAGAACTTTGATATTTCAAACCCAAGAAAGCACATGAGATATGCAGGAAGACTTCAGTTAGTTAGTAAGTTATTCAGAGATCAGACAGAATCAATTTGGGAAAACAAGGATTTTGCATAAAAAAGGCACTACTATGACATGCATAACAAAAGCTTCATATGTAGCATATGCTTCATACATCAGTGCCATTAAGGCACAGAAAATCTATACCATTCCTAAGCGTCTACATATTCAACTGGTATGTTTTCTTTTTGGTGTCTTTCCAGTGGTATCCTGTGTTGTATGGCTGTTGTTCTAAAATGAACTTTTGACTTTGTGCTGTTTTCACATAAAGTAATTACCACAAATAGGCATCTGCAGTGTTTTGTATTTAGAAAAGTTTCATGTACAAATCATGGAGAGTTCAGTAGCTGTTTTGAACACTTCAAAATATCGGAGACTTGACTGAGTAAAATGTGAGCTGAGGCCCAGAGTGTAAAAGATTCTAAAATATCTCCCTTGACTAGTTATTGACAATCTGACAGCTGCTAACAACAGGAAGAATTCATGCTACAGTTTCTAGTAGCTTACCTACTACTATAGTTGTGTCTATGCAATACTGACCAAATTGAAACGCTCCAGTAAAGGAAAATGTCATGCTCTTCAAAGGGGCATCAAATGGTTGAATGAGCAAGGAGAGAATTTCTGCTGCAAGATTTTCCATGTGATCTCTTCTATACAAAAATGAGAGAATATTGGAATTGCTCTGGCAGTTAGGTATCTTTGTTTTTCTTCAGTTCCACAAGAGTTGGGATTGTGTTGCAAGAGAGACTAGTGTATGGAGGACATCAACAAGAATGATGATGAGATGAGATGTCCTAACTGCATTTCTTGGTGAAGTAAGACTCAGTATTCTGCTTAGTCTTACAGGCCAGACTTATCTTAGTCTTAATTAGTTGAGAAGCTGAGTATCTAGGAAGCCTTGAAGAATGAGATAACATGGAAAAAAGTTAGATATGGCAGTGGAAGGGTTGGTTTACAGTAAGGTAAAGATACATTGCAGTGCATGTTAGGTGACAGGAAAGCATTGCTATTATGTAGCTGCTACACTCATTCAGATCCACGTTTGAGACTTCTGCTTGTTTGACAGTTGCAGCCCTCACATTGCCATCCATTAGGATGGGGTGTTGTTAATTCGTATTGTACTGTTTCCAAACTTCTGATATAAATCAGTCAATTCACAGAATCACAGAACTGTAGGGGCTGGAAGGCACCTCCAGAGATCATTGAGTCCAACCTGCCTTTCAAAACAGGCTCCCTACAGCAGGCTGCACAGGTAGGTGTTCAAGTGGATCTTGAATATCTCCAGAGAAAGAGAATTTGCAACCTCCCTGGGCAGCCAGTTCCAGTACTCTGTCACCATTACTGTGAAGAAGTTCCTTCACATACTGGTGCAGAACTTCCTATGCTACAGTTTTGCTTTTTCATGCTCCGGAATTGCTTTTTCACAACATAATTTTATGTTAAAAATTAGACTTTATTTCTAGATATTTAATGACAGAACTTTTATTTCATTAACTTTCTTCAGAGTTATTGTTAGGAGATATTTTTTAATTGTGATAAGTAGCTGAGAAGAGGTTTTTGAATTCCTTTATGCTGCTGAAGATAATAATTGAAAATATCAATGATTAAATACCACATTCTTGCAAGTGTAACTTGAATAAACATAAAAGCTAAGTATTAATCTTATATTCTTACACACTCTATAATGGACAGAAATGTTAGCTGCTCTCTCCTAAAAAGACAGTCTTAAATGCATAAATTGTACTATATTAAAGGTAGTGTGAAAGTACACATGCAATTATAATGAAATACAAAGCTTATCGGGAATGTGTATCAAAAGCTTATAAATTCTTAATGCCATTATCTCTGCCCAGAGATTCTCATTTCTCTTGGTCTCAAACTGTAGCATTTGTTTGCTTATAATTGTCACGGTATTTCTGCTCCTTCAGAATTTTTTCTAATTACTTGATTTGATAGATCTGTGGAACTGAATACATTTGTATATCTACCTTTATGCCTAGGAGCATGAGAAAGAATTAAATAGATAAACTGTCTCTTCAGCTCCAGTGGTGCTTTGCATCCACTGGTGATCAGAGCTCAGGACTCATATCGTAAACACTGACTAAATTAATAGGATCCATTAAATATTAGACTTGAATTCAAATTATTTGAGCTTTCTTTGACCTTGTATTTGTTGCAAGATTTATCTAAAATTGATTAATAAAGTATTTCTTTAAAAGTACATGCATAATAATAAGATTTCAGAGCAAGAGTTAATCTCCTGGATTGAATAAAACCTTACTGTACACTGAGCACAAGTAATTTGTTTACTCCAAATCCAAACTGCCGCTTCTAACGGGAATTAGGCTTCTCGGGTGTATCTGTTCTGTTCAGCATACTTGAAGTAATGTCAGGGTATTCTTCAAGGAAAAAATACGTGAAGTGACATAGATTTTTAAACTGTCATATTATAACATGCAAAGCCTATGATTATTTCTTTGTTTTGAAAGCATTCAGGACATGTTAGTATAAAAAGTTTTGTTTTATTGGCTTCCTCTTTTCTATAGATGTCCATCATCATGTTGTAGGTCCTTTGTTAGAAAGAGTTTAATGTGAGAATAATGCAACAATACAGCTGATATGTTGGACTAGAGATAGGATGAGTTTGAATTTGGAACATGGGCTTATTGGCTTTTTGAAGAAAATCTTGCTACTGCTTTCAGTATATGGCAGTTCTTGACCCTTCTTTTTCTGTAGAGCTGCAGCACTCTTCTTTTGGTCAAGAAAGAGCTTAAAAACAGTCTTGTATCTGAACGTATCCATCTTAAATGGTATGATGAGAAAATTTGTAGGAGGCTCTTCCAAATACTCTTCTCATTAGTTAGTTAAGTAATTATTCAGTGTCTCTTTTTTTCTCCCTAAATTTTGACTTCTGAAAAATCAGTAGGAGGAAAAAAGTGTCAGTATTGGTTGTATCTTTCTGGGGAAATATCTTAAAATCTTCTATGGAGGTGACTAGAGAGCCAAGCCAGTTTTATAGGTACTTTTACTCATAGATCTATAGAAGACTGAGTTATAGTGGGCAAAAATATTGTGAGAAAATACTATTTCCTATTTCCTAAGTTCCTGTGGAACTTCTATTCTAGCAAATGCGAAAATTTGTTACTTAGCTTATCTGTATTTCATAGTATTTCAGGATAGTGTGTTTACTGCATAGAATTTTCTTAATATCTAATTGAAATAGAATAAAATGTATTGATTGCAGATAAGAAAAAAATCTTAATACCATTTTAGCTACTAATGAAGACAGATATAATTTTTTTAAGATATACAGTTTCACTTAATAGCCCTTAAAGATTACTCTTTTTTTTTTTTTCAGAAATATGAATTGCAAATTCCTGCTTTAGAAAAATTGAGTCTTCAAAAGCTATGAGTGACATTTTAAATATAGGGTAAAAAAATCTGTTGTTTAGAAAGGAATATTCATTATCTTTTACTTTCTTAAAAGCTTTGTGTGCTATACATGTATTATCTCAGTATAGCTTTTGCTGGGAGGTTTCTTCTGACTGAAGTTGGATGGAGTGAAACACGTATGTTTAGATAAGTAATCCTTGTGCCATATTTATATCTGTGTGATGCAGAACAAGTTTTGTTTTCTCCATATTTTGTAATTTGTTTGTCATAAACTTCATGAAACATCAAGGGAGTCTATAGCAGCTAAAAGAAATGGGTACTGAATCACTGATTTAAAAGGATTTGAGCCTGCCTTCATCCATCATAGATTTGGTTGTCTTCCAAAATATTCTTTTTTGTTGGAAACGACACTTTCAGACTGCTCCACTGGTAATATTGCTTGAATTAATGATGGTATTATGCAGTTAAATGAATGAAATGTAACTGGCCAGATTCTGCTGATTGCATTTCTCATTAGGCAGCCATGTTTGCTCATATTACAATGTTGCTATTTGTAACATGTGCAGGTCTTTGGCAATTAATTCCAATGCAAAACAAACAAACAAACAAAATACATGTGTGCACATACACACACAACACACAAAACCAACCAACTAGGTGTCAAGCACTTCACTCCTGCTCCCAGACAGTTTTTGTTGTTGGTATCTTCCCCAGCTCACTATATTTAAGCAAATGCCCCTTTTTCTTGTGCTATCCATCATGCTAGGGAAGAGATTTTTGTAAAACCCTGTTGGGTTACTTCATTATCCCCCTCAAATCCCCCCATTGCTCCCCTTTGCTCTGGTGCCTGCAGGGACCTCGCTGACAGTCTAGTGATGTGTTATGACTACTGCCAATATGGTCTCACAGCTTCCTTGTGCTCTCTGTCTGCATCCATCTGTTCTCTCTCTTGTGCTCAGGATATGCGTGCACACTTGTCACTATAGCAGGAGTTACTGAAGTAACTTCAGATCAGCTACCAAGAACACAAATAGCTGGGAGCTCAGCAGAGCCTGACCTGGTCCTGGAATGTGGCCCAGCTCTGGCCCTTAGTCCTCAGGAGTAAACATTGTTTGTATCCACCCTTTCTTGATAAATATGCAGGGATACTGCACCACAGTCAGGTGGTCCATGTGTTGAAATTTGCTCTTCTGCAAATAACTCTTACCTAGCTTTAAAAATCTAACTTGCTTGAGATGATTGTCTAAGCTCTAGTATGTGGTAGAGTAAGCACAAGGGAATATATTTGCTTTATATCACCAAAGTGCTACTGAGTTTCTGAGAAATTACAGGAAAGCAAAATGAAAAGAAAATGAAATTTTAATATGATCAAACGGAAACCTAAAGTTTTCAAGTCGTAGCTAGCAATATTGACTAAAGAATGCAAAGAAAAAATTCCAGGTATTGATGCTAACAAATAATAGCTCAGTAAATAAAGGAAGATAATCTCACAAATCACCAGCATTTCAGTTATAACCAAGTTATTGATGTCTTAAAAAGTTATGCATGAATGCAGATAGAAAAACTAATGAATAAATGGTGCAAAGAACAAGTAGTAGATCACTAAAGGTGCTTTAATACCTACTGTAGTGGGCAGCAGTTCTCAGTTCTTATCCGGGCATGATTAAGCCTCCTTTGAGAGCCTCTACTGCAATCTTGCTTATCATCTAATGTTTTAAGACTATAAAGCGCATTCTTGTAATTTAGGCATTTAGATACTGGGGGCTGGAACTAAATGATTTCAAAGGTCCCTTCCAGCTCAAGCCATTATGTGATACCTATACTTGTGCATAGGAGCTCTGTGAATTTATTTAATATTAGTAAAATGTGGATTTATTTTTAAAATTTGAGGGATACCTTAAAATCACAGGGCTTTTATGAGTCTCCCTGTCCAAAAGTTCTCTGCTTAGAGAATTTCAGTGTGGGATGGTTGGGTTCAAGGCTTTCTGTGGATTTAGCTGGATTATGTTTTGTTCACAAGGGTTTGGACTTACTGTGAAATGTTTATTTGTGTTCCAAGGGTAAGTACAGGTTGAGTGGAAAATGAGCTGAGAGTAGCCCTGTGTAGAAAGACTTGGAAGTGTTGAGATGTTGGTTGATGATAAACTCAACATGAGCCAGCAATGTATGCTTGCATCCCAAAAAGCCAACTATATCCTGGTCTATATCAAAAGAAATATAGTTATCATGTCAAGGGAAGTGACTCTCCTCCTCTACTGCACTCTTATGTGGCCCACATGGAGTACTGTGTTCAGCCGTGGTGTCTCAGCACTAGACAGGCATAGACCTGTTGGAGGGCCATGAGGATGATCAGAGGGCTGGAAATTTTTGCTTCCTCTACCAATTCTTACAATTAGTTTTCCTTCCTATATCATGCATTATTCAATACAATTCTTAAAATAGAATTTTGAATGAAAAGATGAAGGAGTTTCACTTCCATTCTAACAACAGATACATAATTTACCAAAGGTTTTGTACTAGCCTCATGTCAGTCTGATTCCTGAATTTTTAGGAATACAAAATCTAACATCAATACAGGCTGAAGCTTGTAGTAAACAAAATATGGCTTTTAAAGTGTTATGTCATATCCTATTTTATCATAAAATACTCTTATTCCTCCTAATGCAGGCAGATATAGATAGCACAGTTTTCTACATCCCACTCACCTGGTTATCATAATTTAGATCTCTTCAGGCAGCTTTTATGTTATTACCGGTCAGAAACCTACAATATTGATAACATTAAGTTATATTGTGGACATGTAAGAGATGCACTTCTTAGTCATGAAGTGGTGTGATGTTAATGCAGTGGGTGTGAAACAGGCTTTTCCGACAGGCCCCTTCCCATGTTGCTCCTGCTTCAGGAAAATAAGAGGCAGCGCTGAGGTTTTTCTGGTGTCCTGTTGCATTTCTGGTGACTCTGTGTGAATGGTGCAGGTGAATGAGCCGGTGTTGCCTTGTTCTTTGAAATGGCTAAATGGGAAGTATTGCCAAGACTGTATGCTCAAGTGCAGGGTTGTATCCTCCTGCATCCTCGGGCACTAAGAGTGATATATATGTGTAGTTTGCGTACATATGTTTTGTTTTGTTTTCAGGCTTAAAATATCAACACTTGCAAAAACGTGCAACTTAGATGCGGTAAGATCAGAGATCAGATCCAGTACCGACGTTCTTTTGAGATATACTCAAAAGATATACTTGAGATATACTTGAGATATACTATTTTTTTCCAGAATACTGATTTCTATTCTGTATCGTATAATAGGTGCATATGCAATATATTTTGTTGTCATTTCCAATGTTTCACTTAAGTAATATTTTTCTATGTATAAGGTAGAAACACTTTTATAATTTTTGCTGGAATTTCCAAAGAGCTTTTTAATGTTATGTAACTTTGGCATTGTAAAATCTATTTGAAAAACACTTATTTAAAACAGTCAAATGTTAATGTATATTTTAATCACATATTTAATGACACCAATCCATGTTTATGTCAAATTTTAACATACACCATTCTACTGCTGAATTATGGTCATTCTTAAGAAAGCTGTGTTATTTTTTATGCAAGGAGCATAATGATTCAGCCTGTTGCTGAATATACTGCTATGGACAAGAAGATACTTTGTGCATCTCAAAAATGATCCAGGCACTTCACTTTCTGATGACTATAGGTTATTAGATTTCCTTTTTATCTGTCAATATATGTTTTGTTGTGATGTGCATACTGGAGATAGTGAGATAGATGAAGAGAGGTTAAACACACAGAAAATGTGAAATAGCAGTGAAAGGGATGCTGGTTTTACTTTTGTGAATAGTAATGTGCATATAGCACTTAGAGCAAATAATTTAGCGCAGAATTAACTTGGATCAGAAATATGTTGAATAAATGTAGTGGAATTGTATTTAGTAAAGGACTTCAAATTATAGATATTTTGAAAAGCTAAAGGAGAATAAACATTAGCCAGTGCAGAGTGCATTTTCCTATCTGAACAAAAAGACAACAGTATCAAAGTAACATAAACAATTTTTTTAAGGCTCTTGAGCTTTTTGAAACAAAGTATTGGTTTCTAGTTTTTTTTCAGATACATATCTGAAAGAACAAATTGTTGTGTATACCCCTTTCTCGAAAATTAGTTAGCAGTAATTCCAGCCAAGTATGTGGATGGAAGTAGCAAGTTATTTATCTTACTTTGTCTTACAGTCTTGCCAGAAAAGAGATTTTAAAGGGAAAATTCCTAATTATTATTTATCAGAATTGATTTATATTTCCATTTAAAATTCATAGATTTGGTCTACAAAACTTTGAGTGGGTACAATTTTAATAAGGTAGCCTGTATTTTTTTTCTATTATTAACAAAATTAGATTCATGATTTATAATTAATGTTTAGTTTCTACTATAATGTTTTAATTATTTTTAACTCTAGGGTTCAAGATTATGATTTCTTAATATTTTTTTACACTTCTAGTTATTAACTGAATTTTACCTTGGGCACATGTCAATTTAACCTATATGAAATGCATTAAGAGCTATGTATCAGTATTGTTATGTCTGTTCCAATACCATTTGTATTTGGTGACTGGATACCAGAACCTCTCTTGCATAAGATTACTTTTTAGCCAGCAGGAAGAGGGAGGGGATTGTCCATCTCTACTCTACTCTTGTGAAGCCACATTTGGAGTACTGCATCCAGGCCTGGGGTCCCCAGCACAGGAGGGATGTAGAGCTCTTTAAGTGAGCCAGAGGAGGGCCGCTAAGATGATCAGAGGGCTAGAGAACCTCTCTTTCGAAGAAAAGTTGAGGGAGTTGGGCTTCTTAGCTTGGAGAAGGCTCTGGGGACCATGATTGCAGCCTTTGAGTACTGGAAGGGAAGGGAGCTTGCAGACAGGAGGGGGACTGAATTTTTACGTGGTCTGATAGTGATAGGACAAAGTGGAATAGCTTTAAAGTGAAAGAGGGTAGATTTAAGTTAGCTTTTAGGAAGAAATCTTGGTTGGTGAGGTAACGGCACAGGCTGCCAAGAGAGTTTGTGGATGCTCCATCCCCGATGGTGTTCAAGGGAAGGTTGGATGAGCCCCTCAGCAGCCTGATGTAGTAGGTGGTAACCCTGCCCATGGCAGGGAGCTTGAAATTAGATGAACTTTAAGGTGTCCTCCAACCTGGGCTATTCTTTGATTCTATGATTTATGACCATTTGTAGCTTATGTCACTCAGATCCATTTCACTAGTTCATGCCAACAATTATGATAGTACTTATATGAACAGCTTAAATTATCTTCACTTAGCTCCTTCACTTTCATAAAACAAACATTATTTAACAGCTGGACTATACTTTCCTGCTTTTTAACTTTTTTTTTCCAATTATCCAATACTTACTGCTGGTCTACTTTGGTAACAAATTACTTTAATGGGAGAAAATAAAAGAAAGTCTACAGAAACATAAGATATTATAGTTAGGTCCATGGTTCTTTTAAAGAAGAAAAGGTTCTGAGGGAAATATATGTTAAAGTAACTCCAGTAGAATACCACCATGTGATGCACTGTTCAGTGTTGTACATCCCTCCCTATATGAAGAAATATTTGATAAATCTCTGAGCTCTGATGCTATTGAAGTTGATGTGAAGTATCCCACTGTTTTCAGCTGCTGAAAGTTTTCTCTTTTTTGGCTTGTACCGAAGAAACCACTGAACCAAATTGTTTGACATTTTCACCTTTGGAACTCCAAGCAGTACATTAACGGGCCTTGATTGACAAGTTTCTTGTTCTCTTTTAAAAGGCTCCAGAGCCTGAAGTATGCCCTTTAATGAGTATGGGATCAGCCTTAAAAATCACAAACATAATGGTTCCAGCAAAGGTAAAACAAAAAATTCTGAGATTTGGTCCTAAAATAAGAGCACATTCTAATTACAGTGTCCACATGAGTCAGCCTCTGATGGATGAATATGTGATTATTTCCAACACTGCAAATAGTCCAGATTCCAACTTTAATTTACAGTCGTAAGCTGCCTTTTCTTCCTTTGTGTGACTTTGGTTCTGTATCTTTCAACTATTCTCTCATGATCCATCTCCTTCAAGTGAAATCTTACCCTAAAAATGTTCTTTGAATCCCTATCCTTACTCTGCAGAGGGGCGGATGGAATGTGACTGCAAACTGGGTCTTGTTGCTTCAATCTCTGAGCCTTCTTAGAAATATACTAAAGGGTATCTCAGAAATTGGGTGGTATGATGTCCTCGTAACATCCCAGTGTTCTTGCTGGAGGAATAATAAGGTTTGTAATATATTTTAGGCCACCAGGCTGAAGACAGCCACTCAAAATATAATCTGTGTAAGGTGGAACAGGAAGAAAAAAATGCCAGTAGATACAAATCCCCTCTTCAAATACTCTTGAAGGTAGGAAAACAGATCACTGAATAGACTATCAAAGACCAGAAAGAACTTGAAACTCAAAAGGCAAAAAAATCATTATGATTGAAGAAAAAAATCTTTACTGGTTTTGTAATCATTGGACGGATAAACAGATGGGCTTTTTGGTGTTTTGATACAAAAGGCAATTATGCTGTTGAATCAGTAAAATCCAAGACTTCTGAAACATTTGGGCTCTTTGTCTTTTAATGCTTGGAAGTCTAGATACTAGCTTGTAATAATATCAAATAATTCATAAAATAACAATGATTTAATTTTTCCCTACCCAAATTAACTATAGAGTAGTTGTAGCAAACATGTATTAAGTAAACATAAGAACATGTTAAGGATGTTCACAGAAATAATGCATCTTTAGAAAACATGATGATAATGGTTTTCTGCTTCACAGTTTATCATATCAAAAGTTTTCAATTTGCAAAACCCACTACTTAATGCATAAGGATGAACAGAGAAAATGCATTAGTGAGGCACATGACCCTGAAATAGATAGAATTGGCAACACCTGTACAGTCAAATTTTCAATGATACTCAATTTAAAAGTTAGTGCATGAATCATGCATAATTTGAGTCTTTGGTGAATAATAAAATCTATGGTGGTAAAATGTTCTTACAGATTTACATTAGAAGAATTACCAGTTCATTTTAATGCATCTCAAAATCCGTGTTCTTCTAGCTAACCCAAGGTTTTTCAGTGATTTTTTCAATGATAATGGGAAAAACAGTTGTTCTGCATCTTCTGAAACTAAATTTGATGTTAGAAAACATTTACCTATGGGTCTAAATCTTCCAAACCAAGAAGCACGCAGGGACTGCAATATAAAACTAGTACACTGTACTAGGCCTTATATTCTGAAGATCAAATTATTTTTAGAAATAAGAGAATAAAGTTTTGTGACAGAATTATTAAACTTGAATGCAGAGACAGATTGTCACACTGTTGCTTGTTTCATAAAGGAAGCTCTGCCCGAGATCAAGAAATTGGGAGTTCAGACTCTGGCTCTTTTTTAAATTCTCATGGATTTTCAGGAAATCAGAGAAAATAAATCAATATCTTCTACTTTGAATTAATCACTTATATGTGTAGACAGATTTCTGTTTTACGACACATGAGCCATTCATTTGAAGTCTTAGTGGGGAGAAGGAGGAATGCTTCAGAAGGGGGAAGTGGTTTATACTGAAGGAAATAAATGGATTGTATTGTTACCTGCTTGAAAATGGACTTTTTTTCTAAGTTAATTTTATTACGTAGTCTCCTTTCTGGTGATGATTGTATTGCCTTATGGAATCTGGAATAGTATTTTTGTGTGTTTTGATTTTTCTAGACATTCAAAGAGCGTGCAAATAAACAGGCATGAAACTGATATTGCTCTCCTGCAGTTTGAAAAGCAGTTTCCACAGAAAAAGGTTGGAACGGTTGTAAAACTGACTCCTTAATTTGCACTGATTCCCAACAAAGCAGACAGATGATCTGGGTCCCCACAAAAGGGTAATGCATGCTATTGATATGAAATATATGTAACAAGGAGGGGGTGGGATATATACCTATTGTATATACTATCAGAGAATGGTGTCCTTTATATTGGTGACTTAATTGAAATGTTCCGAAGTTATTTTAATAGCATGGACTGAAAGTGCATTTTGTAATAATGTAAGCTAGCCAAATCTTGAAATGTATTTCAGTGACCACTTAGAGCATTTGCAGAGTTGTGAGCAAGAAGCTATTTTTAATGCTGCATCTGCAGTAAAAGCAGTATGATTCAAAAAGAGCAACCATAGAATGCCTATAGTCAACAAAATTATTCTATTAGTGTTTTTTGGATAATTCATCTTTAATTGGGAAAGGCACCTACTTTGCTAATATGTGGCTAATCAGAGTTTTGAAATTTTCTTTAACTTGGGTTACTAAGAAAAGTCAATGTTCAAGGTAAACATATGAGTTGTGATAGGAAGGTCTCAAAAAAACTAGGACGTATTTATTTATTTATTTATTTATTTATTTATTTTTAATTATGCTGTAGTTTCCCAGAGTAAAAGGAGTTATCAATGGAAGGTGTTTTTCCACTTCTGTTCAGTTGTTTTTTTTTTCGTGTTGTTCTCTGAACACATTTTATGTGTGTTAGCAAAGTTTTGTACACAGTAGCCTTTTCCTGTAGCTTTCACTCAGTGCACAGGCACTTGGTAAGTTATCTTTGTCTCTGCAAGACATGCCAGGAGTCTTCCTTTGCAGAAGTTCTGTCCAGTATGTAAGAGATGTCATATCACAAATTGGATGGGAAGGAATTAAATCAGGGTTAATTAGAATTAATCAGAAACACAAAGGAATTAATTCATTGTTTATCTGCTACACAGAAGAACACTGACTGACGGTACCAAATTTCCAAAATCTCAGCAAGTCAGTGCTACTTCAGAATTTCTAACTCACAGTCTCTCCCAGTTCTTATTTCATATATATTTTTTGGAGAAGTAGTTAAAATTAACTAAATTCAGAATAAGTCAGCAGCTGCCTTAGGAGGCAAATGCTGTTTGATGACAGTTCAGACTTGTTGTCACTGATCTTCTGGGCAAAACAGCCAAGCATTTTGGTAGTATCTGATTTACAGATAGGATTTCCTGAAACAGTAAAATACAAAACATGATTCCCACAGTGAAATGGCTGGCTATGATATATAATAAGTAATTTTTTTGCCTGATCTCTAGAAGCAGAAAAAGTCACATTAAATAAGTAATTTCCTTGACTTTCCTACTTTATTCTAATTCAATTGCAGCTTATTATAGCTGCTTTAAGGATCAATACTCCTTCATGGGAGCAGGAAGAATGAGAATCAATCTGAACACTTCATACTTTTCATCTGGATTTGCTTCAGATATCAGCCCTTTCTCTGCAGCAATCTGTGTGATTCTGTTAGCAGCATCAGTCACTGACAGCAAGACACCTGAACTGTGTTTCTTTTCCTGCTCATTGGGATCTTTCATTATTACAGAGACTGATATTCTTTCTTATAAGGTTAGAAAAGATCCATAATAGCTTTTATACCATTATATTTGAAACTCTAGACTTCATTAAAACACTCTTCGGCTCCTTCACTTCCAGCTTCTTTGCTGCTTATGAATTATTCAGGGTGGATTTCACTTGAGGTAAATAGTTTGATTTGAAGGTTTTTGTATCTGGATTTAGATGCATCGAGCAGTGTTAAACGCTCAGAATTTTAAGTGAGGAGAATTGCAGAGTCTCAGCTATTAAGATGGAAGACATTTGCTGTTAGTGCTGTGGGGCTGCCATTGAGATCTCAGCACAGTGCTATTTGTCATTCTGAAGTAGGTAGACATTATGATGCCTGGAGTATAAATCAGCCTTTACATGGTGTCGAGTCCTGAAGCACTTTGAACACTCTAATCCACTTCTGAGTTAACAGAACATTTTTTGTTTTACAAGCTTTAAAGTTTCCCTTTTTATTTAACCATGTCATCATGTTATTAATCATTATTATTTTCTAGAATTTTATATAACTTACCAAATGTGCTTCTTAATATTTTGCTTCAACGCTGTGATGATATCACTGAAATGAGCTTTAGATTTAATCATCTGCAAGTAATGCAGTTTCAGCAAAATTAATTGTATTAATTCTCCTTGCATAAAGAGGAAAACTGCCTTTTTCTACTGGTGTGCTGGGAAAACCAGCATTGCTCAGCTGCTGTACCAAAGGATACAGTCTGTGCTTCGTCACTTTTGCCCAGTTCTGTATAGCATCATGTCAGTGATACTTCCTGGACAAAGCTGAAATGGAACAGCATCAGTTTCTATGTGCCTGTTTTTTCTCATATGCTCACAGTCCAGTAGCCAATATTAACTCGGCAGAGAAAATAAAAATCTTTTAAATGTAGATTACCTTCTAACGTCTGGGCAGCCAGACCATACACAAAGGGTCAGTTCAGAAGGTGTATTCTGCAGGGTGTTAGATTATTAAACCTCAGTTTCTGTTCTTGCACTGGCTGGCTTAATGTTTTAATCATAACACAGTATTTTGTTTACTGCATATTTCTATATGTAGTCCTACCCAGTCTTTAATCAGATGCTACAACTGTGCACTCGGTTGAACTTACAGTGTTTTTACAGGTGGAGTTGTTAACATAAACGAAATCCATTAAAATCACTTTATTTTCCTGTCAGGCAGCACAGTCTGCATGCATTCAGCAGCAATGGACTCAGTTTGAGGAAGCAGCCAGTTACTCCCGGTGAACTGGCAGTAACCCCAGTTCAGATGGATATGTTAGTAAAAACCCATGTCTGCACTATGGACTAATAGCACACACTGGTGCAGCAGTATGCTCAGCCACACCAGGTAGCTGTGGTGAGGGAAGAGGAGCTGGTTGTGGTAACATCCCAGATGTGCCCATCTGGGCACGCTCAACTCGAGGCATTGCTGCTCACTACTCACTGCACTCAGAGCATAAGTCCCATTTTCCATTTCTTGTCTCATGGAATGGAGACAGAAAAGGCAAGAAGTCCCTGAGACAGGATTGTCAGGTTTGTTTTTTTATTTATTATCATTACTTCCTAACTTTCAAATAGTGAAACATAAATGTTCCAGAACTAATTAATCTAAATGATTGTAGCCAAATGTTAAGTCCCTGCTATCTCTGCTAAAAAGCTTCTTTTTTTTTCCTATACAGACACTTAAAGTTGTTGTTTTCATTAAAGTGCTCACTCCTCAGTGAGGAAGTATAATAGTTAAGCAGTGGAGTGATTGCTTGTGTTAGAAGGAGCACACTGAAGTTACATGACCTCTCATTAATCTGCACTTTGATAAGGTCCTGGAGTGGTAGGATTAATGACATTCTACTGTAAATTATTCAAATCCCTGCCTGTGCACTGACTAGCTCTTTGGAGAAACATGTTAGCGATACTGAATCTTTTACTCCCTTAGAGAAAAACTACAGTGGTCCAGAGATGGAAATTGGCTCACCTCTATTGTAGGCTGTGCATGGGTCATCCAAATGGTAGATGTTTTTCTTTATCTTTCTTTCTTTCTTTCTTTCTTTCTTTCTTTCTTTCTTTCTTTCTTTCTTTCTTTCTTTCTTTCTTTCTTTCTTTCTTTCTTTCTTTCTTTCTTTCTTTCTTTCTTTCTTTCTTTCTTTCTTTCTTTCTTTCTTTCTTTCTTTCTTTCTTTCTTTCTTTCTTTCTTTCTTTCTTTCTTTCTTTCTTTCTTTCTTTCTTTCTTTCTTTCTTTCTTTCTTTCTTTCTTTCTTTCTTTCTTTCTTTCTTTCTTTCTTTCTTTCTTTCTTTCTTTCTTTCTTTCCCTTGCATGTTATTCTACTTCTGAAACATATTCTACTTATTCACAGGGTATTTTTCCTATTCTCCCATCCTTTACATTTCAGCTTTTGAGCACAACAAAGTATGCTGAAGGCTATGTACCTAGGCTAGCATGGTGACATTAACTGTATTTGGTCCAGAAGGCTTTCCTGGCTGCTTATGTTTCCCTTGTGCCATGTCAGCCTCATAAAATCCTTTTTTTCCTCTCGGCTCCTTTCTGTCAGGCTGCATTCTTCTGAATGTTGTCTCTTCAGCTATATCTCAGCCCATGCAGTGCCTTCAATTCTTGTTACCAGCACTACCTCCCCAGTGAGGATTATAAACGTTGCTCCCGGTGCAGCAAAACTATGTGGATTTCATGTCCAGGACAACCTTTCTCTATAGAAAAGAAAAACGAGTGTGTCCTTCTTCCACATTTCATGGAGTTGAATGTTAGAAAGAATATTAGTATTTCTGGTACAGTCATATATAGTGGATCACAAAATTACTTTCTCAGTGATCCCTTTGTCTAGCTGAGTAAGCTGTGATTAAAAGCAATCCTACATCAATTTGCTGGAAATTGTATATCTAACAATGGAGAGTTTTCCACGTTCTTTAACTTTCATTGATTAAATGTTTATCAGGTGTTCAGCTGGGAGTCCAACTCCTACTCATGATATTTGCAGCTGTTTCTGAGAAGTAAGAAGAGAATCTGTTTTCAAGAGAATCTGTTTTCACTGTTCTGTGTACTCCTGTGTGCCACAGTTGCGTCACCAGGAACTTTATGTAAGATCAAAACCAGATTTTTACATGTTACTAATCCCATTCCAATTTTCTATTATTTTTAGTGCAGAAACAGAATAAAGGACAGCTATCTTAGTGTTGTATACAGACAGCCTGCCTAAACACTTGTACACTCTACACTGAAGAACTGTTAGCCATTGTTGCAGTGGCTTTCTGTTGAGAGTTGATGTTCAATACATGAAAACTCAAGTAAAGCCAATTAGAAATATCTTTAGGAAGTGAACTTCCTGCAGTGGAATGCAGCGCTGAGCAACGTAAGCTAACATACCTCAGCACAATACAATGTCCAATTACTACTGATAATTTCTACTGAAAGATGTGCCTCTAATTTGGTTTTTATAGCTGTTATTTGAGTCAGCATCACAGTACAAGAAGGAATTGCTCTGCAGGAACTCTGCTTACACATGATCATCGTCATTTAGCAAAGCATCTCTGCACCAAACTTTAGTATACACTATGGAGTCAAGCTGTGATGAGTTGTACTTTGGTATAAAGAAACCACTTCCCCTTTTTACAGTCCATAGCAGAGTGATGCTAAGAGAGAGGTTCAGACTTTTTTTCTACTCTTCTTTCCACAACTTCTAGACAGTTCAACTTTCTGGAAGGCCATTTTTTCTAAAATAGTGACTAAAAATCAATCATCAGAATTGACCATTTGTGTGTCTAGAGTCTGCTGGTAGACATGCCATGCCACTCCATGGCATTGGAGTGTTGTGTTCTACAGCCCACAGAAATATTGTTGTTGCTGAATTGATCCTTATCAAATTACAACAGCCTGTTGCAACAACACAAAAAGCAGATCTCAGGGACTTCGTATAAAATCTTTTATGGCAGTTTGCCTTTGAAACTGCTACAAAATTGTAATGGCTTTTCAGTTTGATTTGCTGGCAAGAAACAAGTTAACTGCCCTTCCTTTTAAAAACTTAAAGACTGAACAAAAAGTTATTTTGCTGACACACCAAATGCTTTTTGCAAGTGAACTGATTTTGTTCAGTAATAAAAGTTGATTGGTATAATGAAAAAATGTTTTACATAAACATCATACATACCACTGCAGACCCTCAGCCTTCACTGAGATGCTCAGGCCAGATTCTGAGGCCGGTTGGGTCAACAGGCTTAGCCACATGATCTGCAGTGCTGAACAGACAGCTTGGAGTGGAAAATTTCAGATTACAACTGTTTCCCTTTTCATTTTTTTTCCATGCTCGAATTAGGTAAAATGCTGTTCTCTTTCCTTCCTTTCAGAAATGTACGTATGTGTATATGTGAGTACATATATCATGGAATCATAGAATCACTCAGGTTGGAAAAGACCTTAAAGATCATCGAGTCCAAAAACAACCTAACCATACTACCCTAATTCTAAAAAACCTCTGCTAAATCATGTCCCTGAGCACCACATCCAAATGGTTTTTAAACACATCCAGGGATGGTGACTCAACCACCTCCCTGGGGAGCCTATTCCAGTGCTTAACAACCCTTTATATAAATACATATATATATATTCAACATACACAGATATGTTTATTTACATACATATGTACATTTATATTATTAAGAGCCTTACACCCGGGGAGGAACAACTGCATACATCGGTACAGGTTCAGGTCTGACCTGTTGGTCTTCTCCACAGAGAAAGACCTGGGGGTCCTGGTGGGCAGCATGTTGGCCGTGTGTCAGTAGTGTGCCCTTGTGGCCAAAAGGCCCAGTGGTATCCTGGGATCCATTAAAAAGAATGTGGCCAGCAGTTTGAGTGATGTGATTCTCTCATCTTGAATGCTGATGCCGTACTGTAGGGAAGAAGGCCTTCAGGTTATTAGAAATAGTAGAGTCTGGTAGTTTTTAAGCAAGTTTTCTGAGAAATCAAAAAAATAATGAGAACCATTACACAAGCTATTGCTTATTTCCTGAGATATAAGAAAGCACCAGTGTTTATATTGCCAAATCCATACTAAGCAACATAAGTTTAAGATAAAGACAGATACTTTATTAGATGCCCATTCACTAATGGTGTCTACTCCTGCGGTTTAAATATGCTAGTTGTTTATGTATTTAGACACTGCTATCTCTTCTAAAACCTTTGTCTTCTGCTACTGAAACACTGAAATTCTATAACTTGTACTTCCACATGCCATAATTGAGTTTAAATGTTAATTTCCTAATTTTCTGAAGTGTACAGGAATTTTTTATCTTAAGCAGTAATGATGATTTATTTTTTCCACTGGAACAAATAGAAAGTGTTGATCCAGTTTCTATTTCAAATAATAGCAGCTACTCTTTTTGCTTAATTATCAAATCAACCCTCATTTTTTCTAACAACTTCATGAATTTTATCTGGAATCCCTCCATGGCTTTACTGAACCTTCCCACTGTTTGATACTGTTGACCACAGAGGCACCTGGCACTGATCTTACTTATTAAACTCTCGATTCTTGCTGTTATTTGTTTGTGTATTCTTCTCAAAATTTATCTTACGTTCCTAGAGCCTCCTCTTTTCCTTAGGTTACTACTAATAATAATCACTCTGTTTGTCATCTTAGAAACACAGAAAGGGAAGGGAGTTCTGGGCTAACCAAATTCAGTTCTTCGATGCAGTTGTAGGAATGAACCTATACAACACTACATTTCCCAATCCTGCTGCTAAAATCAGTGTTTATTCTCTTCAAGGCATCTAGAATTATGCTGGATTCTAGTCATGCAAGAGAATGCACTTCCGTTGCCCATGTTTATTCTCTTTGGGAGTGTATTCCTCATTATTGCTATTTTTTCGCTTCATAGAAGTAAGAGAAATGAATTTAAGGTATCTTAATGCAGAAGTCTTAATTTGGCAAGTTTACTCTAAGAACCATAGGGTTTACTTGGAGGAGCCAGAAAATAAGCCAATTTGTTTATTTTCTTTGTCTAATGTGACCAGCCAGATATGCCACTGCTATTTTGCCCTTTCTGTAGGGAATAGAAGCATTCTGACAGCCTCAGTATATGTGCAGCAGAATTGTTTGGCTTTCATGCTGGCCACTAAATAGAAGGCTCCTTCAAATAGGTCTGGCAGAATGTCATGATGTCCCTTACTATGGGAGCAATTAAGTCCATTAAATAGATAACCAAGCTCATAGAAGTGAGGTATAGTTACCATTACGTGCCTCTGCAACATTTGTTTAATTGCTAAAGCAATTGTTTATGCACTGCTTTGCTGGAAGAAAATGTATTAAACTATAAAACAATGACCTGTCAGATGTAAAGCCTGCAGCCTTGGGTGGGTTATTATGAGGCTCAGATCAGAAGAATTTAAGAAACTTTGTCATATATTGGATGTCTGATACCTAAGCTTCATCTTGCAGCTTGCTACAAGTCAGTTTTATAGACTGTCAGTATAGAGTGAGTATTTACATATTTTTATCAGCCAGTAATTGGATTTTTTATCGTTTGTGTTTCCTGTCTTTTCAAATTACACTATATCATCTTGTTCATAAGGAGCTGTAGCGTTGTCATGTTAACAGGCATTGCTGTTACCACAGAGCATCTGATTTACTTCCTTGTAGTTGTCTGGTAGAAAAATTGAATTAATGAATTGTGTTCAAGTCAGTGGCAGTTCTGATGCTTTTTAGCTGGCACAGATATCAACAGAAAACTTAATGGTATGTGTGTGTATGTTAACATGTGAAGTGTGGTGGAATTTCAACAGATGAGCGTTGTGCAAAAAAATGGAATGGCGTATGTTATTCATGATTAATCTAAAACTATCTACAGAAGAATAATTAAATGCTATACATTGGAAAACAAAAAATAACAAAAAATGATCCATACCTTGGAGCTTTCTCTTGTATGTCCCTTTCTGTTCTAACCTTGTTTGCCCTACGCCTGTTACAGCATGATTAGAGGTAGCTGGTGAAATTACCACTGAAGCCTGAAACACAGGTTTGTGTGGAAACACAGTATTTCTGCATAGGAGACAATTATAAAGTCCTTTCAATTTAGTTGATACTCTTCATCATTCTGCAGAACAAATTTTAGCAGTGTTTATGAATTTTGGTGGGGATAGAAGGTAACAGCCATTTATAGTTGAAGCCTTTAAGGCTATTAAAGGTATTGTTGCACATGTGTGTTTTAAATATAAATGTAAGAGGCTATGTATTCATAAGAATATACACAGGTCTGTCTTACATTTACTAGGTTAGCCACATCATTTTAATTGGTACAAGGCAAACTGAATAAATTGATTACTTTAGGATTTCTGTTGAAAATGTTGTGGAACAGTCTGCTGTACTCAGAGAGATCTGGCCCCCATTACGGGACAGTTGTGTCTGCTTTAGTACAAACTGTTCTTTGAAATTGAGGTTCTATATTATTACTGCCTGTTATGTTAGCCCCTAAATACGGGATAACCACTGTTATCCTATATTAATATGCCACAGTCTCTTAGAAAAAGTAGCATGTCTTCTGGCCCTCTGGGCTTCATACAGTTATTATGACACAAAAATTCAATTCAAGCTTCTGGAAAATAAGACATGATCTTAACTCTACAAGAAATTGTCTAGACTTAAGACTATTTTTATTATGTGGTGGTTGTATGGGTTTTTGTTTTGTTAATTTTTTCTTAATACTGATGGTTTGTGGGAAAGTGTATGCAGAAGTTACTTCTACCGAGAATCTATTACTTCTCATACCAATTCATATTTCCCGTGCTTTTGTATATATCAGACCTGACATCTATTACACTTTGAAGACTAGGTATAAAATACCTTAAAGAGTTTGAAGACAGCTATTTGATGGTAATGTTCTCTGGAATGGAAAAAGATAGTACGATCAATTACAAAGAGGGACAAAAGATGAGATTACTTATTTTATATTATTGTATATTCAGGCTTAGAATCTGTTGTTTTAAATCTCGCCTGAAAAGTAGAAGCTTGTTGTTGAAGCTCCACCACACTTCTGAAACATCTCAGTCATTCCTTGTGTTGGTCTGTCACTCAAGTATTGATCTTATTTGCCTCTGACACTACAAAAATGTAACAAGCTCACAGCCCAAGATCTTGTAGCTGCAGGCTATTTCTTCCAATATATCATCGTTTTCCTCCTTGTTTTTAAAACTGCATTTATCTATTTCTCTTTTGTAGGTCAGATGACCTTGGACCATTAAATTATAAGCTCTTCTTAAAATGAAAAGTCCTTTGCCTTGCACAGTGACTTTTGCAGAACTTTCAGCATTGATGATATGACACTTTGCTCAATATTATTCATATTCTTTGGCTGTGTGTCAGTTCTACAGATAAAACATAAACATTCATAATGCACTCTTTTCAATCCAAAAATCAGTATAAACAATCCTGGTTCTGACTGTGGAAAATCTTTTTCCTCCTCCACTCACATTGCTTGTTTAGAGAAAGTAAACCTTGGCAGATATAGCAGTAGTGAGTATTTGTTTCAATTATAAATTCGAAAATCCAAATATCAAATTAGAAAGACATGGATTTAATGGATGGACTGTTCAGTAGGCAAAGAACTGGCTGAAGGAACAAGTCCAGAGAGTGGTAGTCAATGGCTCTATATCTGGATGGAGATCAGCGATGACTGGTGTCCTGCAGGGATCAGTGCTGGGAACTGATCTTCGTCAGTGATATTGACAGTGGGATTGAGTGCACCCTCAGCAAATTTGCTGATGACACCACTGTGTCAGCACACCACAACTGCTGTGGGGTGCAGTTGACACAGCAGAGGGACAGTATGCCATGCAGAGGGACCTAGACAGGCTTGATCAGTGACACCAGGTGAAGATCATGACGTTCAACAAATCCAAGTGCAAAGTCCTGCACTTGGGTCAAGGCAACCCTCACTACCAATACAAGCTGGGGGATGAAAGGATTGAGTAAAGCCCTGCTGAAAAGGATCTGGGGGTACTGATAGATGGGAAGCTGGAGATGAGCCAGCAATGTGCCTTGCTGCTCAGAAAGCCAACTATATTCTGGGCTGCACCAAAAGAAGCATGAACAGCAGGTTGAGGGAGGTGATCCTGCCCCTCTACTCTGCGCTAGTGAGGCCTCACCTGGAGTACTGCATCCAGATGTGGAGTCCTCAGTACGGGAGAGACATGGACCTGTTGGAGGGCATCCAGAGAAGGGCCACAAAACTGATCTGAGAGATGGAACACCTCTCCTATGAGGACGGGCTGAGAGAGCAGGGACTGTTCATCCTGAAGAACAGAAGGCTGTGAGGTGACCTGATAGTGGCCCTTCAGTATCTAAAGGGGAGCTACAGGAAAGAAGGGAACAGACTCCTTAGCAGGGTCTGTGGTGGCAGAACAAGAGGAAATCATTTCAAGCAAAATGAGGGGAGATTTGCCTAGTATATTAGGAAAAAGTGTTTTGCAATGAGGGTGGCGAGGCACTTGAACAGGTTGCCCAGAGATGTGGTGGATGCCTCATCCCTGGAGACTTTCAAGGTGAGGCTGGATCAGACCCTGGACAATCCGATCTAGCTGTGCATGTCCCTATTTGTTGCACATGAGTTGGACTAGATAATAGTTAGAATCCTTAGATTTGGAAGAGACCTCTATGATTCTAAGAAATATCTGGAATCTGAGAACAGCTCTGTGGAACATCTTTGGAAGATAAAATTGTAACTGGATGTAGTAGGAGAAAATCTAGAACAGATCTCTTTTTTAATAGTGGGATTTTGACTTATTCCTGAGTAACTTGCACAACATCTGTCCAGAGGCTGTTCTAAAGTAATTGATGAAGCATGATATAAATGCTGCTCTGTGAACTTTCCATGGTTTGGTGCCCACAAAGGATAGATAGAATTAGGTATCAGATGTAAAAATTTGGACAAGATGCTTTCAGTTAATCACACTTTAACCAATAGGATACCAGTGGCCTTTATTTGTGATGATCCCTCTCCAGGCTGTTCTGCCATGATCAATCAAGCCATAAGGCATAACCTGAATGCAAAACAGTTAGGAGAAGAGAACTTAACTACTTGGCTATTAGTCAGAGATTTTAGGTGGAGTAAAATCTTTGGAGGCCAAAAGCAGAGAACTGCTTACACTGTTTTTTGCATGTCATCATCACAGGTGCCATAATGTGTCATCAAGGCAAACCAGTGTGTGACTGAAATATTTTTTCTCAGGGAGCTGATCCTCAATATCAGTACCATCCAGAAGTGGTTTCTGTAATGACAAAGCAATTCTTCACAAGTGGAAAATAAAGCTAGCACAGGGCATGGCCTTTTTTGCACGCTGCTGTATACATGGTTCTTGTTTAAATATCCTTCTATTGGTCATAATGTCAGGGTATAGGACTAAAGCTGAGCCTTTTGGTGTGTATTGACTTTTTCTGATGTGTACATCTGTCCATGTGACAATTCATGTTCTGCATTTTTGAATCGTGGTATTCTATGCAGTTAGAAATTATCTTTATTTATATTTGATGTTTTTTTTTATTCCTCTCTAAATTTTAGTACCTTAACAACCGTGGTATTTTCTATTATGTGAATGGATATCTCAAGAAAATCTTTTTAGGACTCTCATGTGTCTTTAAATAGTTTTCAAACTATTCTCTTACAAGTATAATGTAACGCAAGTCCAGTAACCATTATTATAATAAAACACAGAAAGATGAGGAAGAAAGTCCTTCCATGTGGGCTGACAAACCTGCGCAGCTATAGCTGCTGTTCTGCTTGTTGCCTTCATAGCCTTGCACATGTGATGCACTTTACTCCTTCTGTGAAATATTCTGTGAATACACAAGTGTCCTTGTTGATTTCATTTAGGTCTCTTACATGATCTTGCCTAGTTAATTAATGACAGAAAATAAAAAGTGACAATCTTAAAGTCTATTAACGTAGAGAAGCCTGGAAGGGTTCCAGTCCAGTTGTATGTACATAATGAATGTTTGAAAACCACAACTAGAGAGACGTCACAGTCTCTGGCAGAACAACATTTGCCTGTGGCAGATTTTCACATTAAAATCTACTGCTCTTATTGTTATACCTAAGGAAAGGTAGAAAGATGCAGTTTCTCGTAGCTTAAAGTAAAACTTATATGTTATCACAGACCCTACACAGAAGTGAGGAATAGCAGACTGTTCATATAGCATACAGAAAAAAAAAAAATATATATATATATATATATATATATATATATATATGTATATCATGACAAGTAAATTATTGGCTTCCCCATAACGTACTGCTTTTTATTTCAAAACAGCTATCTTCTTGCTAATTAAGCTAAGATGCATATTCATTATTGAGCAAATCTATTTACTGCAGGAGGATTCTAGGGAATTGTTTGTTTCTTTTGGGGTCTATTAGCTAGTATTGGCTACTGAAATAGGCAAGTTAATGGTCTAAATCAATACAGCAATTTTAATAGAACCCTGCATATACAAGGAAGGTGAGAACTGATGTCCTTCAGATTAGGTTATTTTTTCATGTGTTCAACTTCTCTCTTGTCTCCTTTGACAAATTATAGCACAGAAATGTTTTCTAAAGCTTTTTTAGATGACAATAAAATAAAGCACATCTATACTAATATACTAAAGCTCATGCATGTGCATTTTGTTCAAGTCCCACTTTTTGTCATACATTTTTTAAAACAGAGCAAAAACAAAGGATAAAACAAGTTGAGATAATTATTGTTGTGGGGACAGTTTATTAGCCTATGTCCACAGACTTTACATTTCCTCAGCACAAATAGAAGGGAGTTTGTGCAGATATATTTGCATTGTTTAATAGTACTATATGGAGAGGAAACCAGCAGCTGTGTTTTTTCCCTTCTATCCATAAATCTGCTACATCACTGAATCTGACAAAGTGAAACTCTCTAGCTTTCAGTTTGTGCATAACGCTATTGCCAAACTTCATAAAGATATTTTATGGCCTGTTGAAGTGCTAAGACACTAGACTTTGTGAAAAATGAAGTCTCTAAATGGATTGGAGCTATATCACTTGAGGAATCTGAACAATACCACTGCGTGTCACGGCTATTAGTGACAGGACTTTGGAGAAATCACACTCAGCTGATGACATAACTCTGTTATAAAATACCCAAGTGCATGCACCACTAATGATGGGCAGTTCCCCCTCAGACACTAAATTATGGTATATCTGTCCAGGCTGGATTCTATTTGTTTCTTTGTTTGTTTGTTTTTCCAGATTTTTTGGTATGGTTAAAAAACAGTAGTGGCAAGGGCTTTCTTTCTGTTCTGGCCTTTTCTGAACATAGGGATTGTTATCTGCCAGCACAATAGGAGCTGCTGCAGTTTGTTCTTGTTCCGGTATTACTGCTCGTACAGACAATGAATCTGCACCAGCAGGCGAGGAGCAGCTTCAGAAAGATATGATGAAAAATGATAATCATCTTTCATTTGCTTCTGGAACTTCCTTGTACACAATCACATGAGCGTGGGGACTTTGACAAAGGAATCCACAATTGGGCAGGGCTGTACAGTTGTACTGTATTGCTGCAACAGTTGCAATTTCACTGTGAAACTTAACTAAGTACCCCTGTTGCTGCTTTGCTATGCTATAATCTCTTATTCTAACTATCTAACTTATCCATCAGCTACTTACAACCCCCATGTTGCCAGCATGCAACCTCTGCAGGAAATACAGCTTTGTGAGTAGTCCATGTACAGTTCACCTCTTCAAAAACACACAAAGCACAGAAACACACTACTCAGAGCTAAAACAAAACAGCAATATACCGATCCAATAAATGAAATGGATGTGTTCATTTTTTCTTTCTCATTTAAAGTTGTGGAGCTTCAGTGTGCCCTTGAGTCTTCCTCCTGCTGCCCTGTAGGGAATTTATACTCCAGGATGTGGATCAAGCCAATCGCCAATTTACCACCCAAGTAACATGTTTTTTCCTGTCCTTGCTTGCATTCTCTCCTATAACAGTTTGCAGACAATTTTGCTGTAGTCTCCAGTACTCTGGCAAATAATAATGCTGCTGAAACCAAAGCTCTATTATGAGGTGGTATGTTGCTGCTCTTCACCTGGAATTCAGGATGTGAGTTAACAGGAACCATCCATTCCTTTCACACATCACTGTGGGAGGAGGTTGTCTGCCAAGTTTAGTGTCTTAGTTTCTGACCTGTACCAAACTTCTTAGGAAGCTGTCTTTAGTCTGGCAAAGGTACTCCTTTATTAAAATGAGTAACTTTGTTTAAGCGTCTAATCCAGAAAATTGCAACAAGAATAACAACCAAAAAAAAAAATTCAGTAATAGCAAAAAGGGAAAAAAAGTAGAAGGAACACTTCCATTTGGTTTATGACAAATAGATCAGCTAAGCTTCAAATAGCATGATGGCCTCAAGTCTTTCATTTTTTGGCAAGTCACTAGAAGTATGAAAGCCTTGGAATAAAGTTCTTGGAATAAACAGAACTTTTTTGGACGGGTAGCTCAGTCCAACCCCAAAACTTGTCTACTTCCTTCATCTTAGGCCTGTGCAGCCATCTAAGAATTACCTCCTGGGGCTGTGGGTTTTTTCTTTTTCTCTAATCTGGAATCATCCTATTTTTATTTTCACCAAATTAGCTGTCACAGCAGTGTTTGAAATTTTTCTTTCTTTGGAGCAGTTTATGTTAACCTGGCTCATTGCCAACGGCTGAATTATGAGGGGGTTTTGTAGATGGTAGACTAAAGAAAAGCAAACAGTGAAGATATTTTGTTCATATTTATTTTCCCCTTCTGGTTTAAGTTCCAAAGTACTCTTCTTTCCTCTTCTTTTCTACCGTTACCTAGATTTTGCTCTGCAAATATAACGTGTCTGACTGTATTTGTTTTTCCCTTAACTGGAGAGAAATAAAATTATTCTTCAGATTCAAATTTTAGATAGTTTTGAATGAAGCTATATGCAATGCTTTTGACTTGCCTTTTTCTTCAATTGAAAAGAAGTTCCTTGAGTGTTCCTACTTGACATCCTCTTCAAACCTACTTACCTCTTGCAAATTATTCTTTCCTTCTTATCACACTTTTGTTTGTTTTGTTTCTTTTTGTCTATAATTTTTACTCCCCCCCCCTTTTTTTTCTTTTTCTACATTTCAATCATTATTTTAACAAAATGTTTATGCTGAAATCTAAGATAATTATTCCACTGTTTTCTATTAACTCATTCCTTAAGCTGATTTCAGCTGTTCTAAATTGGATTAAAAAGCTGAAAGAAATATCAGCTGTCATGCTTCCAGGCATTTGGTGACTTTGCAGGATTAGGAATATACTTATTAGATAAGTGTTTTTTTTTTTTTTTTTTTTTGTAAAACTGTCTGATACAGCAGTTCATAACTTGCCTGGAAACACCTAATATTAGCCAATCTTTAAAAGAGGATAAACATACTTCCTATACCACTGATATAATCAGCGTGGCAAATCCCCTCTTCTATGAATCTGTTTCTTGTGTCTATGTGCTTTCACAACCCAGCTGTATCAGTCTGCTTTTACAGGTGTGCTGAAAGAATATATGAAGAAATCAGCTGCTACCAGCTGCTTTAGACTTTTAAACTTAGGTGTTTGGGTTTTTTTTTTTTGCTTTTTGTTTTGTTTTGTTTTGTTTGTTTGTTTGTTTGTTTCTTAAATTTGCCAGCAGGTATTAAGCATAGGACAGACTTCTAACAGATCTGAAAGGGATAAGAAAGTCAAGAAACATTAACACTGACAGTAAATGGGCATTTAATCATGTATTATATTGATAAGGCATACTGTCATAGTCAGAATAATGCTTATTATCTGATGTAGAGAGTGGTATGCATTCATTAATAGATTAATAAACTCATATTTCATATCGCTCTTTACAACTTATGAAAAGAGGTGGGGGTCAGCCTCTTCTCCCAGGTAACGGTAATAGGATGAGAGGTAATGGCCTTAAATTGCACTGGAGGACATTCAGGTTGGATATTAGGAAAAAAATATTCTCTGAAAGAGTGGTAATGCCTTGGATCAGGCTACACAGGGAAGTGGTGGAGTTGTCATCCCTGGAGGTGTGTGGCTATAGCTCTGAGAGGCATGGTTAGTGAGCACAATGATGGTGGGTTGGTAGTTGGACTGGATGGTCTTTGAGATCTTTTCCTGCCTTTATGATTCTATGATTTCCATGAAATCGAGAAGCTAATTTATAAATGAAACAATAGACAATAAGTTCAGAAAAACCCTGTTAGGGACTAGCTCGGAAATTAAAAACTACTTGAGGGAGCTTAATATGATTTTTAAAATTCATTTAAACCACTTGTGAGTTACCAGCTGTGTTACATATGCTAAATCATAGAGACTTTTTACTGAATAGAGGAAGTGGGGAAACTTACCAATGCTCATTATCAGCAGCAATAATAATCATCATTGTTAAATTATTAAATTCTCATGATGAAGTTAAGAAACCTTTCATAGAGGAAGAGGCAGAGTTTCCTTTTAAAACAAGATAAAATAAAGATAAATAGTGGAAAAAGGAGAATGTCTGAGCATGCAGATCAGTGCAGACTCAGTGCTACCGAGATACCACGACAAGTACTTTTTCCTTTTTCTCCTTCCTGTCTTTCTTCCCCATCTCCACTTCGAGTTGGAGAGCAAAGGAAAGGCTTCAATGACCTTGATACGTTTCTATGTCTCTTCTGTGGAGATGAGAACAGACCTTAAGAAGTACACATGTGCTTATTAAGCCTTTAACCATCTGCTGCAATTATTAGCAGCATGGTGGCTAAGTTTAGCATTTGGATAGGAGGTCTGAAGGTCAGCTGTGCTTCAACTTTTAGTGAAGTATCTCAGGTTTACTTTCACGAGTGAAAAATAATAGCAATAAATGAACAGGGCAATTTGTTTTGTCTTGTTAGATTAGCTTCTGGGAGATTTAAAATCAGGGATTGGGTGGCATGCTCTTATCTCAAATACAACAGGAATTAGAACATTCTTCATATCATCACGGTGCTGAACTAGCTTCTTGGTGGATATTTTTTTTTAATTGTAGTACTGTAGAAAAGGTAGAGTCACACCTTAATGTGCATTTGCTATGTTTTCGGCAAAGGCGTGTTTTTTAGCTGGCTTTTGGAACCTGCCATTTCCTTTCCTGCACAATGAGATGGAACACATTAAGAATAAAACACATAAGAATATTCTTTTTTTAGAAAAGCATATTTTAAAATTCTTGCAACTTCTGCACATTTTCAGAAGCCTTTTTCAAACTCTCATTTAAAGAGAGCAGCATTCATCTAGAATCTTTTGTGTTTGCAAAGTTACTTAATTCTCATTGAGTCCTATTCTGATCTTCAATTGATTTTTAGATGGTCTTCAACTGATGTAAAGCAGAAATGAAATAATCAGACTAAGTTCTAAGCATGTACCTTAGAAAACAGCGCTTAGTTGACTAATATTGCTTTTATAGTGCTTCTGTAATACGTTCCAACTCTATCATACCTCATAGCAAAAACTTTCTAGTAATTACTATCAGTTATTACAGTGTCAGAGCTCACTTTTTTTATTGGATATTCATTTCCATCTCAGCTGAGGTCTGTATGGGAACTATTGAGTCACAGCCTGAACCACTGATTGATCACCTGAGGAAAGGATTGAGTCAGCTGTGGGAGCACAGGTGAAGGCAATTTACCTGGAGCCCTAGGAGGGCCCCACCTTTCCTAGACCCCATTTAAGGGCTGACTGCCACTAGGAAAGGATCTCTTTCTGGCAATCCTTCCTCTGTGGAATCTTTCCTGTGAACCTAGGTCTTTGGATATAGGTGAGCATTCCTTCCCTGTTTGTTTCTTTTCCTGCTTTTCTCATGATAATCTTTCTAGCTGTAGCACCAACTGTCACAGCTCTTTGCGGTTATCTTAAGGAAACTAAGTTCACAGGCAATCACTTCATAGATTAAATTTCTTCCAGAGTAAAGATTTGGGACCTAATGCCAAAGAAATGCTCCATGAGTCCTCATTAGAATGCCTGGTTCAGCTGGCTCCTGACACAGTTATACTACTTTTGTGACACTAATCTGCTACATGTATTTAAACTGATCAAATACTTACAGTAAATGCTTGTATTAGCTCTTGAGGATACTGTGGACTGTTTTATTCAGTCTTGGAAATAAATCAGTGTGTATATGGAATTTGTTATTTCAGCTGCTGGGGACGGGGTAGAAGG
Source organism: Tetrao urogallus (assembly GCF_951394365.1). Taxonomy (NCBI): domain Eukaryota; kingdom Metazoa; phylum Chordata; class Aves; order Galliformes; family Phasianidae; genus Tetrao; species Tetrao urogallus. The sequence goes on along the minus strand of NC_136815.1, from coordinate 26,362,723 downwards.
TGGTCATCATACATAGGAGAGCTAGCTGAAATAATGAGATAAGCTATTTGCACATTCTTGGTTTATAATTTAATGGTGAATTTAACTCACTGAACTATTTCTGAAACGCTGAAGTTATTTCAACTTCTTGAGCAACCTGGAAGCAATGATCATAGAACAGTTGCAAAAAGATGAAAGGTTGAACTGTAATATTTATGCTTTCCTCCTTACATTGCAATTGTGTAACTGTGAAATGAGTGACACTGTGTCCTTCTTCAAGTGCCCATTTTTCACTTCTAAAAGCATTACATAAATTTTGAATAGAGAAATGTGCATATGCCTTTTAGCTGTGATTTCAGTGATGTCTGCAGAATATAATTTCAGGGTTGTTCCCCTAGTAAACATCCCAGCTTCTTCTAAGCATGTTCTAGTTTTTGCTTCCTGCTTCTGAAGTAGAAGAAATAATGATAGCAGTAATGGAGAGTGTTAATTACAAACTTCAAAACTATGCTTTGTAGTGTATGTGTCCTTTAATAACTGATCTATTTCCTAATTAGCTTATTCTTAGTGCTTAAAGATGTGGATATGCTTTTTATTCTCCTATAAACTATCCACTGGACTTCAGATTGCTGAATTTCCTTGTGCAGCATCTACTGCCGTTCTCCTAGTATTGTCTTGAATGAAAATCCATAAGAAAATTCAATTCTATAGGAAACATGTAACTAAACTCTGAGAAGTGTGGCTAGTGTACTCATTTCTATGAATGTTGTGCCTTTTTCTGTCTTTCCATGTCTCCAAAAATAAACTGCAGTGACTTTTGTCAGAGACAAAAAAATAAAAATAGACCACTTACCTTGTGCCTCTTCAGTTGATTTTCAGATTAGTCACAGTATCTATTCATTTGAAACTTTCTGTGTGTATTATTATAATTACAAGCATATGTATCTATATAAGAATGTAGATACATAAAAACTTAAGTATGGTTTTATAGAATGCTATGATATTAAATTAATATACGCCTTTGTATTTTTGTGGCTGGAATGGGAAGGTTTTTTTTTTTTTTTTCCAGAAAAGTCTTGTGTTTGCCTACTTTTTGTGCATGTAAATTCTGTCGTGTAACTAGAATTCATAGAATTCCTCACTTTTTATAAAGCAAATCCAGATATCAGCTGATTTTTTTTTTTCATATACATTTGTTGTTTTGGAACTCGAAAAAGCAGTGATCTGGGCCTTGTAAGGTGGCATTTTTTTTCTGCTTGTTGAATCTCATATTTCAACTTCCTGCAAAATTAAACTCAAGTTCTGTTAACACTTACTTCTACTTCCATTAGAAGAGGGATGGCCAGCAGGGACAGGGAGGTGATTGTCCCCCTCTACTCTGCTCTTGTGAGGCCCCATCTGGAGTACTGTGTCCAAGTGTGGAGCCTGCAGTACAAAAAAGACAGGGAACTGTTGGAGAGGGTCCAGAGGAGGGCCACAAAGACGATCAGGGGACTGGAGCACCTCAACAGCAGGACAAGGGGAAATGGTTTCAAGTTGAGGGAGGGGAGATCTAGGTTGGATGTCAGGGGGAAGTTCTTTACAGAGAGAGTGATGAGGTGCTGGAGCAGGCTGCCCAGAGAGATTGTGGATGCCCCATCCCTGGAGGTGTTCAAGGCCAGATTGGATGGGGCCCTGGGCACCTGGTCTAGTATTAAATGGGGAGGTTGGTGGCTGTGCATGTGGCAGGGGGGTTGGAGATCCATGATCCTTGAGGTCCCTTCTAATCCTGGCCACTTTGTGTTCAGGTATTCATTTTTAAACCTACCATAAGGAGCTACTGTTATTATTACTATGTTCACTGGAAACAGATTTCTGAGACTATGGTCAACTATTTAGTGCTCTTCCTATGATTAATGAACTTGTTTTTATTTGCTCCTATGAAATCTGTAACAAAATTCCTTCATACAGGAAAGTTGACAATTCTGGTCCTATGCAAAGCTCAAAACTTCAAAAACTAGTAAATCAAGTCACAACAGTTCCCCTTTCAGGAACTTGTGCTTTTTTTTTTTTTTTTTTTTTCCTAAATTTCATTCACTAGTTAATAATTTAACTGGAATTCAGACTTCCTTTACAGAATATAAATGATGAAACAAACAAAAAAATGACTTCATTCTTGGTTTCATCATGCTGTTTAGCTTACAATATTTTTTCTAGCCATAATAGGAATCTGAATTTTTAATAAATAATTATGGAATAATTATTTGTATTTAGAGTGCTTACTTTATCTTCACTCCTCATTTTGTACAAATACGTAAAAAGGAAATATTTACTTGCTAAAACGTGAAAAAGGATGTTGTTGAATCAGGCTTCAATCCATTCAGGTTAAAGTACTTTTGTTGTTCTTTTATTGTGATTGACCATTTTCAAATGGAATAGATACACAAACCAGGATTTCCTCTCAGGTTTTTTTAAGCTGGAAATCTTAGTGAAAGTAAGCATTTTTGAGCAGTATTCTGAGCTCCCCTGCAGCCTGATACTTCTGTGTATCATCCATTAGGAAATGTAAATGTTGCATCATTTGAAGGCTAGTTGTTCATCCAAATGAATGTACAGTCAAATGCTGGTCTTGGAAAAGGCAGCTGTCAATCTTTCAAGCAATACAATCATCATAATGTTTGGAATAATAACAGTTGAGTTCAGAGTTTGGTTTAGATGTGTTCTAAAATTCAGTGACTATCATAAAATGACAATAACTGAAGTCTTTGTGCACAATTTTCTGTTGCTTTCTGCAGACTGAAGTATAAATAGCAGATGATTTTGTATATTTTCTTTAAGCAGCACTTGAAATCAAATGAAAGGAGGCTTTATACGGAACATGTGTGAATCTTCATTTCTGAATATAATAGATTTTTATCTCCTAAGGTTTTTTTAACAAGCCTAGAAAAGGCACAGAGCTGAAAGACATGCTGAGTTGGAAACTTCCGAATTTTTACATTTAAAAAAAAAAAAAAAAAAAAATTGTGATGCTGGTGTGGTTGCAATTTCTATTCCTCTTTAGTGAGAATAGCCCTCTTAAATTATCCCATGACAAATTGTAGGAAAAAAAAAAAAAAACAAAAAAAAAAAAAAAAAAACAACCAATGTTAAGCTTACAATATAAGAGTAGTGCCTAAAGCAATGATTAACTATGGATCCAGAATGTAGTAGGGGAAAATTTCATTCATAATCATTCTTTAGGTTTTTTTTTTGTTTGTTTGTTTTTTGTTTTTTTTTTTAATAAAAAAAAAAAAGTGTGGTATAGTAAAAATAAGTTGTTTTTTTTTTTTTTTTTTTTTTTTTCCCCACTTCCAATATAGGCAATAAAATAAATCATAGCTATTTAGAGAACTGGAGAAAGCAATTTGTGGAATTTTTTTATAAAGTATATAAAAAAAAAAAATTATACAGTAGATAAAATATTAGGATGAGTCCTAACCTTCTTGATGCAACTGTTGTTCTCTCAGCTTTGGTTCTTTGTCTCCTTGGCCACCTTTTTAAGTGTGACCCCTTTGAAGGTTATCAGACTGTTCTTTATGCTCCTTCTTAGGGGCAAATTCCGTCTCCATAAAATGTTCTGGACTATAGCTGCTGAAGTGTATCTGAGGGCATAATCTCTGCTTTAAGTGTTTGTCACTGGAACTACATATTTAAAATATGGAAGACATTCAATTTTCAGTTGCACTCACGTTACCGAGATTATTTCAGGAAGTGACTTAAGGAATAGAGCTGTTGTTTAGCAGTGTGCTTCTAAATGTACTTTATTTATTGTTTTATTGTTTTAGACAAAGAGTAAAACCTAATTACATTTAAAATGGCTATTACTTTTTTAACTTTATTTCAAGCTAAGATATTTTTGTTGGTTATTTTGATCTCAAACCACTAACTGGTAGTCCATCTACTCTTTAATAAACTTTTCTTTGTAACCATGTCATATGTATGATTTCATGACTAAGTATAACATAATCCAAAGTCTCTATCTCCAAAAACATTTCCACTCCTTCAGAGGCTAGAGTTTTGTGGGTTTTCTTGTTTTCCAAGAAAACATTTGAAAACAGAACTGCATCTAAACAATCACCTGAAAAAAAAAAAACAAAACCACATTCTTTTTTCTTATCCAGAGACTTTAAACTGTGGAAACTTCGCTTAGTATGAAGTATATTTGCAAGACTGTTTCCATGAGTTAAGTCATTCTTAAAGCTTTATACTCAGTAAATTATTGTATCCAATGCAGTTGGTTACTGAGTTCCCAAAAACACTAATGTTTGTTGTCAGTAAAGGACTGAGTACTTTGTAGAGAGTTTATCTCTATTTAAAAAAAAAAAAAAAAAAAGTTTAATGTATAAAAGAAGAAAATATTACCAAATGGTCAGTACATGGAATAAGATAGAGTTCAGATAATAACTTTGGGTATTGAGACAGATGCTTTATAACAGTGATATTTGGTTGTATCTGTGGTGGTGTAAGGAAGTAGATAAGAACACCTGTATTTCTGATGTGAAATTTAGCCTAGTTCTGTCAGGTCTGAAGCAAAACTGACAGCAGAGTGGAAACGAGAAACAAGAAACATTAGTCTTAGTATCATAGACTCATAGAATGGCCTGGGTGGAGAAGGGTCACAATGATCATAGAGTTTCAACCCCCCTGCTATGTGAAGGGTTGCCAACCAGACCAGGTCTCCTCAGAGCCTTCTCTTCTCCAAGCTAAACAAGTCCAGTTCTGTCAGCCTTTTTTCATAGGAGTGGTGCCCAGCTCTCTGATCATCTTATTGGCCCACCTCTGAACCCATTCTGAGAGCTCCACGTCCTTCTTGAGCTGGGGTCCCCAGGCCTGGACACAGTACTGCAGATGGAGCCTTACACGAGCTGAGTAGAGGGGGACAATCACCTCCCTCTCCCTGCTGGCCACCCCTTTTTTAATGCAGCCCAGAACACAGTTGACCTTCTGGGCTGCAAGTGCACACTGCTGGATCATGTCCAGCTTCTTGTCCACCAGGACCCCCAAGTCCTTCTCCACAGGGCTGTTCTCAAGGAGAGCCCAATTTGTATAAATACCTGGGATTGCCCTGACCTAAGTGCAGCATCCTGCACTCAGCCCTATCGAACATCAGTAGGTTTTCATGGGCACATTTCTCCAGCCTGTCCAGGCCTCCTGGATGGTTTTCCTTCCTTTTAATGTATCATCTACACCACTCAGCTTGTTGTCAATTGCAAAATGGCTGAGAGTGCAGCTGATGGCATTGTCTATGTCATTGATGAAGATGTGGAAAAGCACTGGTCCCCAAGACTGATCCCTGAGGGACACCACTCGTAACTGGCCTCCACCCTGATACAGAACTATTGATCACAACCCTTTGGCTGTGTCCAGCCAGCCAATTCCTAACCCATCAAACAGTCCATCCTTCAATCTAGAGAGAAGGATGTGGCGGTGGAGAACCATGTCAAAAGCTTTGCAGAAGTCCAGGTAGATGACATCCATTGCCTTTCCCCCATCCACTAAAGCCGTCACTCCATCATAGAAGGCCACCAGATTGGTCAGGCAAGATCTGCCCTTAGTGAAGCCATGCTGGCTGTCTTGAATCACCGCTTTATCTCATATGTGCCTTAACATAGCTTCTAGGAGGATCTGCTCCATGATCTTTCCAGGCACAGAGGTGAGGCTCATTGGCCTGCATTCCCCAGGTCTTCCTTTCTAACTTTTTTAAAAATGGGAGTAATGTTTCCCTTTTTCCAGTCACCAAGGACCTCACCAGACAGTGACCGCATCAGCCATCTCTTTCAGAACCCTAGGATAGATATAATCCAGCCCCATGGACTTATACATGTTCTATTTCATGAGGAGGACTCAGACTTGTTCCACTGTTATAGTGGGACAGAAACCACTCCCCACACCATCACCTAGAAGCTCATGGTCCTGGCAGACATGGGAAGCCTGACCACCCTGGTTAAACCTTCATGTGTCTCAGTGTTCAATTTGATATTTGAATAAAGCTTAATACTTAGTACTTTAATTCATGGTGTGTTAATTGAAGTTCACGTTTAGGAACAATATTTAAAAAGAAACATTTACTTAAGATAATGGCTTTTTTTATACAAGGGCTGCTCTGAAAATAATACCTCCAATTTTATTGTAATAACTGACAACATCAGAGACAGACGTTGGTCGCATGGCAGTAGAAGCTGAATCTTCCCACCACTTTTCTATTATATTTTGTTGCTGTGTGAAAGGTGGCAGAAGAGGGGCAGTCTGACAAAATGTCATCTGACATGGAAGTGTGGATGGAGCAAAGATGTGTCATTGTGCTCCTCCACGCAGAAAAAAATTGTATCCACTGACCTTTGTTGACTCTTGCTGAATGGTGGATATGAGTTCAGTGAGGTGGTGGGTGGTGCATTTCAGCAAGTGGTGACAGCAATGTGAAAGACAAGCCACCTTCCAGATGTCTATGCAGATTTTACAAGAATCACATGCAGGATCTTGTTCATTACTGGCAAAAATAGCTAATGGTAGTGAATATATTGGAAAAGCTGTTTTGTAGCTGAAAATTTGCTTTATCAAATAGTGTAATTGTACTCTTTGTACCAGTTGTAGTTTCAATAGAAATAAATAGAAGGCATTACTTTCAGAGTGATTTACCTACAAAGATGTATCTAGAAAGAAGTTCATAGCATTCCAGGATTGGAATGTTCTGGAAGCAGAACAATTCTGGGAAAATATTTTGTATACAGAAATGCAGAGGCACTGGCCAAGTCTTACACAGTTCTTTCGCTTTCAGAGGATGGAACAGTAACTAGAGCTCATGCTTTTCAATATCGTAAATTATTTGTAAATTAAGATGTTTTTGCTAAGATACCCATTCTTAACTCATTTGGGGGATTTGTAGTTTTGTGTATGCGTTTTGTAAATAGCTGTGTATACAGTTTCTTTTAAAATTTTTTACAGGAAGATATTTATCTCAATTTCAAGAGCTAGGCAGTGTTTTTTGTTAGACTTAGTTTAATTAAGACTGACCCTTTTAAATAAAAGAGTTCACAGTGAGAACATCAACTCTTGATTGAAAACATGTTAAGTCATTGTTGTCAGGCATGAAATCTACTATTCTCACTGAGAAGAAAAGAATTCTAAGAGAAAATGTGTAGAATAAAAAAAAATACAGTCTGATTAAATCTTCCTACTCATAAAGCGTGTACACGTGTAGATTTTACATAGCAGAAATACATCAATTATCAGAGGTGCAGAAGGGCTGATGATGAGGAAACATCTACTAAGGGGAAAATCTGTAGTTAGTGAATGTTAGCCTCCCATCTCTGTGTGTTCAAGGCCAGACTTGCAGGATGTACTCCTGGGAATGGTTCTGTTCTCACCAATTTCAATGAAACAGCTACTGGCTACAGGACTCAGATCTCAGAAAGGAATTCTTTGATCAAATGGTTTGAGAGATTTTTAGCAGATCAAAGTGGAAAAGTTTTAACCCACCTGTGTGATGTGCATTTTGAATCAAAATGCTCTAATTCTGCTTTTGATAGCAGGAAAACTGAGGAGATGAAGGAAAAATAAAACAGGAATTTTCCTGAAAGAATGAGCTTTCACAGTAACCATTTGAAGTTAAACAAAACAAACAAACAAACAAAGAACTCATAAATCCATTCATGGATGGATTACCTAAACATAAAATTGCAGTTAAAATAAAGACTTTCATGGCTGCACAAATTTAAAAAAATGTTAATTGAGGAAGGTTCATATAAGTACACTGAAGTTTAATTTGAGACTTCCCTGCAAATAGATGCTAAGAACACAGTGAGTAATTCCAATGTTGCCAAAATGGACTACAGACAAACACAAACATTTGAAACTTATTTACAGGCATCCAACTTTACTTAATCATTTACCTATTCTACCTAAATATATTTTTTTAAACAGAGAGCAAAATTTGGATATTTGGGAAATTTAACAAGCAAAGATATATACATGAGGTGGAATTTGAAGTGTCCTCTCAAGATTGACTGCCTTGGAAATACGAAAGTCATATTTCCATTATTCCAAATAAATTCAATTATTCCAAATAAAAATGTTATAGTAGTTAATACTAAACCTGATTTACTTTTTGCGGCCTCTTGCTGAAGACAGATTTCAAGAATCTAGAAAACAGATTTTTTTTTTTTTCCTCCAATATGGCTGAGGAAAAATGACATGACTACAAATTTAGTTCTTTCTGTAACTATTAACAACCCTGTTTAAACTATCAGTTTCCTGCCATGTAATGTATTTGTTTCAAAAGAACAACTAATAATCAGGCTTATTTTGAACTCCATATGTACATCTCCTTAACCTCAATGAAGGTGTTTGTTCATAGTATCTCAGATGCAAAGACCCGCAGAATCCCTGTGCCTACATCTACAGCCCAGAGTAATGAAAAGGGTATTAATAGTGCATGGAAGCTGTTGTCATCACTCACAAAGACTTAAGTTTATGTGCATTGTATCTGCATTAGTAAATGTCAAAAAAAAAAAAAAAAAACCAAAAAAAAAAAAACCAAGAAATTCTCTGTAGCCCATGACACCAGTGTACAGACTGTAGGTTTGGGAGTGTGTGATATCTTAGAGATGGAATTATTTTTTCAAATAAAAGTAACAACTTCAGAAACAACTGAACCAGTTTATTCAGGAAGGGGCTATTACTGACCATAACTACTGTCTAGAACTAGATGCAGCTCGTTAAAACCCAGTTTATAAGCAGAGCAGCCCTGATGTTGCATACTGTGTTTGCTCAGCCATAAATGCTAATTTGGCACTAAATTATGTTAATCTGGTTTGGGGAATGTGGGCATAACTGTTGCATGTCAAATCCTGCCCTTTACACAAAGACAAAAGCAAAAAAAGAAAATGATGTGCTGAAGAATTCTTCTGTGGGTAGACTGGTTAGTAACCACACATTTCAATTTCCCCTTTGCTACCATTGCAAGAGCACTCATTGGGCTTAAGACAAGCTTCATAACAAAGAACTCTGATGAAGGGGTTAATGGGCCCTAGTCACCAACTATACTGTATTTTGCGAGGAGTTACTTTCTTGAAAATAGTTTGAACGTTTCTGTGTTGTTGCTGTATTGTGTCAGCTCACTGCAAGGCCACGCTCAACCTTAGTGACTCAATTTTAGCCCAGCTCCTGGCAGATAAGGTCTTGGTCATTCCATAAAGCCCTGATAAGCAGCCAGGGCCCTTGATAGATGATATGAAAGCAGAGGAAAGTTTTACCTGAACCTGTAAATAATGAAAGAAAATTTGAGCACTGACACCTATGAAGGGCAACTGAAGGAACTAGGGCTGTTTAGTCTGGGGAAGAGGCTGAGGGGAGACCTTATTGCTCTTTTCAAATACCTGAAAGGCACTTACAGCAAGAGTGGGGTTGGTCTCTTCTCACTGGCGACAGTTGACAGGAGGAAGCGAAATGGCCTCGAGTTGCACCAGGGTAAGTTCAGGTTGGATATCAGGAAAAGTTCCTTTACAGGAAGGGTTATTAAGCATTGGAATATGCTCCCCAGGGAGGTGGTTGAGTCACCATCCCTGAATGTGTTTAGAAACCATTTGGATGCGGTGCTCAGGGATATGATTTAGCAGAGAACTTGTTAGAGTTAGGTAGTATGGTTAGCTTGAGGTTGGACTCAATGATACTCAAAGGTATTTTCTAACCTGAAAAATTCCATGATTCTATGTACTTATTCATTAATATTACTTATGCTGAGATTTGTTAACCTGATATATTTCTAATCTTTATTTAAAACTCTAGATTTTTTTTGTTTTTTTCTTTGTTTTTTAATCAGAGTTGTACTTCTTCCTTCTCTATAACATCTGCTTCCACAGTTGGTAGGTAATCAGCTTATTTAATGAATAATAATTCAAGGAGCTTGAATTGAGCTCCAAGATGCAGTGATATTGTTAGAATCTGAGTTTGAGAAGGAAAGGTTCTACAATGATAGATATATTCCTGAGTGTGTGTATAAAAATTTTGAGCAAAATAAGAGATATCAGAGATATAATTTGATGCTTCTGACAATAAGAGAATGGCAGAAATTAAACTTCTGTTAAAACAAACTTCAAGCAGAATGAATTAATGGAAGAATTTGACTTCTCTATGCTATCTTTTTTGTTTGGTTGTTTCCTTTTTTGTCAGCATTGGTATTGGACTCTGGAGGAAAAAAGTAACCAAAACCTGACATGTTCTCTCCCACCTGGCTTCAATCAACAGCATATCTAGGCTTATACTTTTTCATTTGAGATGTCAATGTTAACTGTCTAAAACCTGCACAGTCTCTAGATATAGGATTTTTTTGTGTGTGTGATTTTCATTTGGAAACTGTTTACATGTATAATCAATGAATATAAAGATGTTGTAATTATGAAAAAAAAAAAAAAAAACAAACAAGAGAGTTTGGCAAAGCAGATTATAAAAGCAAAAAGAGAAGAGATAGAAAGCTTACCTACATCCTGGGCTTACTGTAATGCCCCAGGGGGAGAGATCTCTAAAAGATGTCCTTTCCTACTGGTAGCCAGCTCTTAAATGGGTCTAGGAGAGGTGGAGCCAGGTTCCACCCCTTCAGGCAGCACAGGTGAATTGCCTTCATCTGTGCTCCTGTAGCTGACTCATTGCTTGCCTCAGGTGATCAGTCAGAGGTTCAGGCTGTGATTCAGCAGTTCCCATGCATTTTGGCATCTAAGTTTTGTAAGTCATGTAGAAAATATGAGCTACCTATAAGATAGAGCATAAGTTTGTGAATGCAAATAACATACAATCTGAAAAAGAATCATGTAATTTGACTGTTGTAGTTTATGGTAAGGCCAAGGAGGAAACTGTGAAGATAATACCTTCTTAAGTGGACCCAGGAGATCAGGCAAAACTTTGACAGGAAAAATCAGAAGTGTGCAGTCCAGTGAAGAATTAAACTACAGGGAGTAATAATATGGGCTGATGCACTCAATATAGCAGTAATGCCCTCCGAGAAGGGTAGGAAATAATTCAGTTCCTCTAGGCTGCACAGAAGCTAAATACAGTATGACAAGAAATAGTAACAGTACTCATTATGTCTGATTGCTAATTACCCCTTTGAATGATTCAGTTATGCCTGCTACTAGATAATTAGTTTAGTAATTTATGGCTACAGCACAAACTAGTATTTTAATTTTCACTGGCACAGTTTTCACAACACCTACAGTATAGATACTATCTTCCTTTTTATTCAATTTTAAATTACTTTTTGATAGCCAGTGGAGGTGGGAAGGTGAGGGGAGGGGGGAGAAAGCAACAAGCAAGTATTACAATTTTCTAGTATAGATTTAAGTCTTTTTATGTAATCTTATTCATATGTAAACCACATAAATGTAGAAAATAACTCTACCTGATCTCTAAACATGGTTTCTGTGTAGATTTGGGAACTGATTCTGGAAACACACAGGAATATTTGCTGGGTAAGATTATTGCCTCTGCTCAGACTAGACTAAAGCTACTCTTGTGTATGACTGTTGCCAGGATTAGACCCTTGAGATGCAGTAAGTTTATTTTTTGCATTGCTTATGTAATGACACAAATATTTCTGCATTCCCTGATTATTTTGCTTATGTTGCTTGATGCGTCTACATGTAGAATCTGCAGACTGCCATCACTGGCTGCTTGTAGTGTATTGGTTGGTGGGATTTAAAAGGTTTGGCACTTTTCAGGTAAAGCTTTATATTTCTTACAAAATCAACTGCTTAGTTCACTGAAGCATGGAAGCTAATTTTAAAGGTATTCAGTGATACATGTTTGGTAATTTGAGAGTTTTATTATTTTTCTAATAAAGCTACAGCATGGTAATTTGTATTACCAGTGGAAGAAGGATGTGTGAGTACCACTGACAACCATGTTTATATTTTAATTATTGTAAAATATTTTAAGTCTTGCTTTGTTGATTTAACTGAAATCCTTTTCTTTGTTGTCATTATGTGACTTTTGCATGCAATCCATGTGACTGTTTCTTCCCTTTTTATAAGCAGACCCATTTTTGTTTGTTTCATATCACCCCTTATTATTTTCATGCTTATTTTGTTCATATTTCAAAACTGTAATAAAATCCTTTATATAGACATTATACAGTCTGGAAGAAAAAAAAAGTCTCTTTCGCTGTATCTTTGGATAGAGATAGGCTCTACAGAGTAGAGCCAAAAGGAGGCTGTCGTGTATTAAGCAGGACATAGAATTTGTTTTTGGGTATGGAAGGGGCTGCAACTGTGTTGTGGGGAAGCCGTATGACTTGTCCAACTGAGTGTAATGCAGCAGCAAAAGCTGTGTGGGTAACGGGATATGCAGGCATGGAGCCTCCAAAAAAGCCAACCAAAAGAACAAAGGAAAACAACTCAAAACTTTGCGCAACTTAGATCTCCACTTTTTTTTTTTTTTTTTTTTTTCTGAAATCTTAGCAATCTGTTTGCTGTTTCTCCCTCTGCCTTTGTAGCCATGTAGTTGTATGTAAATTGCTGTTGCTTTACTTCAGCACAGCAGACAGTTTTCCTTGTTTTCCTGTATATCTCTTTTTTCTTTTTTTTTTTTTCAGAGACCATTTTTTCTCCTCCATGAACAAAACCAGATTGATCCAAGCAAGTTTGCTTTTAAATTTCCAGTTAACTTTTACATAAAGAATGGAGATATAGAGAAATTAAGGCTGTCTTTGTAGGAAGCATCTTTCCTCAAATGGCACAATAATTGTGTGCTCCCTGGCCCTATGGGAAAATGGAAAAGCTTTTCCTGTCCCTGGTGCTCTTCTATTTCAGTGGTGCTCTGTTGTCTGCTGGAGGCAGGTTTCAGGACCATCTCTCTTTTGAGGTTTGTGCTCTGCTACATTGTGGCCTCACATTCCTGGGTGCTTTCTGGAAGCAGCATGAAACAGGGATGGTTCAGGAGCAGCAACCCTGTTTTGGGAAGGGAGAGGAAGAAGGAGTTTAGGCAGATGAATAGAAACTGTTCTATCCCTCTCATTGTTAAGATCAGAGAGCAAATCTTGGCAACCAGTGATTTTAATGTAGCTCCAGCCAGTAGCTCTTCTAGCATGAGGTAGAGTTCAAAAACATATAGTTGTGGGATTTTTCAGTGAATTCATTATTTCTTGCACATTATGTTCACTGTTTCACCAGGGTACGTGTTTCCTTAAGTCTTTGCTTTAGTTCTAGTTCTTTCGGTTTAAATGGGGTCGGTAGGAATGCGAGATCTATGCATGGTTCCTATTTCATCCCCAGCTATCTCTTATGGTCTGGTCTTATATTTTTGAGTGAATCTCTTCCTTTCTCTTTACTACCTAACAGAATTCAACTGCTGTAAGATGTTTTGATCTTATGGGGTTCAGTGCTTTGCAGGAGGTGAAGAGCTTGGAAGAAGGAAGCAATGAGACAAGGGGAAATTGGTGCTGAGAAATTGAGCGGTTCGTGTTTGTTGATTCCATATAAGAGACCAAATAATTTGAATGGAGACCTTGAGGTAACCTATGTAAATGAAAAACTTGATAGGAAGGTTGCATTGTTCAGCTTTCACATTCACATTTATCAATCTAAGAGGCGCACTAGCAGGCTATGATTTTGTCAGTGCAAGACCATTTTTGTTGAAATATGTGTGCATTTGTTGGTTGTTCCTATTGAGTTTAGCATTTCAGAGTTCACATTCTAAAAGAGGTTTGTACTGAACACTGGATTATGACAAGCCTCTTTGCAGAAGTAATTATGTGATTTTCTTGTTCATGGACAGCAACAGAGATGCTTGGAATATCAAAGGATGCAAAAAAAAAATGCTTTCAAAATCACTTAATTGCCATTCCTAGCACATTAACACTACTTATTACAAATCAGATGGGAGTAGCAGGCAAATATTTAGATTATCAAAATGAGTTTTGCCTCATAGGCAGCAGTGCAGATTTATTATTATTATTATTATTATTTTATTTTTTTTATTTTTTGCAGGTACAGTATTACTTTGAAAAATGTTTGGTATTAGGAATTTATCAAGCTTGTTTTATTTGTATTATTTTGTTTTCACTGCACTTCAGTAGCATCATGTCCATGATTAGTACTTGCAGCAAGCTTTCTATTCTATTTCAATTCTGATGCTTTTCAGCACTGAATCAATGTTCTAAGAGGCAACTTTGGCAGCATTGTTTCTGTGAACATCAAGCTCTTGTTTATCATACAAGGGCTGCTCTGAAGGTGATATTTATGCTATGTCGTCCCAGGACATCAGAGGTGGATGTTGGTCATATGGCAGTAGAGGTTGAATACCTCAGTATTCCATTACATTTTGCTGCCTTCTGGCAGATGGCAACAGAGAGGCAGTCTGACACAGTGGTGTCTGACATGGAGGTGCAGATGAAGCAAAACTGTGTCATTGAATCTCTCCATGCAGAAAAAAATGGCACCCATTAACATTCATTGACATTTGCTGAATGGTTGTGGAGACCAAACAGTGGATGTTAGCACAGTGAAGCAGTGGATGGTGTGCTTCAGCAGTGGCTATAGTGACATGAAAGACAAGCTATGATCTGGATGGCCATGCACAGGTGTCATGCCATGAAATGAAGCATCTCAATCAGCTCATCCGTGTGAATCAGAGTTTTGCAACCAGGAAACTGTGTACAGAGCTGAATTTTGTTTTCAGTGTGTTGGGTTCAGTGATGGTGATGTTGGAATATCACAAAGTTCCCACTAGATGGGTCCCACAAATGCTTACACAAGAACAGAAAGAACACTGTATCTAAGTTTGTCAGGACCTATCGGACCAATATAAAGCTGAGGGTGATGGTTTGCTGGATGGTATTGCATTGTTACCTGTGATGAGCCATTGTTGTCACTGCTACAAGCCACAGTCAAAATAGCAGTCCATGGAGTGGTGATATGTGAATACCACAATGAAGAAAAAGTTCCAAAAAAAGTGATGTACGCTGTCTTTTGGGGTGGGAAAGGGGTTATCCTTTTTGATGTCTTAGAACCCAGACAAACCATGAACTCTGACCACAACATTGTGACACTGACTGAGCTGAAGGCTTGAATTTCTACAGCCAGCCTAGAGAAGAGAGCAACCTTTATCTTGCTACACAATAACAGCAGCCCCACACCATTCTGAAGGCTATGAAACACACTGCCAACTTTGTCTGGATAGTCCTACCACACTCACTACATAGCCACATCTGTTCAGGCCAATTAAAAATGGACTGCATGGGCAACATTTTCCTAGCAGTTATGCTATCATAGCAGCTGTGAAGCTGTGTTCTTTCTACCTAGCAGAAATTCCCACTTCTCTGCTCTGTTAGCTAAATGTAGATCTTTAAGCCATCATAGGAGAATATATGCATACAGTAGCAGTCCAATTAGCTTATTCCTTCTCAGTGCCACAGTTGGAGATGAGAGAAACCAAATGGATTGTGTCTGCAAAAGGAAGGATAGGGTTAAGTAACTGGATCAGTTCTGCATCCTCAGGATCCTTGTTAGCAAATAGAATGTGAATGGTCCTTCTCTACAATTCCCAGTGTCTGTAGCACTTTAGAAAACTTTGACAGGAAATGAAATTTAGCCATAAAAGTGAAATCAAGCTAGTGCTCAACAAACTTGGGGTGGCAAAATGACAAAATATTTAAAACTTCTTTACTTGTGACTTATATTTTTGCAGAAACTGACAATATCTTTACATACAAAAGAAATATTTTATTTCAAGAAAGAAAAATACAGAAACAGATAAAAATAGATTTCAAGGACTTCAGTCGTTGTTTTGGGTCACGTCAATGCATTTGGTAGACCTCTTTTGTTCTATGATGAGGTAATGATTTCTTTGTTGGTGTCTTCTCTAAATGTAAGTGTTGATTTTTTTTCACATTTGAAGAACAACCATTATGATTACACTTGAATTTGTACTTCCAGGTTGAACTCTACTTCCACCAGAGAGCTGGCTATATAACCTGATTATTTAGGTGATCATCAGAGTACATTAGTACAGTTGTAATTAAAAGTGGTGTTTTGCTCTAAATTGAACGGTAGACTGCTAGAGTAGGATTATTGGATCTGTTGGCCCTTCAGCTGTTTTGAATTCACCGCACTTGGACCCACTGGAGGTGATTCATGCTGACAGATTTTAGACTTGCTCCAAAAGGCTTCATAGACACCCACCATACTTGGATTAAAGTGATAAAGCTTTATGAAACATATAATGACTCAATGTAGGAAGGCAGAACACAACACCAGAAAAACAGATAGTTTTGTACTTATCATGTTTAATTCCATCATTTTGAGAAATAAAGTGTAATAAATAGAAGCCATTGTAGCAACACTAATTAGAACTCTCTGATTTGTCCATACTTGTATGGATATAAGAATTCATTATTACTCTGGAAGTTATTTCTGTAGCCTACAAATTGCATGATCCCATGGTTTGGTTTGCTTCCCTTAAGGCTCAGCTCTGATTTAGATTAATGATTGACAGTGTCTGTGCTGTTCTACTTGCTTTTCATACACCTCTGAGCATGGCCTTGCCTCATGGTGCCTGAACTCTGGACTGTAGCTAGTTTGCTATAGAAATAAGCTTCATTTAAGCTAAACTCTTTACCACATCTTCCAAGAGCCTTCTGACAAGGTACTATAGGAGTACTGCAACACAGAGATGCTAGCTTTAGCAGGAGGGTTGGACTAGATGATCTCCAGAGGTCCCTTCCAGCCCCTACAATTCTGTGGTTCCGAGAAATTTCACTGCTTATGTTACTCTAGGGTAGGCACCAGTATGAAAGCTATATCAAAACTGTTTTTCTTAGGCAGTATAGGCATAGCCTTTCAAGCCAAAGGCAGGACATTTTTACAATGCACTTTCAGCTACAGTTTTGTGCTAAAACTTATATATTCTTTGCAAATCCTGTTTTTTAAGTTATGTGGCTGTAGGCCAAATCCAAAGGCAGGTCCTAAATTGGTGAATGCTTCTACGAAAAAAAATGCAAATTAGAGAGGGAAAAAATGTAGAATGTTACAGATGGTCTTCAAAAATTCTGTTGTTTTTCTTTTGCCATGTTTATAGTGGAAGATTGCATGCTGATAGAACCACCCTCTTTAGTATCTGAGTAATCTGTGTTGAATTCTAAATTGTGTTATTATTTGGCAGCGGCCCAGACAGAAAAATTGTTGCAAGGGACTGCATATCCTAATTAATTAGCCAATATATACAGAGTACCTGGACTGAAAATGTTTCCAGCTATAGTCTTGGAAATAAATATTTGTACTGACATTTTGTTGTCTTTTAGCTTTGAAAACAAGAGCCATAATTTTATGGCCATGGAAATGCTTGCCATGAACATTTAGTGCTGAGAATTTCCTTTCAAAATTGGGAAATCTGCTGCGTTTCAATTTGTTCCTGTTGAGTCTAGATGCAAATGTTGTAGTAAAAGGTAAACACAACCAATGAGGCACTGGAGTGACTCTGTCTAGTCTTACAGCTTCAGGAGCAGTAGGGAAAAACAAGACTGTAATCAGAGGGCAAAGTGTGACCCTTTGTCCTGACAGACTGGCGTTCAGAAAACCTGCAGGGACTATTGCCAGGTGTTTTGTGGTTGAATTGCTGTTGTTTCATGGATAGGAGCCCTGTGGAAAGTGTTTTAAACAAATTACAGCTTGGTGTTCAGTGCTGCTTCCCTTGCTGTTGTGAGTCCAAACAGGGCTGCCTTGGTGGCCCTACTCAGAACTTGTGGAGCTTCTCAGCCCAGTAGCTACCTGTAGAGTATGGAAGACCAATTAGCCTGAAGGATCCTCAGGAAAAATTAAATTGGAAGTAAAGGTGAAAGTATAAGAAAAAATGATGGCCTTCTGTGTATTCCTGTAGCTCAGTTATCCTTCAGCCATAGAGGCCTGTTTAAGACCCCACTTATATCTCTTCAGAACTGGATTGATGTACAAAGCCTTCGTCGTTCAGCTGAATTGTTCTCTTTGTGTTCCCAAAAGACTGTTTGCATTTGTAACTTTGTTCAAAAACATACTGAAAATGAGTGGAAAGACCTCATAACAGAGAATGCCTCTGTTATCAGGCATCTTTCGTTTCACCAGTGGGTAACGGAGCTGTGCTGCCTTTCATGCTGTCTCAGCTCTTGTTGGTAATCAGGCGGGTTTGATGCTGCAGGATAGTGTAAAAGTCAATAAAAGGAAGCACATGAAATTAATTGATACTGTTGTAACATCCATAACAGAATACACTTTCTGCATATCATGTAATCTCTGAGTGGTAACAGGGATGGCTTTAACATTGATTCAAAGATTTGATTTTCTAAGCACGGCTCTTTAGGGCATTTGTTTTTCAGTGTCAATTACTCTAAGAACGTAAAACTGAATGATAATTTCTTTACATGGTGAATATTTCAAACTTGCTATAGTTCAGCCATCATTATTCTTCATTATATTTTCACACGTAGTGCTATCTCTACAATATTCTTCTAATTTAGATCACTGAATACAAGTTATTTATGATTTCAAATAAAATCTTTTAGTAAGTCAGTCTGTCAGTAGACCAGTCTTTTGGAAAAATGAAAAGTGCAGTGGAAAGAGAGTCTACATTTATCTTTATTACATCTTTATTGCATGTAGTTTATAGACAATGGTATTTGTGTCTGTGTGTGTGACTGAGGAAAGGAAAAAAAAATGTCACTGTGCAGTGACATTTTCTTAAAAGTGCTTACAAATACACATACACAAAAAAAAGAGGAAATTATTTGGAATTTAACAAGGCTATAACTATTTTAAATTAGTAAGAATTCTAACAGAGTAAATTTAGCTGGACATTAATTTGGGAAATCCAGTTTTGGGAACTGGAACTGCTTGCTCCCTCTTTATCTACATCACAGAAAGGAGCAAAAGGAAAGAGCTAGCCAAAAACAAAAAAAACAAACAAACAAACAAAAAAAAAAAACAAAAAAAAACACAAAAAAACTAAGTACTATAAAGTACTGTAAGAAATAGAGGAAGAAAATAAGGTACTAAAGTCACCATACATTTCACAGGCAAACACCATGTATAAAGGAGCTATACATGTTGCTCCAATCATAATGCTTCCTATTTATTTCCAAGGAAGTTACAACAGGCACAAAGATCACAAGAACACTATTCAATAAAGCAAATTATCAGCTACAAAACACTATTTTTCAATTTAGTCACCACCATTAGCTATGTATTTTCAATAATGATGAACAAGAGCCTGCAAGCTGCTCTCGTAAAAATCTGAACCAGTGGAGGTGACCCTCTGTCACTGTTGCCACTCCTGAAATGCAGCACCCACACCCTTGCTGTGTTCACATCCACTGCTTGGTCTCTGTAAACCTTCAAAAAGCATTCATGAATGCCATTTGGGTGCCATTTTTCCCCATGGAAGTATTCAGTCCCATACCTTTGTTTCATCTGCACTTCCATGTCGGACGCAATTTAGTCAGACAGCCCCGTTGTTGCCATCTGTCACGGAACAACAAAATGTAATGGAAAAGTAGTGGGAAGGTTAAAACTTTACTGCCATACCACCAATGTCAGCCTCTGATATCACTGGCTGACACAATAAAATAAGAAGCATTCATTACATTCAGAACAGCCCTCATAAAATGAGATGTTTTAAGATCAGCTAGTTTGCAGAGAGGATGCCGTTTCAGTGGAGCAAAACCAAATGAAAACTAGGAACTTCAGATTGAATCTGAGATTATTCACCACTGAAGCCCACATAGAGAGCATAATCCCAGCTGCAACAACGCTCAGACCCTGTTGAGGGTCTGAGAGCATCCATGGTACACCCTTTGTATCACATGCTATGGATATGTCTGTGCTTAATGTGCACCAATACTTTTATTGTGCTAGTGGTGCCTGGGATTGGAAATATGGTGATTCTTGAAAGCAGAGATCTGTGTTACTCCAGTACTACGTTTCTATTTTTTGTGTGTGTGTTCATTTTGTCTTTGAGAGTGAGGGGATCGAGGATTTAATGGTTCACAGTGGAAATACTTATATGCATATTTCATGCAGCAAATCGTTCTGTCTCTATGATTTTATAATGCAGACAGAAGAGCCCAACCTACTGAATTATGGATATCGTGTGTTACCCTTCACCTAAGCACGTTACACTAAGCCAAGCTCGGCAAAACTAGGCCTTTACTGTTGCCAACTTAAAGTCTAGTGGATTTCCATTCTGAAATATTGTTAGAGACTTCATATTTGAGTATCAGCAAATTAATTTGATAACCGAAGACTTCTGCTGAGGGAGGGTTTTTTTTTCATCTGATCTGATATGCGCTCACTTTCTCTGTCATCCAGTTTTCATTGGTATAAAATTCTAATGCGGGAATGGGGATTGCTCTAAGACCACAATTAGATTTTAAATGGTAATATCTCTCAACAGCCTTCGGGCAGTAGTCTTGAGTGGACTTGAATGGACTTCTTTCCAATAGATTTAAATTAATGATGCAGGGGAGAACAGTATAATCTGTCCTCAGGAAAGTTTTTATACACTTCCTTCTTTCATTTGCATATTTAAACAAAATGCTCTCACCTTGGCATACAGAAAGTGGATTAGCAAATGTCTCTCCACCAGAAAACACAACTTTGCCTGTGTAGGTGCTTTTAATTTAATTCATGTCTGTGTCTGAAGATCTTGAAAGGGGCAGAGTTCATTTTTTGCAAATACATTCCTAAAGCAAAGATAGAAGAAGAGCTTTCTTGTTAGAAAAATATGCATACATTCATCTCAAAACGTTGATAGAAATGTTTCTGAAAACGGTAGGCACAGCATTGTTTGTAGCAAGGCTGTACTTTGAGCATTGACTGCTGGATATTAATTGCAAGTTTCGGAGCCAGTGAAGATGGATTGTTTTCAAACATAAACAAGCAAGTCTTATATTTAACTCATCATTTTAAGACCAGTAATTTGTAAAAATACAGAAAAAGAAAATGTAAGTTCATTATTTAAGTAGAGTTACAGCAGCTATTGGAGAGGTGTTCACCTACATAGCCTCTTCTCCATTAGGAAAGCTTTAAATTATAGGCATTTAACTCCATGTTTTTGTCTTAATTTAATGCAGAATTTCATGCCAAATTTCCTGGGGGCTTTTTTGTTTTGATTTTGGCATGTTTTTTTAATATACAGTTTTTGGATATAATTGTTTGGAAACCAAAGCAAAAGTAGTTTGGACTTTGCCAGCATTAAATAAATCTTTTGCTTGGAGCATTTAAGGCAATTTATCATTTCTGTTGTTCGAATTTTGATTTTTTGATTTTGTGATTTTAAAAGTGTTACCATGTGACATAATTCTGGAGAAAATTATTAAAAGAATGTATCAGTGTTACTTCTGGCTTAAAACAAACAATCAAACAACAGCAACAACAAAACAAACAAATTTTAAGGTTAGTTTAGATGTGCATTAAATTAGTTGCAAATGTATATATTTATGCTACTAGTGAATAGCTTAGCTCTTCTGAGGACCCATCTAGAGCATCCAGGCCTGGGGCCCCCTGCACAAGAAAGTTGTAGAATCCTTGGAATAGGTCCAGAGAAGGGCCACTAAGATGATCAGAGGGCTGGAGCACCGCTCCTATGAAGAAAGGTTGAGGGAACTAGGCTTGTTTAGCTTAGAGAATAGAGGAGACCTCTGAGGAGACCTCAGTGTGGCCTGCCAATAATTGAAGGGAGCATATAAACAGGAGGGGCAACAGCTGTTTAAACGGGTGGATTGTGGTAGGACAAGGGGGAATGGTTTTAAATTAAAGCAGGGGAGGTCTAGGTTTGATATTAGGAGGAAGTTTTTCACACAGAGGGTGGTGACACGCTGGAACAGGTTGCCCAAGGAGGTTGTGGATGCTCTATCCCTGGAGGCATTCAAGGCCAGGCTGGATGTGGCTCTGGGCAGCCTGGTCTGGTGGTTGGCAACCCTGCACACAGAAATGGGTTTGCAACTAGATAATCTTGGAGGTCCTGTTCAACCCAGGCCATTCTGTGATTAATGAATGTTTTCCACCACTGTTACATTTTAAGTAAACCGATTCTGTGTGAAGTCACCTTTACCATATTGAAAAGTAAAATATGCCTGATATTAACTGTAACTCACTGTTGCAATTTTCTCATGTTTTCTTTTCCGTAGTAACTTAGATATGAGGATTTAACAGTACTCTTTCAAATAAAATGTACTGCATACATGCTTCTGAGAAGTTAGCTTGTCATAAAATATGAACCTAAAGAAACGGTAAAATGCTTTCAAATAGGTCCTGCAGAAGTTATGGGAGCTTCAGAGATACATAAATGTATAAATTTTCTCACTTTCCTGCACTGGAATAAAAGGTTTTATTTGTTCTGACTGTAAGTGTAGACATTGTTCTAAAGGAATTAAAGAAAAATTATCTCCTCACAATCAACTTGGGACTCGTAACTGGAAAATGAATAGAAATTGTCTTTGCTTTGAATAGATTAGAAACTCCATCTGAAAGTAAAGACATTAATCCCAATTGGTATCATTTTTATTCTGAAATTTCACAGTTTATTTATATGCATTACAAATTTCTACTTTACACTGCTAAATCTCTTGCTCTTTTCTGAGGTTTTGTTTTTTTTTTTTTGATTTTGGTTTGATGTTTTTTTTTAGTATGCTTTTTTTTTTTTTTTTTCCAAATGAACCCAATTATCATAAAATACAGCAAATGAGCTTACCTTGATTCTGTGAATTTTCTCAGATTCAAACACTGAGAATTTTATCTGATTGCCTGACCAGCTGAAATTTTCATTCCTGGAAGAATTACAAACCACTGATCTGAAAGTGTTGTGAACATTGAAGTCCAAATCAAATCAAATTTATAATTTATAAATTAAATATGTGAAAGATATAGATCTGTCCTACAATTCATCCTGCAAGGGATTAAAAATAATTGTGTTCTTATCTGCTAGATTGTTTTCTGTTATGGAATCTGACAATAATGGAATCACTTTACCCCTATAAACTTAACAGCTATATCTGAAAAGGTTATCTCATTTATCTGAAAAGTACAAATTGAAGATTAGGACACAAAAGCTATTATATAGAAAATAAACTATTTTTCAAAGTCTCTGGCCTCTGCTGCAAAAGCATTACTGGTTTATAGTATTTTAATACATACATACATATATATATATATATACATATATATATATATATACATATATATATTACTTTCAGAACAGCTCTCATATATAAACATGCTGCCTACTTTGTTATGTTGGCCCGATGTCAGAGGTGGATGTTGGTGGTATGGCAGTAGAAGTTGAGCCTTCCCATCACTTTTCCATTACATTTTGCTGCCATGTGACAGATGGCAACAATGGGGCTCTCTGACTAAATTGCGTCCGATATGGAAGTGCAGATGAAACAAAGGTGTGGAACTGAATACTTCCATGGGGAAAAATGGCACCCAAATGGCATTCATGAATGCTTTTTGAAGGTTTACAGAGACCAAGCAGTGGATGTGAACACAGCAAGGGTGTGGGTGCTGCATTTCAGGAGTGGCAACAGTGACAGAGGGTCACCTCCACTGGTTCAGATTTTTACGAGAGCAGCTTGCAGGCTCTTGTTCATCATTATTGAAAATGCATAGCAGATGATGGTGACTAAATTGAAAAATAGTGTTTTGTAGCTGATAATTTGTTCTATCGTGAATGCTGTTGTGTTCTTCATACTTGTAGCTTCCTCGGAAATAAATAGGAAGCATTACTCTTGGAGTGACCCAAGTGTATGTGTATACATATACAAATATATATACATACATATACAAGTGTGTGTATACACACATATAGATATAAAATATAATATGCGTAAATATTTTCAAAAATACACACAGACCTACATATATAAAACTGAAGTACCTATCTAATCATACTTTGTTGATTGTAGTATTTTACTTGTAGTAATTCTGGAAAGTTTCTTGAGGGATACTTCTTTGGAAAATCTAATATTTCACAGTGGCAGCTCTGAAGACTTTGTAATACTTGATATTCTACCATGAAATGTAGACCAAACCTCACTAATATTTTCATGACAATAAAGCAGAGTGTTCATATCTCTGCTGTTCTGCTGATAAAGGTGATGTTCCACTGTGTATCTCCTCTTGAGGCAGAACAAGGTGTTGCAAAAAGCTTTGCCTTCTCTGCCACATTTTCATTTTTTTCTGTTTATTTCATCTTGACAGCCTTTTTGTGAGTTCTCTAAGCAGTTCAAGTACATGGGTTAGAAGTTTTTGGGTTAATCCCATTGTGCCTCCATTATTCTGACACTCAAAGAAAGGCATTTAACTTTCTGAGTTAATCTATCATCAGAGAAGATCTGAGTTATTTAATTTTGGTTTTGATTTTGTGCACCAACATGTGGCCACTCTGGAAGCTCTTTCTATATCCTCTTCTGTGACAAGGTAACTAACAGGGATATACTCATGGATACAGTCTCATGGATCACGAGTGCTCCCCAGTTCCCATGCCAAACATGCAGACATGGCACTACTATAGCCATACAACCGTGACTTTAGAATTCTGAAAAGTCATCAAAAATGAGTTTTCAATCCTCTCTTTGAAACTGTATTCCTACTTGCTTTCCTTTTGTGTTTGTAACAGTTGCATTTTGAAGTATAATGGTGGTTCTGGCATACTTTATAAAGATCTTGTGGAGAATAATCCTAAATATAAAGAAGTAAATAAATAAAGCTGCTGAAGATGAACGATGAATCTCAGAAACCTCAGAGCTTCTACAGGTGTAAGAGTTGCTGACATACTGTCAAGCCGGATATCAGAGAAACATGTTGCCTACTAAATGGAGATAGTGAAAAAGGCAGAGTTCTTTCATATTGATAAGAAAAATCTTCAAGTTGTGTCATCAAAATGAAGGAAATAAAGAAGAATTCCCAGTTCCAGTGAATTCATTTTATAAAAGAACATACAGATTGAACAAGGATTTGGATTTTGCATATATGAGAAAGCTGATAGATGTGTAAAATTAGTTGATTTTGTTTCCTTTGCATTTTAAAATAAGCTTTCATAAGAGTTGCCACATGTAAATTCAAGAAAGATCAAAGAAAGGGAAAAAAAAAAGGGGGGGAATGCAGAAAAAAATGAAAAAGTATTTCTTTATAAGCTGCTAGAGAAGTAGAGTGATGGAGTGGGTATTCAAGAAAAGCATCAATTTGCAGAATAGTAGCTAATCAGGCAGGAAGGATAAGATTATGGATGATTAGGGACCTAGGCAAAAGCTGCTTATGTCTCTGAAGAAAAAAACTAGAGAACAGATGTAGTTTATAACCACGTCTTCAACCACTGTATCTGACACAAGGTAGCAAGACTGTAAGTAGGGAGAGTGCATCATGATGGTCTGAACATGATATGGGTATGGGAGAGAAAGGAGCAGAGATCTGCTGGAAGCTTTGAACTGTGAAGCTGCTTCAAGTTGGGCCAAACCCTAGTCTTATCTGTTTTAGAGCTATACAAAGGCAGCTGGGTACCAGTTTTGCTCTTGGAGGCAGAAAATTGACTGGATGATCCTTATGGGTCCCTTCCCAATGTGGAATATTCTGTGATTCTGTGAAATGTGGAGAAGATTGCAAATGTGGGATGGATATGCCTCCCTGTCCTACCTACTTTACCAGCCCTGGTTGTAGTTAACCTTACCCCGTGTCTCCCACTATACTTTTATTTATTTATTTTTTGCCTTGCTCTATCTATGGCTTCTTTTCATTCTTAGGATAACATCAACAAGGACAGTCTCTGAAGCAGCAGAATTCAATGCTGCCTTCATCTGGGTCTCACAGCATGAAAGCACATAGAGAAAAAATGATTTGGAATGAATTATGGAATGGGAAAAAGTTGAAAATGGTTCTGTAAGATTGGAGATAGTCACTTTAAAATGAGGAAAAGCCCTGCCTAGGGATGGAGAAGAAACATATGCTTCAGGCAAAGTATTTTTGCTCTGCAAGACTAAATATTCCACTTGAATCTTTCAAACACAGGTTTTACAGCACTGTTTGCTTTGAAAGCTCAGATGGAAATTGATAAACATATTTTGGAAGTCCTTTTGTGAATACAGATCTCCTCCAAAAGTTACATGTATGATTTCTAGTTTGTGTGCAGTGTAACCTGAGTTATAGTCTGTCACAGAAGAATGCAAATTGTTAACAGTTATGAGATATTGTTGCCTATTCCTTAAACGTTCTTTAAACAGATGTATAAATACATTTATGCTGTCTCACTTTTTAAAATATATTCCCTAGTGTCTTTAGTATAAATAGGGCTAATTTTCTGTTGAAAAGACGCCTTCTTAGCATTTAGTATTCTTCTTCCTCCTTTACCAACAAAATGAGCCAGTATTTAGAAATTCCAATGAAATTTTGTATGGTTTTTAAACCTTACTTATTGCAGCTTTAGATCAAGATGAAAGTGAAAGCAAGAGTACATCTGTTGAGAGTGGGCACAAGTGAAATTAGTCAGATAGCACTTAGATTTCAGCAAAAGGAATGAGGTAAAATGAAAAGTTTTCTATAGTTAACACTTCTGTTGTAAAATGAAATGTTTATGTTTTTCTGAAGTTACAACCTGCTTCTTTTCCTGCTTAATCTAAATTATGCTACTGATGCATTTTTTTTTTTCTTTTCCTGCAGTGACTCTTCAAATCATCAATTCCTACTATCTCTGGTACATCAGCAATATTACAATGAGTCACTGTTCTCACCAGTCATCTCACCTTTGGCTTGTGTTCAATATCCGGCTTTTCCAAGTCTGAAAGTTTCATGTTCTTTTTCTTTGCTTCTAATTCAACACACATTGTGTATAATTGCAGGGTAGAGTGATGATTACACTCCAAAGAATTACAATCAAACTTGGCTTGTTAGTGTATAAAGCTCTGGCTGTTAATCACAATCATTTAAGCAGTAGCTAACCCTCACTAAAACACAGATGGCATTTTGTTAGCAATCAAGCTATCCAACTCAGACACTGTAGATGTATTCCAGAGAGGACTTTGTTATGCTTCTCAATACTGCTTCTCTTCTGTAACGCTGAGCAGTGTCTGCTGGGTTTGATACCCTCTCAGACTCTTAGGATGAGAACATGAATACTGTACAGCTGTAACAGCTCGTGCAAATAAAAATGCATAATTTTTTTCCACTGAAAAAGAAGAATTTAACCATACAATCAGAGTGAATACATAAAGGAAATCTATGAAGGAAGAAAAGTAAAAATAAAAAATAATAAATAAATAAATAAATAAGAATCCGCACTATTTAAGCAAGAGGAGAGGAAGTTATTAAAATTAGTACTTAATATATGCATATCTGTACTGAGAAAGCCTTCACAAGCTTGATCAGTAATGGCAATTTGAGATGGTCCCACGTTTGCTAACTGTGAGTCTGAAGGTCTGGTGATTTTCAGTACACTACAAATTTAAAAGAAAACTATTTTTTCAAGTGGTAGTGATCTAAATAAAATCTGAAATGCTGTGTATCAAAGTGAACAACAAATCATAACATCAGTGTTGTATCCATTCCATAGATTCAGCTGCTTAGTGTGAGTGGGCAAATATTTGGATTGACATCTAGACTCAGATGCATTCTTTCGCTATTGACCAGACATGTTTTTGAGTAGGTGGTATCTCTGCTGCAAGAACAGGAGGAAGTCAAATTCAGATGAATGACTTCATCATTTGCTATTTCAGGGGGATCATTTGTATGACCTAAAATATAATGAAGCTTAAGGAAAAGTGTTGTCATTCTCTCCTTACTAGCCCTTTTCAAAAATATTATTCATGTCAATGAAAAAAAAAATCTTTACTAGGATTTCATATTTTAGAAAAAGTGTTTTATAGGGATAAGTTATTTGCAGAGGTTGAAAGATCAAACGCAAAATTCCACCTGTTTCCACTTTAAATTTTGGATAAATGTGAGTTATACATCATGAACTTTATATGGACAAGCACTAAAAGAAATACTTGTCAGTTCTGCAATTGCAGTTTCTTGGGTTTGCTGCATAGAAAGATTTGCTCTCTTTTTGTTCTGGAGTGCCATCTGCACAGCAAAGAATCACATCTACTGAGAAACTATGGCTCCTGGTCTCACATCATATGACAATTCCATGACAGTAGAAAAAGAGAAAAAGTTGTCACAGAGGCCTTTCTGAGGAAATGCCTTGTACAGCAACACTACATATTTTTGGTTCAGGGAGTTTTGTCTCAGTGCTGTAGCACTGTACAATCCACATAAACATCCTTGTGTTGCTTCTCAGGACTTATGTGCTTTCACGTTTTTCCTGAGCATGGAGCATCAGAAGTGCACTTTAAATTAATTTCTCAAATACTGTTGTGCCTACATAGATATCTAAAAGGAGTATATTCTATGTCATACACAGCAGCTTTTCCACTTCGAGTAGGCATGTTATTTCTCTGAGGTTCTCAATGAGTTTTTCTCATTTTCTTTAATCTGAAATAAGGATTGATTTAAATATAATATGATTTCAGTCTGGCATTCTACTACCACTCAGAACGATAGTATGTCTTGTATAACCTTAGCAATCAAGGAACTGAGGTTTTGAGACAGATTCTGACCTTCTTGTAACGTGGGTTTCTACATCAAACAGATTGAAATTCACTTTATTCATACAGTAGCAAGTTTAATGTCAAGTGCTTGAATGAAAATTGAATTAATTTGTTGCTTTCATTAATTGACCTTCTTTGATTTTCAAACTTTACATGTTTGTTTAATCTTAATACCTTTTGATTTATTCATGAAATGTTGCTCTTCTGTGCTTTGTAATAATCTCTGTCTATTCAAGCATTTTTAATGTGATATTCTCCATCCCAAGTTTTTAATGAGATTTTTTATGTATGTATTTTTTAAATAAAAATCATGGAGGTTTTTTCTTTTTTTTTGTATTCATTAACTGAATATTAGAAAGCATGCCTGGTTAGGAAAATCTCATCAATTTAAGGTTCCAGAATAGGTCACCAAGTGTCACTCCAATAAAAAATGAAATTTGCATGCAATGCTTCGTTTGCAAGGAGTGCTTGTTTATCTTCTCTGGCATTTATTACAGTGATCAAGCAACTGAAATAATCTACATATTATGCAAACCAGTCCTTTTCCCAAGAAAGTTTTCAGGCTTTTTATATTAAGCAGAATAATTAATTGTAAGCCTTTTTATAACCGCATGATAAAAAAAATTGGATCTTTTCACAAGAAATTTTTCTTAGTTCTGATATTATGGGCTATGTCACAGTCTGTTCTACTGTGAGTGTGTTTAACAGTATGAAGGACTGCTTTATTTGCTTCCTGGCTAATTGGATTAGTGCCTATTCTACCAGTATAACCACTAAGATGAACAAAAACATTGGATATAGAAAATGGAGATTTCACAATGAAATAAATTCTTGTCTGAGGAGAATTTCAACAGGAGAGGTTAAAACAGATGGGAAAATAAAGTTAACAGTACCTGTATCTTTATAAACAGGAACATTAAGATATTGAGGGAGGAAATGATTGTTTGCAGAAAATTGTTGAAAATCACAGTCTATAAACTTCTAAAAGGCTCTTTGTATTCTTGATTTGGGAACATCTATTGAGAAAATGTTTCTTCTCAGATAAAATTATTAGTTTTATCTTTTATCTTTATAAAAACAAAAACCACTAGCCTATCAGAAGTTAACAGTTCCCAAACTGAGCTTTTTGCTGTGTGTGTTTAGGTGGTGGAAAGTGTTTTGGGTAACCTTTCTAGAATCAGGCTCCTTTTTGTATTGTGCTTGATGAAAAATTATTTCTACATGAGAACTGTGAATGATGGTGGAAGGTCTTACATAACAGAAGGAAACTTTGCAAAGAAACGGTCCTTTACTATTGTAAAAAGACACTTTTAAACAAAATGCAGAATTTCTGTGGCTTTTAATTACACCCTGGGAAAGGACAACCTTTTTGAAATGGAACTTTAGCAAGTACTGAAGAGCTCACTGTCAATCCATTTAGTCTGCTTTACTTCTCTATGAAGAGGGAGACTCTCCTCTAGAGAGCAATTCAGAGCACCAGAATTGAGCTTCGGCCCAGACTGACTGCAGAGCTTGGAGAGGCAGTTAAGTATGCAAGATGTGGGTAGTGGGAGCAGGCACGTTTCTGCCTATTGTGCAAAGAATAAATGGACTAAATGGACTAAATGGAAAATATTCCCTTTTGGTTCTCAACACTCCTCCTTAAGCTAACAGGACTATTTGTCAGAATAGGCACTACTTGCATGAATTTTGCCAGTGTCACCCATCATTCAGAAGTACATGTTTGGCAGATCAATGACTATTTCATGAAAGCATCTTTTCTAAGAGCTTTTACATGATTGAAAGCACAAATTGCACTTTGAAAATAACAAATTGTACAGTTAGTGTCCTGTCACTGTTGTGTCATTCACCATTCCTTCAATTGTTATAACCTCTCCTTGTGTCTTATCTGAAATGAGATCATAAATTCTCCAAGGAAAGGTCTGGACTGTCTTAAAATAGCACTTAGACAGTGATTAGCACTCAGGGGGACTGAACTTCAATGGAGTTTTCTGATCTTGCCATAACAATAAATAATCATGAAAGTATGGAAAATAGATCCAGATGGCATTTTGAGATCATATAATCTGTTCCCATACACTGAAACAGGGTTAAAGTATATTTGTCGAGAATTACATTGGTATATGTCTAATCTTAAAGACCTCCAGTGGTAGAGATCCCACAATCTCACAAGACAGGTATGTCCCAGTGCTTTAGTGCACATTTACATCATTTCACTATAAATTTTTACTGATAATTTGCATTCCTTGCTGTAATTTAACCTTAAGTTTCTTATCATTTCCAGGGATCTGGAGATTATATTATTTCCTTTTGTAGCAGATACCTTTTATGTAATTGAAGTTGTTTCCCACTTGGTTATTTTCACTTGGTTGTGAATTAACTCCAAATAGCAAATCAAAGCAACTGGGTACTTTAAAAATATTAATCAATAAAATAGACAATGAGGGGAGATAAATAAGTTTGAAGTAAAGGCAGGGTAAAGAAAGCAGAAGAGACACTGATCTTCCTTCCAACCCAGTAAAATTCAGAGTCACAAACAGTGTGGATAATTGTTTCACTTGCATATTTATAACAGGAGGTGCTTGACAGTGTTTCATGAACCACAGAGGATATTACGGGCATGGTCTCAAGGGCTTTAGAACTAATGTGGATGTTTCCACTTCATTACTTTCAATGGACAACAGTCTTATCTGTCTGCATTAATGAATGGATACCCCTCAGGAAGACTTGCTACTGGTTATATTCTAATGATTACATAATTAGAGTGCAGAAATAGAAGTGGGTGAGGGGACTGCCCATAGCCATGACCCCTGGGCTCTTTGGTTTGACTGTGCACAAATCTGGGTTTATTGAAGCATGGAAAGATAAACTGTATGGTGTTAGAGAAAGCATCAGAGTGATAAAAATCATTACCTCTTTGTCTGGAATACACCCTTCAGTTTAGATTTTGAAAGAAACAGAAATTTTTGGATGCTTATTTTTCAACAACATGGTCATTCTCTGTGATGTCTGAAATGTAGGTTGGGGATCAGTGCGCAAAGTTGCATGAGTAGCTGCAACATTAAAAATGAGTTATTCCTGTTGGAAATATCCAAATAATTTTGTCAGGACAGTATCTCTGATAAAAGCAGATTTTATTCGTGACTGCAATGGTGGGTGCCCCACAAGCAGGAGAGTGCACTCACGGACACAGTATGACAGCTTTTGTACCTTGTTCCCCCCCCCTTGCTTTTCCTTCTCCCCTGTTTCCCTATTGGCTGGGTTCTCCAGGTTCACAATCTTATCAAAGGGTTTACATTTGTTAATTACTTGTTAATTCGTGTGTTATCTGGTGTCAGTCAGTAGCTGTCCTGTTGTTTCCAAGATGTCTTAGTACTCTTCTTGTTCATATTGATGTGGTTATTTTCTTCAGAGCCTTTGTTAAACAAAGAGTGGGGAGGGGTGCCAGATCTTCCTCAATACCTTCTTCAGGCACTCCCTATATATTTTCATGCTGGCTATACAAAAGTTGTTACTAGCTTATATAGGTATGTTGTTAATTATTTAACTTCTCTTTTAATTCTCTATTACTCAGGTCCTGTCTATCCAACACCAAAAGCTAGTAGTTTTCCAACATCAAGGGGTTTCTGATTTGTAAAGGTATTTATTACATCTAGCTTGCCTTTAACAAAGGCCCAGAAGTTTTTCAGGTGGCTGGGCAGACAAGAGCTTCAGTCTTTGTGCTTTTAACTTACTCTATCTACCTAATCTCTATGGATATATATATCTGTATATATTACTTTATTTATATACTTTATACTTTATATATACTTTATATTGAGTATGCGTTGCTGGCGAAGGTTTATCTAGAGGATAAACAGTGAAAATTATCAGATAACCCCAGATAAAGTAGAAAGACCCCTGAAAAGAACTATTAGTTCTAATTAAGGGCCCCAAATGGTCAGAGGCCATGAAATTAACAAAATTCTTATCTTGTTCTAATAGAAACAACATTTGATTCCCATATTCCAACATAATTTAAAAGAGATTTTTTTTTTAATAGTAGTGAAATAATGAGTACAGTATAAAGAAGAGTGTTGTTTTTTTGTTGTTTTTTCTCCCCTGTAGTTATGAACAGAAAGTCATAATGTATGGATAGTAAGAACTGAGCCAAAATCCACATCTGAATGGAGCTTACCAATAGGCATTAGAATAATGTTGTGTCTGACAGAACAAATCAGATAAAAGAAATAATATATGCAATATCTTCTAATTCTGGTTGTTCAGAATTTGGCCAGCAAGAAAGCAAACATGGGACAATGGTCTGTGCAGCACCATATCTACTGCTTTTTCAGTTTTTTGTTGTTTTGTTGTTGTTGTTGTTGTGCCAACCTTCTCGCAGTCATTTCTGTTAAGACATTATTATTATTGCATTAAAACAAACAGAAAAACAAAAACAAAAACAAAAGAAAATAATATCTACTGCTCTGATAAACCTGGGGATTCAAAGGGTCCTATTATGTAGTATCATCATACTTTCATATGTACTAATTTATGTATATTAGTATGTATGTATAGTATTATGTATAATTTATATATTGTCTTAGATTTTATATTTTCAGAGCCTATTTTTCTTCAATGCATGTCTAATAGCAATTTAAATGACACTACAGGATATTTTGAAGTCTAAAATATGTTAATTCAGTAAACTAGCGTGGTCTTTGATTTTGAGATTTTTTTTCTATTGCAGTGACATGTTTTACACATTTTTAGCTAGACAAGTGTGAATCAAGTTGGTATTTTTTCTACTCCAACACCTGACTTTGCTGCTCTGGATGGGTAAATGGGTTGTATTTCCCCAACCTTTGAGAGTGCCAGAAAGCAAAGACGTAAGCTGCTACTGAAAAAAATAATTTTAAAAAAGGCATTAAAAAAGTTGTCCAGTATAATTAGCACTACTAGTTGTATAGTTATGATTCAGCATAGTTTAAGTGTCTCTTTAAAAATAAAAACAGAATGTGCCTACTACAAGAAGGCCCCTATTAAAAGTAGAGCATAACAGAATATCATACCCAGTTGCCAGTTCTTTTCAATTCATGTGTAAACTGGTTGTCCTGACTAGGTATCCCATTTGCTACATAGAACATATTTGCTTTAGATTTCAGATTTTGGTTTTACATTTATATATTCAAACATGTTAGTTGAAAAATGTCAGTAGAAAAAATGTAATGATTTCATCTCTGCCTTTATCACTGGAAGTTACTGAGGTCAAAAGTATCATTCTGCATTCTGCTGTGATCACTGTGTTCATGTATGATACAGAGCTGTTCAAATTACTTATTGTGAATACATTACCAGAAAAATATTTGCAAATTACTGTGGATGTGTTCCCTGTGCAGTTTGAAATTTAATGTTTGTAACTGACTGTCTGCTTTGTGAATTGGCCACTGTGGTCACATCATGTTGTGTTCGCTGCTGACTATCCACCAGATCCCTTAGCAGTTTCCAAGCAGGGTGCTACACAATGCCCACATGGACCATGAAACCAATGCCCGTTTGTGTGTGTGTTCATGCAGTTATTTGGGGGACAATGATCACAAAAATAAAATTGCTATTCATCCAGTTTAGAGAAAGCAAAACAGTATTAATTCACATGTATGAAAGACTAATTTGATTTTTGAAAATTTCTTGAAGTTCTAGGATGATGATATATGGTGACTGATCTGTATTTTCTGCTACAGTACCTATTTGCTTAGTGTCTTATGATCTCATATGTTTTAAGTGAAATAAATATTCCTTCACCTTCATTTAATTCACCTCTATCCTGCCCCAGTTCTTAAATTTGCATAATTAGCTAAATCCTGCAGCTTGTACCCAGACTAAGCTCTGTCATACTCTATGGTCCCATTGAAGTAACAGGGATTACTTGTGCAGTAAACTGTGATACAGCATGACTGAAGGGTAGCAGAACTGATCTCCTAGTTCTTATGGAAAAGGTAAATTTATGTATGGACGTGCTGGATTTACTGTTAGCCTATGTAATTATAATTATTATCCCTTGGTACTTGCAGGTAGAATTTAGTGTTTGGTAATATCTATTTGGGAAACTTAGCTTGAGCTTTTAATAGTGCCTTAAATAAGGGAAGGTAGCACTGCTATTGCCTAAAATGAGAGATTAAGGTACAGCGTAACTGTTCTTCAGTTAAATGACCCACACACTAAAAAGAAAATGAAAACCTGTTTTCTTCCTCTTGGAAGAGGGCTTTAATCCACACTATTGCTCAAAGGAATGGTGACATCACAAATATCATGATAGCTGGTTTCAGTTGTCCCATTATAGATGTCCTGTGGTCACAGCATGATCTATGTACACATCTCCTCAGAGAAGGCACTTCTGGCAGGTCTAAGTGATTGTGCCTGCCTACCTGTGTTTTTGGAACTTGTCTTTATTTTTTTTTTTTTTACACAAGAGTTGTAATAGCTCTGCTAGAGATCTGCAGGTACCATTCTGTTTGCTATCCGTTAAATCTAAACTGCATCACTACAAGTTTAGTGATCTCCAACGTTACGAAATCAAAAGGAATAATTAGGAAGATGATTTTTATGTGACTAGTAATATGAAGGTGACTGTTTGGATCCTAAAATCACCTTGTGGAATTTTTTCAACTTCCAATAAGGTGCCTTTTAAAGTTCAAGCTAAAATAGAATCTAAGCTACATAATTGCTATGATCTATAGTAAAGAGATGCAGTTTTTATACTGGCAAATGCTTTTCCAAAACTATGTCATCTACACAAGGAGCCTGGACTCCCTGCTGTGCACTCTGACCAATTCGGGCACTCTCTGCACAGCTCCTGGTTGGGACTCCTTTTAGTAAGGTAAAAATCATCAATGTGCCTTATAAATTTCAACATATTAATTAATTCTAGTCTCAACTGTTCTCCTCTAAATGAGACTTTATTCAGTATTTCAGATTTGTATGTGTAAAAAGTAGCCTTTGAAAGTAAGAGATGTAAAAGGCATATTGCAGATTATTTTCTAATTGTTCTTTGCTTCTTTTGGCCATTTTTCTATGAGTAAATTTTTCTATGAGTAAACTCTAGAGAGAGATACAATTTTTGTACAGATCTAAACAGTTTTTCTATTGCTTGCTTCTCTATCAGTGACACATCTGATAGAAGCTGGACACTAGGGTGCAAATAAAGGATACTTTTGTCAGGACAAAGGAATTTTGAGTAGAATCAAGATCTGAAGGAACTTATTTAGTGCCCATATTCAAAAAACACACTGAGATGTTTGTGAAACATTAATTCCTGTGGTGAAAACTTGATGTCTTCATGAACAGATCCTTATTGCCTACACACTGACACACTGTGCTGTATTAAAGAGATGTATAGATATGGCATTGAGGGACATGGTTAGTGGGCATGGTAGGGGTAGGTTGACAGTTGGACAATCTAGATGATCTTAGAGGTGTTTTCCAACCTTAATGGTTTAATTCTATTAGAAAGTATGCATTTCCAGCTCAGTGTCAATTTCCAGTGATTAACTAAAAGTGTTTCAGTGAAATTTAGGGTAACAGTAGAAGGAACATGGACTGAGCTGAAATGAATTTTAGAAAGATTTAGATGGGTATCTGAAGGTTGAAAGTTGTACTGTGTAACCTGATTGCCCAAATTCTCACTGTGCTGCAATACAGCTCTTCAATCATCTGCGAAAATAAGATAAAATTTGAAGATTGCATCTTTAATATCTATCATGAATACTGAATTTGCTTAGCTTTTATTACCAGAGAAAGGTCAAAGTCCACTATGTGGGTTTTTTAAAACTAATAGGTTTTTTGACCCATATTGCCGTATATATAGATCTTAATTACTGTGGATCCTTCTGTGTTTGGCTTTTATTGCTGAAAAACACAAATTTTATTAAAAAGTTTCTGATATGTTTGTGGTTTGTTGTTTTTTTTTCACCTCACCTTATGAAGTGATATATTTTTAAAATCTTGTTTTTATTTCACTGTGTATTTTTCTCTTAATCTAAAACTCTAATCCTTCATAGAATGAGGGAAAAAAAAACACGAGCCCATACAAATTTTAAATTTTAAAATTCTAATGTTTCAAATTCTAGGAGACATACAGAAATTCTACAATTCTCTATATATCCTTTCATATTCAAGTTATCTTCTTTATTCAAGTAGCTCAAAACACTTGGATTCTTGCAGTTGTCCTACATTTTAAGCCCTGCTGGAATAAGCAGTTTCACCCAAAACCATTAATGTAAACAAAAAAAAAGTTTCATTCATTTTGAGAAATACAAAATATTTCTACTAGAGATGTTGTTACTGTCATTGTCAGGATCTTTCTGTGCAAAACTTGTCTGTATAAGACATTCACGGAAAGGCTTAAATAGATTTGCTTTTATTCAATTCAATGCTTCAAATTCTTACCAACTTCTGTCTTAAGAAAAGTCTAAAAAATATATTTACATGTGTTTAAAAATCATATGTAACCATAGAAAGCATCTAAAATCACTGTTCAAAATCACTGTTTTTAACTACTGCTGTGCGTGAGAAGGTTGGATTCTGCTTTATAAAGATTTTGTACCAGTGTTATTGCTTGAAGTAATTGAGTCTTCAGAGATCTATCAGAATTTTGTTTCTTTATTTCTATCTAGGATCCAAAGTTGATGTCAGAAGTTGGAAAGATCTTTAGCTGTACTTCAATTTTGATTTGCCTTGCGTTGGGCTATTTGTCATTAAGATTAAATTTGGGTTAAATTATTCCATTTAACTTCTTGCCACAATATCACCAATATATTCAGTGCCCAGGATAGATAAGAGCATTCAGTTAGTTCTCAGTAGTCAATATCTTTTAAATTTTCTCTCTCTTTTGCATTCAGAACACTCTTCAAATATAGAATTTTTCATTTCTGCGTGAGCTGTTTATGGCACTGATCACTATGTTAGCTGAGCTCTGCACAGAAAATGCTTTTGTGCTGTATTGCTGAGGGAGGTCATTACTCTATTTTTCTCTTCAAACAGTTGCAGAAATGGTAGAGATCAGAAGCTTTTACTAATTTTGAATCAAAATTTGAGGCACTTACACTAGATTCTTCATTATCCAGGCCTTCCCACTTCAATGTATTTAACCTGGAAAAGGAGGAAAAAAATATTAAACAAACAAAAAACCCACCATAAATACAACAGAAAATTAGAGTAAGGCTAAAGTTTACCATATTTGAAATGAGAAGCTGAGAACTGACGGTTATGTGGCAAGAAAAAATTTGATTTAAGTACCATATTTTGCATCACAATGGGGAGAAAGTAGGTTTTCTGGATGGATATTTCTTTCAGTAAGAGTGTTCACACTCATATTACAACCTCTTATTTATGTTGCCTGCTCTTGCAAAGGAGAAAAGAATCATAAATGCAATGAATTTTATTACAAAACCTGATTCAGTCCAGCACAGATAAATGCAAATGCTTTGTGTGAATGAATCAGTGGTTTTAGTATCTCTACTGCTTTTCTAATTTAGGACCTTTTGAATGTAGTGAATCTTTACAAATGGATAATATTTCTTGACATAGATTTAAAAAGAAACTTTGAAGCTATTAAAGTAACTTCTTTTTTTTCTTGGTCAGGGGGAGCACACTTAAGAATCTAGTTGCGAGAGGCATTTCTTGTTTTCATACTCCTGAGAAAAAATTGGCTCCCTCTATAAATGTTTTTTTCCTAAATTCAATTTGTTTTTACACTGTGCTTTTTAACCATTTTGGTGCTCCCTGTGTTGAGCTTTCTGTTTCCTTTCAAAGTTCGACCTGTAATGTTTCAAAGCTTGATTTCAGTATATCATGTTTTTGCAGTTATTTCTTTGAAGTCCAGAGCTTTTGTGGTGACTTCACAAAATAGAACCCAGAGAAGTTTCTGATTATGTGTGCTTAATATACAGCTTCTTTAATAATTAACATATAACACAATGATATCCTTCTGCTGTTCAGAAAAAGCAGTTGATTGGCTGCAGCCAATTCCCTTGTTTTTTCAGGATCTCTTTTCAATGGCAGTCATCTGAAGGGGAAAACATCTTTAAATAAAGACGTTGTGTGTGTTTTCAGTGACAGAACAGAGGTCATAAGGGAAAATTTGAGAAAGAATTTGTGACACCAATTAAAATCATGAGGATGGTGTGTAGGAAATGACAAAGAAAAAATAAAAAAGCCGACGCTTTTATTTCCAGAAATCAAGTTGGCCCAAAACTTTCTATCTAATGTTGTTATGTTTCTGTTTTCATTTTGACTGTTATATGTTTACCAAGCAGCATCCTGAACCCTCCAAGAATTAAATAGGAACATTGGGTATGAAGAAGCTGCCCCACCTTGATGTTAAAGAACAACCCTTTCCCTCTGGTGTCCATGGCTGATGCCGTGCTCTCAGGGTTATGAAGAGCTCCTGTTCTTCTCTTCTTGGTCAGGATAAAAAAGGGGAGTGAAAAGAGGGAATGAGAGCCCAAAATCCAGATGGTGAATGCTCCTAAGCAGTTATGTTAGTGCTTCCTTTTGCACTGTCTAGGTATACGCTCCAGTGGACACATTTTCACTGTTTTCTCTGTCCAAAGTGATGCATTTAGCAATATCATCCTCATCCAGCCACAAACATTCCCTGATAACAGTGAAATATTGATGGGTCCAAAATTCACTTGGAACTTGGGAGAGGCTGGATTATTTGGAAAGTCTTATATCTATGTTTTCTGCTTTTTAGATTTTCCCCAGTGGTTTCTCATGGAGGGCTGTGATGAGGAACAGGGAGGCTGCTTGCTGTTCTGAATGCTGTTAGAAGGAGGGAAAAAAATCCAAAATGAAATAAGCAGTGGGTACAATTCATCACACTATTTCAGTTAGAAATTGCTGCCACATGGACAGACTTCCTAATGGCTTTTCACAATCAGCCATCTGTAAGCTTTCAATTGGTATGGTTCCTGCAGTACTGAAGTTTATTTTAAAATACTATGTAATGTCACAGTGTCTGGAAATACCCACAGTACATACTGTGCAGCCATAAACTATATGAATGTTGGGGAGGATTGAATTGACACTTCTATAAAAATATTTTTTGTTGAACCATGCAGAAGAGGCAAGGCCAGAATGGAATAAGGTTCATCCAAGTGGTGAACCAGATGATATTGTCTGCATCCTTTTAAAATTGCCCTAGCACTATGAACATTCCCACTCTTTAAAAAAATTGTAAAAATTCTCAGTGACAAATTTTGCTAATATATCAGAATTGACTGAAACAAAACAGTCTTGAGAGGGGTTATGTGAGGAGTTAAAATGAAATAAGGGTATTATAAGAATCTTCACTCTAAGTCTTTATTTTAACCACTTTGGCTATATTTTGCACATAATTATATTTATGTACGAGTATTAGGTCAGGATGTAAGGTTGAGTCCATGCCTCTATAAAAATATTCTGAGAAAATAATGTAAATTATAAAAGTTTGCTAGTTTACTGATAAGCTGGAATAGAAAACCTATTCAGAAGGAGATGTGAAAGCAAATTCATTTTGCTTTCACATCATCATTGATATTTGTGAAGTGATGCAACTGTGCAAATGTGGAACATTCCTTGAAAAACTGCTACATTTTCAAACAGCTTCACTTAACCTTATGTCAAATTTATCATATTATTTCAGCTTCAAAAATGTAGACAGAATAAAAATAAATATCTGGATACTTTATAAAATAACTTGATTTTTTCTGTAGACTGATACTTTTCCTGAAACAGATAGGAGCAGATGGTACAGGTAGTCACTGGCATACTGTGTATCATTTAGTTGATTCTATAATTACAGTCTAACTAAAACTGTATCTCAATTTGAAAACTATGTCAGTGTCTATAAGTATTATTTCTCACTAGCGGTGAAAAAAGTATGTTGTATTTCTCTTCAATACCTGCATAGTAAACCTGATCTAGCTTGGATGTCCCTATTCATTGCAGCGGAGTTGGACTAGATGATTTTGAATGGTCTGTTCCAACTTTTAAGAATTGTGTGATTCTCTTTGAAGTGTACATATTTGGCTGCTTACACTGTATGTTGAGAAAGAAGGAGAAGGTGTATTTGAATTTAGAGGATCGTTAACCAAGCTCATAGCAGTTGCTTTATAATCCTTTCAATTGAATTGTCTGAGAGAGAGCCGATATTTTCATATTTCTTGCAGAATTTTTCTGTTATTTATCCTAGAGATCTGGTGAATTTGTAACATGGAGGAAATAAATAATAATAATAAATAAATCTTGAGATCTTTCTGAAACGGTAGCGATGTATCCAGAAACATGCTGTGGAAATGTGCTTTTCTTGTGGGGAAACAATTTCAATTACTGTAAGTTATGGCTGTGCATGGCCCTATTTCTTAGTTCTTTATTTACTGAATTGTAGGAAGAAAAAAACCCATGAAAGTATTTATGAAATCATTAACAGCAAGAATTAAGGAATTTAATTTGATTTTTATATGTATAGCTCATGCTTCTGTCAGTGATGCTTTCTAAAAAAATTCACTGCATTCTTCATAATGAATTCTGTTACACTTTCAGCGGTAGATACATTTTTTTATTATTATTATTTCCAAAAATCCCCAACTTGGAATAAATCAGTGAATAAACTAGAAATTAGTTCACAATCTGTCTGAATAAAACGTTCGGGTTTTTTTTACTAATATGAATGAAAATCCAAGGTTAAAAGATCATATAATGCAGTATAATAGTGATTATAATAAAAAACGTTAGGAGGTATGTCTTTCAATTGTATAAAATATTTCATAAATCTTTGTTAAATGGAGTCTGAATTCCTCATAATACCTTCAGTCTTGCATTTCATATGTTGCTCGATGCATCAGCCCAGCTCAGAAAAAGAACTGAGTAAATTTCTTTGTCTGAGACTGACAGCTATACAAAGAATTTCTACAGCTTTCTTCACAGTAGCACTGGAAATCCTGTAAGTTAGAACATCTTGGCAGATTCATTCAGCTTTCTCAAACACAAATATAATAAGGGCACCTCATTTATTTTAATCATATTATATATATATATATATATTTTAGTCAGTCTAGACTATTTTAACAACCACAAAGTTACGCTTTGCTTGTGGTGGGTGGCATGCTTATATTTGCACAGTTATTTCGGGTAAGATTCTGATTCTGAACATACCAGAACTTACATGCAAACATCTACTTGACTTTGCTATAGAAAATACGCAGTTAGAAACTCTGAGATTTTTTCTTCTGGAGAAGAGGAGATCTGGGAGAGACCTTATTGGTCTTTACAGCTGCCTTAAAGGAGGTTGCAGAATGAGATGGGAATTGGCTGTTTCTCTAAGGTAACAGGGATAGTACCAGAGGTAATGTCCTTAAGTTCCACCAGGGGGAGGTTCAGGTTGGGTACTAGAAAAAAAGCCTTCACTGAAAAAGAGCTCAGGTACTGCAGTAGGCTGCTCAGTGAAGTGGTGGTGTTACCATCACTGGAATTGTTCAAGAAATACGTAGATGTTTCACCAAGGGACATGGA
Source organism: Tetrao urogallus (assembly GCF_951394365.1). NCBI lineage: Eukaryota > Metazoa > Chordata > Aves > Galliformes > Phasianidae > Tetrao > Tetrao urogallus. Next base: position 26,320,608 of record NC_136815.1, on the reverse strand, counting down.
TTAGTAGGCATGGTGATCACGGATTGACGGACTTGATCTTAGTGGTCCTTAATGATTCTGTGGTTTTGTGATAATTACCCCAGAAATAAAGTTCTGCTGACAAACTGAATTTGTAAAAATGGGGAGAAATGAATAATATCTACTTAAATGCAGTGGATCTCGGTTGTGATAGGATATTTTAGGATATCAATGTAACTTTATTAAACATTGATGGAAAAATATTTAGAAATATTTTTTAAAATGAGAAGTCTATTAATCCCATCCATTTTTTCTTATCTACACAGAATTTAAATTAAAAAGGAAAAAAAAATGCAGTGTAAATGAATAGCATTACTTTTGGATATTTTTCAAAGATAAAACAGTGTGTAGGAAGATGGAAAAAACAGAGACGTCATCTTCATCCCTTACACCCCCACTCTTTGTTGTAACAAAATTTCTCTGAATTGCCAGAGGTTTCTTTTCTATTCTAAATTATTGGGTTTTTTAATTATTTTTTTAATTATTTCCCAAAAACAAAGCCTTCCTGAGAAAAGACAGGAAAGGAAAGGACTTGTCCTCTCAATCTGTAGTATATCGGGTGAAAAGCTTTACCTTTCATAATGTTATTGTAGTTAATAACAGTGCTTTTTCCATTACCCTTTGCTTTCCAAGACCTTCTTTCTTTCAGAATCCCACATCAAGGAGATTAGAATGGGAATTATTTCTGAATACTTCAAACCATCTTTCTTCCTAAAGCAAAGACACAACTAAATACAGTTTCTACTATTTTAAAGGTGTTTATCTTTAGTTCACATAGCCACAGAAACCAGAGAAAGGAGATGTGATACTATTTTACAGAATTCAAGTGGTCAAGAAGCGTTTAATTATACGAGGTTCAGAATATTACATTTTAAAGGCTATTTTACATGGCATTTAAAATCAAACTGTAATTTAGCAGTAGTCTGAGTGAGAGGACAATATTTTCATTTGTGGAGATCTGCCAAGTTCTGCCTCTTGAAGAGAATAGAAGACCTTTCCTGGAGTTTTTGTTTTGTAGTTCTCTTTCCAAGACTATTAATAATAACAATCTTGGTGGGAAATAATTTAACATATTCAACATATGGACAGATTAACAATATTACATTAGGAATTTTCTTATTTTTCTAAGAAAATTGTGGGTTTGATTCTCTCAGTGGCCAGAGTTCATACACTGCAGAAATGCTTCTAAATATTTATGCTTTGAAAGCAATTGTTCTTCTGGACAAGGTTATTTCAAATCTCTGAGTTAGCTATTGTAACTAGACTGCCTGTATAACTCATGTCTTTGAGTAGATTAATGTAACCTTTCACACTCATGCCAAGCAGACCACATGTGCAAGTTACAAACCTCAGGATTTATAGGTCAGGCGGAAACAAACAAAAGGAAAACAAGAGTTTAGGCTCCACCAGACATGTTTACTCTCCTTTGATCCTGCAGTCTACACTCTATCTTAGGTATTAGTCATATTATTTCACAGGTCTGTGGTCCACGACTGCTGCAAGGAAATTGAGAATTATAGCAGAACTACAAAATTTGTCTCAGTAGTGAAGATGTATCTACACAAAAAAATTCTTAATTTATCTTGGACCAATAATAAAGAACTTTGCCATTTCAAAATGGGTGGCTTGTTCAGGTCTACACATTCAGAAAATAGGAAAATGTATCAAGTAAATTGTTATACTTAGCTTACCAATATATATTCAAATAAATCATAGAGGTGGATGGCTGAAATTTTCCACTCTTTCTTAAATGTGTTTCCTTACATTTATTTTTTATTACACCCTTTACAAGAGTTGATAGTCAAAGCTCAGTAAAAACTACTGGGAGCATTTGATGAATCAACTTTTGAGAAATACCTGCGTGGAGAAATTTCATCCAGATCCTTCTCCAAACCATGACAATCAGCTTGTTTTCTTGTGAAGACACTTTTTATTTTATAGAAGCTTAGCTTTCATGTGCAGGAATTTTAAAGATAGCTCTGAAAGACACATACTGATTAAAATAACAGGAAGAAGAGACTAGTAGGTGTTTCATCAAATGCTGTTCCTTAAAAAGCAGGTTTTTACATAAATTGAATGTGTTCAAGCTAAATGAATTATCTTACAGTAGTGATAGTATTCCAACTTCTCTTCAAAATATTACTTTCACTTGTTGATCTTCCATTCTCATTTCTTACTCCACATCTGGTAAGTTTTCCTAATAATCTGAAGTGGAATAACTTATAAAAACATCTGTAATCAGCACATAATCAATTTTATGGAAAAAAAAAATGTTCTTATTTGCAAGAATGGATAATAATAATAATTAAAGTCTATTGTACCACATATTGATGATAGTGACATTACTCAGCTACAGCTTACTCAGAATGTGAAATAATTCCTGTGATTATTTTCTTCAAAGGGAGAGATGAAACACATGCAAAAATTGAGAGGAAGTTCTTTTCTTACATGACAGTTATTGTTCCTGACTTATATGAGTTATGGAGGGTTTAGTGTTGTACTATTAAAGCAGCTATACACTTTTTGAAAAAAGGAATAAGATAATTTTTATAAGGACTATTTACTTACATATATAAATAGTTTAATGATATATAATTGTATTAGGAGAATAACTAGCAGTATGGAAATCAGACTGCATGTTATATGCAGTGTGTCTGAGGAACTGAGACTTGCATGTGGAAAGACCATTGATGGTTCATGCTGAGTATATTTTAGTTTGAAAATAGTCTGCTCTGTCAAATAATTAATATTTTAATGGTTGACAAGACCAGTATCACATGTTGTAATTATCTAGGATAGTAAGATAACATAGACTGGAAATAATCAATTTAAGCAGCCAAAGCTGATCATTAAGGTAAGCAAAATAATTTGTTAGAAAAGCAATTCTAAATTTCTTCCATACATTTCATCCACACATATAATAAGCTTTATTTGCTTCTGTGAGCAGTTTCTATTTCATTTTTCACAGCCAAGTTTTACTGGTGTGGGTGTTTTTGAACAGTTATTTGAGAGCTTCCAGAGAAATGTTTGTGAAAGAAACACAGTAGAAGTCAATTGGATGGGAGCAATAACATTGGAAGTACTACAACAAATTAAATCTAGATTAACTAGATCAAATTAAAGAAAATATAGAATATTTAATATTGAAAGTGAAATGCTTTAAAAGAAATGTTTTTAACTGATTTATATTTACAAGAAGAAGAAAAATCCTCTTCATGTTCTTAAATAACAAAGCTTGAAATGAATCTATTCATATTCACTTGAGGGGATAACAGAAACATCAAAAAACTCTCCCTTCAATTTATACCCTTTCCTGCCCTAGTTAAGTCAATGAAAGATTTGCTGTGGTTTAAAGCAGAGTTATGTGAATAATGAATTCTTCTAATAAGCTCATCCTTTAGACCGGAGGTTAGATATTATGACAGCAAGAGCTATAGAAAAATCTTTACAGGGTAGAAAATTTGAAGGATAAATTATTCATTGCAAGTTATTTACTCTAACTGTTTTTTACTGTACTCCTACCAGATATCTTACAGCTCTATGACACGATGTAGGAGATTAAATGTAATCAATAGAATAAATTATTTAAATATGAGATTCATGGGAAGGCTCTTTACATTCAAATTTGTTCTATCTCCTTGATACAAGTGAGATAATATGAAGTATATTTATGTAAAATATGCTGGGTTTTAGTTTTTTTATTTTCCACTGGTGTTTCTAAAATTCATTGGAGGCCTATATCTTTTGGCTTCAAATTTAATCACAATCCACTCTACAGTTACAAAAAATCAGGGGAAATGTTTTCCTCTTTTTTTTTTTTTTTTTTTTTTTTTTTGTACTTTGTCCTGGATTATCTGACATGTAGAAAGAAAGTTAAGAAAAGTTAAGGACTGCATGCTCAGTTTTGCCACTGTTATTCTTTTCTGGTCTTTAAAAATGCTGGTTTTTTTTTTTAATTTAAAAATTTAAAAAATTTAAATTTAAAAATACAGCTGAATATGCCTTTAAAATTCTGGGGAAGGAGAGGGGGTGGTTTTTGTGTGTGTGTGTGTTTTTTTGTTGTTGTTGTTGTTTGTTTGTTTGTTTGTTTTGCCAATGTCTTTGGAACAGCCACAGTGCCACTCAGTGAAGCAATAAAGTCAATTCCTGATAGACAGATTATGCTCATCTCAGGTAATGTTGGTCTCAGTTCTTACAAAACCAAACTCTTTGAGGTGCAATATAGAATAACAGCCAGTAATATATGTTTACTTATTTATAACACACATGTATATAAATGTGTGTGAGAGTGATATAAGTGAATCAGCCAGCATCTGGACAGGCTGTCAGGAAGAGAAAATAAAAGCGCTGCTGACAATTTCTTTTCACTGATGATCTTCCAATGTTGAGAAGGAAGAAAAACTGTAGGTAGGACTAAATGGAGTAAGAAATACCATGAATTTGCTCCTGTGGAGTGGAAGGAAGCACAGAATATGTGTGGCAAGTGACTGAGAAGTCAGGTGGTGAAAATACAAGAGTTTTGTTTCAAGTCAGTGCAAGAAAATAATGATATTATAGATTTTGCATGTGAATATAAATTTTCTTTTTGAGATGTCTCTTTGTAAAAATTAACCAAATCAAAAAATATGAAGCCAGAACCAAATTCTAAATCATTTAAGTATGCAAAGATTTGGGTCACAGGTGCTGAGTTACCATATGACAGTGAGATTATTTGATATTCTCTTGGAAAATCACTGTTTGTTCAAATAACATACTGCTAGGAAAGGTGCATCAGCAACAGTTTTGTATTGTTTGAATTAAAAATGCCTTTATTATTGCATATGATTAATATTCAAATAAAGTTTTTAAAAAAATAAATCTTTGGCGTATTGTTCATATTGTGTTTGTTTTAATTATTCTCTAAAAGTTCATTAAGTGTATAAAACAATTATCTGGCGTAGGAACTATGAGCACTGTGTTTTTGCATCAGATGTCTGTTAGCATAAAATCACAACTTTACTAAGATTTACTAGTTTCCCAAACTGAAATGAAATCTCACTTGTATCTACCTGCTACAGAGAAAACAAACAAACAAACAAACAAAAAAAAAAAAAAAAACAACAAAAAAACTGCTGAGACAACAACGAAGAAATATTGCAAAATACCTTCATCCAATTTTTGTTCTTTTTTTTTCCATAGAATTGTGAAGATGGAAAGGAGAACATTTTGTGTTCTCACAAAATTTCACTACACAAATCATTGTGTGTACATAAAATACAATGTATTTTAAAGTAAAAAAATGAATTCACCATTCAGAGTTTCTCAGTGGTATACAGTATTTCTTCGAACATAGTGATGAAACTGTCAGGCACATTTTTATATGGTATGGGGCACACTGTAGAAACTGTAGAAACTGTGATCTCTCAGTAACAATTACAGTACAAAAGTAAGTTTCATTTAATTTCCATGTCTCGGCACAGAACTGAATAACAAATAAGTAGGTATTAAAATTATTTGTGCATTAAAAGATAAGTACCTATTAAGTTTTTGGCATGAGAATTCCTGTAGACTTAACTAGGAAGCAAATGTCAAATGGATTTTGAAGATAATCCAGGAAGAAAGATGTAGACCCTGAAGTACACGTATTACAAAGACTATGAAGAGGACCTAACAACACCCTCAGGAGACAAGGAGTACACATTCTAATTTTCAACAGCAGAGAATTCAATTAGGTTTTCCATTGTCCCTAACCATTGAACTACCAGCTTAAACACAGGAATGGCACTGAAGCTGAGGTTTGTTTCCTTAATAGAGACAAGAGAAAATTATTAAAATATTCTCTACGGGCAAGACAGGTCAATGAAGGTTGGTGAATTTCAGCAGATGAAAATGTATTAAATATGAGTCTTGAAAAGTTTCAGTGTCTTCTGCAGGACCTTAGAATGCTTTTGAGTTTCAATGTCAGAAGCTGAAATGCAGTTAAACTTAAAATGCCTCCCTGACAGAATGGGGAAAGAGGAGAAACAGTTCAACAGATAGTTTGGGATTTGTATTTATGAGATGGTAGGTACCTTGGAGAGTCAGTGTATGTAGTTTATGAGGACTTTGTCCATTGTTGCATCATTGTGGTGGAAAAAAAGGAACTCAAGTCAGATCCAAATATGAGGCTTTTTAACATTGTTAGATTTGTATTCCAGTTCCACGGTATGGACAGGAAAAGAAAAGATATCACTAATCCTCAAAACAAAGCCCTAGATGTACATTTCCTATTAAACTCTATAGTGCTGCAACATTTATATAGTGCTTTGCATGCTTTCATTTTGTTCATGTAACAACTCGCTGAGTTGGAATACCATTATTGCCAGTTTCTGAAGAAAGAGAAGAAGGTATAGATATTAAGTGGCTTGCATGAGGCCTCTTATCAGGTCTGCACCAGAGCTAGGATTACAGTTCAGAAGCTCTTTACTTCTTGTTCGGTATTCAGCAACGTGGACCGTGACAGTCCACAAATCCAATTTCAAACTCTTAAAAATAGTACCGGAAACAGAATGGAGCAAAATTACTTTTCCCCACATTAAAGTTTTTTTTGAAAGTTTTCTTGGAAGTTTCAGTGGAATGAAATTTGCCATCTATGAATCACTTAAACTTATTCAACAGGAAATGCAGATAGGATGCTTCTTTAAAAAAGAACAAGACATGCTTGCCAAAAGAATCTTTCTCTTAAGAATTACTTGAAAAATAAATGTATATTGTCCTAACTAAGACTAATCTTATGTGTTCAAAATAACATCTTAATGAAAACAAAGAAGTTTTGGAATGAAAATTTTATTGTAGGAGAAATATTTGACTATGCCACAGGTATCCTTCTTAGGTCTATTTTTACGTAATAGCTTCAAATTCTAAAATGATGAAATATTCTACTGATTAAAATGTCAGAAGATGCTGTACTTTCAGACTGTAAACATCCTTGAGAGCAGAGAGCATAGTGAATTCTTTCAGGAAATCTAGAAATATAAAAATGATAGTAGGAGACTATCCTACTGCCAAGGCTCATTTAATCCTCAATGTGATATGAAGCTGAAGAGAAAGAAAAAACACACAGGAAGCCATGCTGCAGAATGAGACCAAGAAATCCTGGTGAACATGAGATTAGTCTGGAATGACATATGACAGTAAAAATAGCTAAGATTGTTTTTAGGCAGTCCGTTGTATCATGAAGCTGCCAAGTGAAAAAATAAAAATGACAGCAGCTCCTGAACTTGCTGTATTATTTACACAGATACGTGTTATGAGAAAGAATTATGATTTATTTTTTTCTTTTTTTTTTTTGGTAACCATTGTGATTGTAGTTTGATTTTACAAAGTGATAAATAGAGAAAGCCTCATGTTTGATAGGAGATATACATAATGGGGAAAACAAGCCCTTATCTGAGTTTATGAAGTTGTTATGCCAGGGAAATGTATTTCTGTGCAACATTACATAGAGTTACTTTCTACATTCAGAGAACTGAGAGCAAGTGAATGGCAGGGAAAATCCTCATGACTCTCTATTGGTAAATTTCATTTTTTTCTCTTCACTTAGGTAGGAGAAGGAACCATCAGTATGAGCCAGGGTGAGGCAATATGAATCTATAGCTTCTGTCTACCAGAAGAAGGTAGAGATTGGAGGTGGTGCTCCTCCAAAGATGTACAAATCTTTCAAATGTTTAAACAACTCGGCAATAAATAATATATATTCAAAAATGTTTTATGGTACTTTTCTATATACTATAATTAATAGGTAGTTGCTTTATTAACAAAAAATTAAAATGAAAAAAAAGAAAAAAGAAAAAAAAAGAAAAAGAAAAAATAGATACATTTTCTTTACCTTCCCCGGAGGCAGATTATTTGTCTTTTCTAGAAGAGTGGTAACAAGAGAGTGTGATCTATCATTTTATTTTTCAGTCTTTCATTTTCTAAAGATGTTGCATAGTGAGTATTGACACATTTTGTCATTTATATGGCTCCAGAAGTCAGCAAGCTTGAAGGGTGAGTTGTCAGTGCAATAAACATGATGCATCAACCCCTTTTTAAAAATAATTGAAAGAAAATCGTAAAGATAAATGATCACCAAATAAATAAATTATGTGTAAGGCAGGATATCTTGGGTTTGAAGAGGGAAAGCAGATCCCTTGACTTTAATGAGGACTGGGAAAGTCCAGAATATTTTGATGTCAATTTAACTAGCCATTTTAAGAATTTTTTTTCTTTATTTTTGTGACCTAGATATAATAATTCATTAAAAATGAATTTTAAGTATAAATAAGAAAGGATTTTTCAAGACAAAATATATTTCATTTGGTAACTTTTGTTCTCCCTATTCCTTCCCTCCCTCCCCATGATAGAGTCATATTCTTACTTTCAATCAGTATGTAATATTTTATAAGGGTTTGTCAGTGGCAGATTTTAGCTGAGATAAAACAGTTTTTAATGAGTGCTTATTATGAAAATCAAGATTAATATTGAATTTGCTCCACAAAATATCAGTACCAATGCAAGATAGTGCTGCAAGAAAGCAAAGGAGAGAAAATGTATTGTGGCTTTGCATTTTTTTTCTTGATAAACATGTTAATATTTATTGATTCTTAAACCTTAAATATTTGAAGTTCAGCTTTTAAAGCAAGGATTAAATCTTGACATTTACAAAAGATCCATTATTAACTAAGCATAAAGGCAGAGATAAATTCCTTGGAACTGCCTGAGAGTACCTTGTGAATTTTAGGTCAGAGACTGTCCACTGCTATAATGCTGCATTTCATATTTAAGGACTGATATCGTGATGTTTATCATTTACCTGAATGGCCTTCTACAGATGAAATCCTAAACATCTGAACAATTAATCTTACAGGCTGTAATTTTTACTATGAATACCTTGTTAAGACAGCTACCACTGGACAACCAGTTGTCTTCATATGTATTTTCCCCTCTGTCTTGGAAGGATTTGTGTTTAATAGATGTATACTCTGCATTTTACTGTGCAAACTTCAATATTGAAAGTAATGATGATTAAGATCTGGCATTTAGTGATGCTTAGAATAAATTGCCAGTGACAATAATTTTACAGTTAAGAATAGTTCTCCATATAAGAAATCATCATTTTAGATTTCTAGGTCATCACAGAGATCTAATGCAGAATAGGAAATATTTTCTGACACAGCTGAATCATCTCTAACTGAGTTTGTGATTGATGGGACAGAATGTTTCATTTTTTGTAAGTGTAGTAAGTACACAGAACCATAGTATTAAAACTCTGTATGTGTAAAGTAACATAAATAGATGGTGGTATGACAGCAGAGGTTGAATCTTACAGAATCGCCAAGAAAAGACCTCTAAGATCACCTAGTCCAACCGTCAATCTTCCCTGCAGTATTCCATTAAATTTCATTGTCGTGCAACAGATGGCAGCAGAGGGGCAATCTGACAAAATGGCATCTGACATGGGAGTGCATATGAAGCAAAGGTGCATCATTGAATTCCTTCTTGAAGAAAAAATGGCACCCACTATCGTTCATTAGTGCTTGCCTAAACATTTATGGAAATGAAACAGCGGATGTGAGCAGTGAGTCGGTGAGTGGTGCCTTTCAGCATTGGCAACAGCAACATGGAAGACAGGCAGTGTTTTGAATAGGCATGCACAGCTGTCACACCACAAAATGAAGAGAGTCTTCAAATGTACAGGTTTGTCAGAACCAATTGAACCAATAAAATGCTGAAGGTGGCAGTTTCCTGGAGTGCATCATTACTGATGATGAGATGTGGGGTCACTGCTATGAGTAGGAGTCAAAACAGGAGTCCATGAAGTGGAGATGCCTGAATTCCCCATAAAAGAAAAAGTTCTAGACACAGTAGGTAAAGTGATGTCACTGTCTTTTGGATGAGGAAGGGGGTGATTCCTATGTTCCTTTCTGGAACTAACCATCAACTCTGGCTGCTACATCGTGACACTGACTGAGCTGAAGGCTCCCACTTCCAGCCTCAGGCCAGAGAAGAAGCCAACCTTTTTCTTGCAACACAGTAACACCAGGCCTCATACCAGTTTGGAGATGGTGGAGCATATTGCCAGTCTTGGCTGGACAGTCCCACCACACCCACAGTACAGTCCAGATTTGACAACCTTTGACTTCCATCTGTTTGGGCTGATCAAAGGTGGACTGTGTGGGTAACATCTTCCTAGCAACAGTGTCACCATCAGCAGCTGTGAAACATTGGGTCATCCCTGCTGGTGCAGATTTTTACAAGCATAGCATGTAGACTCTTGTTTATCGCACTGTCAAATAGTTACTTGTGCTCATTATGTCTGTTGTAGTTTCCATGGAAATTGAATAGTTATTACTTTCAGAGTAGCCTAGATATTTTCAGAAAACATTTCAGTTTCTTTCAAAAACAATTCAGTATTCCTGCCCTAATAGTTCCTCAAGTCACTGTGAGCAATATTTAGTTCATTCAAAATGTCTACACTTTTTTTTTTTTTATTTGTTTAAAGGACCCAAATGTTTTATTTACAATTGAAATAAAATAACAAAGATAAAAGCACATCAATAAGTAGAAGCTCCTTGAAATGTTGCTTACCCTGTTGAACATGAATTTTTAGAATGTGAAACTAAGTATAGATCTTACTATATCTTCAAACCATCAAATGTAATTTTCTTCTATATTCTTTAAAGAGATTTATTTTATTTGAGCTTTTTTTTTTTTTTTTTTTTTTTTTTTTTTTCCCCTCCCCCTAACAGAATTGTTAGAGTTTGGCTTAATGAATTTCAATCAGTCATTATGATGAGCATCTGTTGTATAACTAGTCTGTTGATAAAGTGAAGAGCTCTCAGAGTCCATTCTAATAACTTAAGTCTTAAGTATCTTTATGTATCCCAAACTATTTCATGTATTGACAAAATCCTGTCTTTTAACGGAGAGGTTTTTCATTTTCCTCTGAAGTATCATTGGTTGTATTTATAATCAGCACTGGAAGCTGAGGACCAGTAAGACCATAATGGTCCCTTCTCACCTGTACTTCGCAAGGAAATGCCAGAGAATTACTGAGAGGTTGAATTAGACAGTTGCCCATTGTTTCAGGTCTTGTGCTCCTCTCTGCATCAGAACGCTGAGGAGCTGTAAATGCTGCCATTGTTTTCAGCATTGTGGGATTAGCCACTGTGCCTATAGGAGCAGCATCCCCTATGAAATAAGAGTTCAAGATTCAGATTTTCATTTTATGGACTGAAGGTTCAAAGCCAAAAAACAGTGCTTTGTTGTGCTGGTATTTAACTGAAATTCATATAAAAATGATGGAAATGTAAAGGAAGCTTACCAAATTTGTGTACTGTGTAATAAGAATCTCATTTTAGTCATTTACATTCCTGTGAGAGAACAACAACAAAAAAAAAGTTTAAAACAGCTTTACAAACTTTACTTTTTGAACCTGAGATCTAATTAATTGTTCTACTAACAATTAAATCAGCTACATCATGAAACAATATAATGAAGTGTATTTCATGTTATGTATTGTCTGTAAAGCATTCCTTAAAAGATATGTTTTGAGTTATAGAAGATATTTATTGCCAGAAAGAATTATTGCAATGATAAGAAGTAAGCAAGATACCTTTAATAAGCCTTCAACAAGGCTGCAGAGAAATTAGATGATTTCAGATACGTTTTTTCTTGCTATTTCATTTACTTCTGGGGTTATAGGAGTTGCTATTTTTGTGATGTTATTGATAGCACAGAGAATATAGATATAATTCAGTATTCATAGATGCAAGGTGTAAAATGTGAGATGTAAAACTTGCATTGTTCTTTCTCATTGCTATGAAGATCATATGTGTCTTTGATTTTTATAAAATATTCACAATAGTATTATATGTAGCCAAGCAATGCAATCAGATCTAAATTATTCACATGATAATACTCTTCTCACCCATAGTATTCTTACCCTTGGAATTTTTGCAGTACATTTTCTGACTTTTCATTTGCATATAAGAGAACCCACCAGAAAACTATTTTCCTTTGTGTTGAAAAAAAAACATGTTGTGAATTTGCATTGCAAAGAGAAACTACTATAGGATTGTTCAACATACTATTCAAAGTCAATTTAAATTAGTGAACAGCAAAAGCAGGCAAAATAAAATGAGAATTTTTAGGAAATAAAAATGAATAGTTTAGTGAGTCCTATTTAAAATGGTGAAACAATGGAGGAACCAAAGAGTTCTCCTGTGTTTTAAAAACAGTTGTGATGGCAATAATTATGAATAGATTCTTTGTCTATAATTTCCATGCAATTTTCTGTATGGCAGAGGATTTTCTTAAGATTTTTTCCCTTGTCATTTTTATTATTATTGTGTTAGTTGTGCCCAGAAATCTCAGCTGAGATCATGACATCTTTGCATTAGAAGCTTTATAAAAATATGTGGAAAGACAGCTCTTAGCCAAAAATTCAAGTTTGAATTCTGAAAAGTGTCAAGAGAAGTACAAAATAGTCATTCACTGAGTGTCATACAGCAGGTTGATAGAGGAGAAAGATCTGTAAGCCGAGTGTACTGTTTTCAAGACCTGAAGCTAAACATTGTCTCCATGACTTGATAAATGTGAATGGAGAACAATAACACAGTTATGAAGAATATAGTGATAGCAACTTTATTTGCTAGATATTCATAAACAAACGCAGTGCTACCCCATAAGAGATTTTCCCAAAAGACTTGGTAAGTGCATGACAAACTGGTGTGTTTTTTGGCAACGTCGGGGAATAGCTGGTGAAAAAGGAATCCCTGATACTTGACTGCTGCAGTTTTTATCTTTGAACGTTGAACATTTATGGAGACCAAACAGTGGATATGAGCACAGTGAGGCAGTGGGTGATATGTTTTAATTGTGTCATCGGTGGTCACCACCTCTGTGACTTTTACAGGCTCTTGTTCATCACTGGTAAAAATGCATAGCTAATGGTGTCAAAAAATACTATTTTGTACCTGAGAATTAGCTGTATCTTTGTATTTGTCATTTCCATGAGTAACTTTGGGAGTGACCTACACAATAAAGCTCAGGGGTTTTTGGTCAAGGCAGTTTTCCTGGTTTTCTGTGTTGAAGTTTGTGCATTATGCAGTATCTTGTGTTTCCAGAATGTATTTAAAATTGTTAAATTTACAAGGAAACTTATTTTGGTTATACAGTGTTTTCTGTGAATGTTCTAATATAAAGATATTGCATTAATAGTTTAAGAAAATAAATGCTATTTGACTAATAGTCTCGGTTGCATGTTCTCCTTTCAAAAAGCCTTTTCTAGAACTCTGGAGAATTGCCCATATATATCCATAGTGTGTTCTTATCCAGAAGGGTGGGGTTTCAATCATGTGTGATGGAGACAATCGAAGTACTGATAGCCACGGCTACAGATGGTTTGTTCAGTAGAAATTGTGTGGAGTTCAGTAACAGTGGTTTCTTTTTCCTTCAGTCTGGCTTAACGTATGGTAGCTATTGATTTTAAATATGAAATTTCTGCTAGTTAATGTCAAGCTTTGGGTGTCCAGATAGAGTTCATTTTTCGTTTTCATCTTGAGAAAAGAACCGAGTTTTAAGTCTGAGCAGTATTTAACAGGACTCTCTTCTTGCCTGAACTGTTACTGTGATATGGTCAAAAGTAAGAACAGATTAAAAAATAGTAACATAAATCTTAGCTGTTAGAGCTGGTCTAAACTTCTGTTTAAATGGTCTCCTTCTAACAAAAGAAGTTTTCACTCTTACAAGGTGTGCATATTTTTGACATGTCTGTTATCAAATTTAACTAAAAAAAAACCAGCAGAGCATGGGGTAATATCTTTCATTTCACTTCTAAGTAAATCAATGTAAATGGAATGACCTACTGGCAAGTGGAATTTACATACATACTAACAAAATCAAATGCACTTCAAAAGAGTGAGGCTAGATGAACACAAAAAGTGTTCTTTCTTATTTTGAAAAGAAATCCCCAAGAATAATGTGGCTGTTTCCATTAGGGAAATGTTAGGATTCAGATGGTTTTGTTACACCAGCAAGAAAAGTAAAACAGCAACCAAAACTGTGTTCGTGTAATTGAGGAAGTTTGTTTTCTTTTTTTATTATTATTATTTATTTTATTTTATTTTATTTCAAGAGTCTAAACCGGTTGTGCTTACCCTGTCTTTTTTTCTTTTTCTTTTTCTTTTTCTTTTTCTTTTTCTTTTTCTTTTTCTTTTTCTTTTTCTTTTTCTTTTTCTTTTTCTTTTTCTTTTTCTTTTTCTTTTTCTTTTTCTTTTTCTTTTTCTTTTTCTTTTTCTTTTTCTTTTTCTTTTTCTTTTTCTTTTCCTTTTCCTTTTCCTTTTCCTTTTCCTTTTCCTTTTCCTTTTCCTTTTCCTTTTTCTTTTTTTCCTTTTCCTTTTCCTTTTTTTCCTTTTCCTTTTCCTTTTCCTTTTCCTTTTCCTTTTCCTTTTCCTTTTCCTTTTCCTTTTCCTTTTCCTTTTCCCTTTCTTTTTTTTTTGCATTGTATTAATAGAGAAAATTGTTTTGATAGAAACTTATTAATTGCAGTAAAGAACTGTATATTACTTGTCCTACACTTCTCACAATAGTCAGTGGTGGAAACTGGTGAGAAATGTGGTCTGGCTCACACTTACCAAGCAAAAGCAGAGTAATCATTTATTGTTTAAGTTTGCTTTGCACGTGGCTTTGGATGTTAATTTATTTGATGTAAGATTATGACTCATTCACTTGCTTTGCTATTTCTAGATACTTAAAAAGTCAATATTGAATTTCCAAGCACAAATCCACATATGATTAAGCAGAGCTCCACTATCAGAGCTTTAAGTTAAGAAATTTATTGGTATATATTATATCTGTAAGATGAGAAGTTATAATTTGGCTTACTATCAAATATGTACTGCTTAGGTTTTGTTGATAATCATTTTTTAGAATATATGACTCTTCTGAGTCTAGATGCACCTTAAGTGAAAAATGAAAAAGTAAATTATTTCTGGAAAAATCAACAAACCAGGAGTAACTGCATGTTATGAAACATAATTCTCTTTGTTCTCTCTTTAAGGTTTAAAGCCAACTGATCCAGCCATGACTGGCAAAACACAGACCAGCAATGTCACCAATAAGAATGACCCAAAGTCCATCAACTCTAGGGTCTTCATCGGCAATCTGAACACAGCCATTGTCAAAAAAGGTGACATCGAAGCAATCTTTGCAAAGTATGGGAAAATAGTTGGCTGCTCTGTGCACAAAGGTTACGCATTTGTACAGTACATGAGTGAGAGACATGCCAGGGCTGCAGTGGCAGGAGAGAATGCCAGGATCATCGCAGGGCAGCCACTCGGTAAGTGCAATACTTATGTTCAAATACTGTTATCCTTTCTGCATTATCTGCTGTTGTTACCTTGGAGATTAGTAAGTTTGTTTTACCATTGTTCCTTCTAAGTATATTTTCAGTATGCTGGGTCTGGCAGAATTTTAGAAGTATTATGTGCTACCTAGATATTAGTTTTGAGGGTTTATAATTTTTTGTGTGAACTCATTACAGTGAACATGATTAATAAGGTGAAGAAAATATAAGTGTTTTCTCTTAAGCTCTGTGAGTAAATAAAATGTGATATAGGAAGACTATGACTCATAGGTGTGGCTGTTTTGCCTTTCATTAATCTAAAATAACATCTAGCCTACTGGTGTGCCAGATTTTAGATAGAAGCAAAAGAACGACTTTTGTTAGGCCTTGAAATTGTACCAAATCAAACTGTAATGTAGTTACTCATTTAGGTAAGTTTACTACAAAAATCTCAGGTTGAAGTTTCTCCCACATGATGTTGTAGATACTGTTCCTTTGAATTTCAAACTTTAAAAAAGTATGACATTTTCATTTTCTGGTGCTTTGTCGTGAATATTGGGTATTTCTGTCTTTTCTTTTTGTTGTGGTTTAACCCAGCAGGTGGCTCAGCATCACACAGTCATTTGCTCGGTCTCCCCTTTCCCAGTGGGAAAGGGAAAAGAATCAAGGGGAAAAAAAAGTAGAACTTGTGGCTTGAGATAAAACTATTTACTAAGATAGAGAAAATGAAAAGGATAACAGTTATGACTAATTATATAAATATATATATAAATATATATTATATAAATATATATGAATGTATTTAACAAGTGATGCGCAAGCAATTCTTACCATCTCCTGGCCAATGCCCACCTTACCTCCTGAGCAGTAGAAGAGAGAAAGATAATCCCCACCCCACTCAGAATTCATACTGCATGATGTCATACGGCATGGAATATCCCTTTGGCCTGTTTAAGTCAGTTGTCCTAATTCTGTTTCCTCCCAGCTCCTTGGACCCTTACTGCAAATGGCCTTGGCTCTGTACAACATTACTTAGCAGCAACTATAAACATTAGTGTTTTTCACCTAGAACCAAAAACATAACATCATACCAGAAACTCTGAAGTAAACAATTTCATCTCAGCTGAAACTATGACAGTATTGAAAACTGCCATCTTAGAAAACTATTAGAATTTAGATATGGAGGCTGGCAATGACGAAATCAGCTGGAGTATAGTACTAGCCCCATCTATCACATGTTTAGTAATTATGGACAATATTACATATGGATGTACTTCACTAGACCTCTGAGATACATTACTTAAATCAAACTCATATATATAATGGTTATGCCAGGAAAAAGTGACGTGAAGCTAGTACTTTGTCTGTAACAAGTCATAAAGAATGGACGTGGCTTATTCATTTTCAATTTCTCAGGCTGTGGAAATTTTTATTTCTGATTATTTGTAGAAATTAAGGTATTTGTGTTAGGTATTTTGTCACAGTTGCCAAACAGTAATTTTAAATTTTATAACCCCTGTGTTTTGGGATTAAACAAACAAACAAAAAAACAAACAAATTAAAGAAATCCAATTACATATCAGGGGCGATTACTACTTTTTTAGGAAAAGTTATATATATGAGTGAAATAAAAGAACCTAAGTGAGAAAAGCAAGGCTGCAAAGTCAGTCTATGAGATGGCATTATTAGAAGATGTTTCCTGGAGCTGTAGTCTCCGAGCAATAGGCCATGTAATGCCATCAGTGCATTATTTACAGCTCCTTGCACACTGGTCTGACCAGATTTTTTAAACTGTGTTTTCCTAAGGCAATAAATCTGTTATTACTATGACTACTGTTGTTAGTCTCTTTTAGTTTTTCTTGTGGACTCTATAATGTTCCAAGTGCTTTGTGGAAGAAGATGCCCTTGCTCTACTCAAAGTACTTTTGTGCTTTGAACAGAAGACGGGTGGACTTGGTGTAAAGGAAATCAAGGGATTCTCAATTACTTGGACTATGCAAAGCCTTTAATAATAATGGAAATGTTATCCAATACTAAGTTAAATATGTACAATATTAAAATGTTTTGTGATGGCATATTTCATTCTTAAATTCCTGATATATCAAGGAATGTAACAAGCCAGGTGAAATTTTAACTGTTCCAGGCCTCTCCTATATTGTCTGTGTAAGAAATATAGTTGTCATTGGTATTTTTGACAAAGGAAATGATTTTGTAAAAGTGATACTCCTTGTTAGGCAAACTTCTTCTATGCCTTCTTTTTTTTGGTAATAGACATTAACAGTTGCCTCAAAATAGTGAGGAGCTGATAGATAAAATTTGCTTGGAGTTATGAACAGGAAGAATAATTTATGTGAAAATTGTGTTTTTGAATGGAAGGAATTAGCAGGTGGACACACTATTGTGAAACTACTTGATAATTTACAGATTGTATAATTTACAGACGAAAGAAGACAGCTCTATATTCTGAGAGCCTTGCATTCTGAGAAAAACATTATTTTATGTCAGTAGTCAAGATATGGTAAGGGGATAAGAAAGCCTTTTATAGATGTATAGATAAACTTTATTAGCATAGGTAGATTTTCTTTTAAATGCAAATAGAGTATATTAATGATATAATGAGGGCTGAATTATAGTCAGTTATCAAAAGCTGTTTGAAAAAAAAATGGACATTTGAAAAAGATTATCACTTACTATATGCCTGATAGAAGCTGCACTCAGTACCTCACATAAGAAAGAATAATTTGGACTGTATTATGAATCTACATCAGATCTTTTATATTTTATAACAAATTATCAATTAATGTTAGTTCCCATCTTCCATAGAGTCTTGCCATTCAAAAGTGTGATGTTATTTACAGCAGCTTTTGGCAGTGTTAGCCAGAAATTGTTTTTGTCTATGTAATTGAAGTGAAAAATTGAACCTATAAATTCCCATAGCTATATATAGTGTTATACAGTTCACTGGTAATGATGATGCCCTTCCAATCCAGTTTTAGGCAAAGGAACTGCATGAATGTACATTAGAGTCCTGTCTAAGTATGTATTATGAGGTAGGGTTCCAAAGCATAGGCTTATACATATAAGGCCTACAAGTACATGACAAGGTGTTTTGCTTAAAACAATCCTTTCAAGTACAAATCTAAAGCATTGGCAGCACTTGCTTGCTTTTGTGTGGGTCATCATCATTGGCCTGCTCATTTCCTCATACAACTCTCAATTTCCTACCCGTATGCTTGGTGTAACCAGTGTTGTGTAATGGCTACTCCATGGATATTGCGTCAGGGAAGTGGAATTCATGAGCTGTGTGGTTCTTTCCAAGATTTCTGATCCATGAAGTACAACATGCACTGAAAATCTGTGAGAAAGGGACCTTCAAGTACTTATCATAAAGTTCATGCACTTTCTTGAAGTGATATTATGCCTTTAAGGGTATAGCACTTTCTCTTGACATACAGCAAGACAGGAACAGGTCAGTATTAGGCACAGGAATCTGTTTCACAATGATAAGTTTGTGAATTCCTTCACGCAGGAACCAAGAAGGTTTTCAGATTATTGTAAAAACTGCAAATTATGTTTTCGGTTGTGGCAACTCAGTCACTAAATCTTCTCTACTGTAAACACCTCAAAAGTTTTTATCCATTTAAACGTATCTTCAAGTTAGCTCTTTTCCACATGGGGCAGAGACAGTGTGAGCAGGAATTATTCTGAAGAAATACCATGTTTCTCCCATGACCTCTACAGGTCATGGTGAGAGGTGAGAGGATGATCAGAGACCTGCTTGCTCCAAAGAAAAATCTTACACCTGGGGAGGAATAACCACACAAATCAGTACAGATCGGGGTATGACTTGCTGGGAGAAGCTCTGCAGAAAAGGACCTGGGTGTCCAGGTGGACAGTAGGTTATCCATGAGTCAGCAGTGTGCCCTTGTGGCCAAGAAGGCCAATCGCGTACTGGGGTGCATTAAAAAGAGTGTGGCCAGTAGGTCGAGGGAGGTGATCTTTCCCTCTACTCTGCCCTGGTGAAGTCAGATCTGGAGTACTTTGTCCAACAGAGGGCCACAAAGGGATTTGGAGTACCTCTGTTATGAGGAAAAGCTGAGAGAACTGAGTATGTTCAATCTGGAGAAGACTGAGGAGGAATCTTGTCAATGCTAATAAAAATCTAATGGACAGGAGTCAATGGGATGGTCCCAGGCTCTTTTTGGTGGTGCCAAGTGACAGAACAAGGGTCAATAAATCGGCACATATTGGAACAAAGGAAGTTCTATCTGAACATGAAGAAAAACTTCTTTATTGTAAAGGTGACAGAACATTGGAACAAGCTGTCCAGAGAGACTGGATATTCATAAGCTTCTTGGACACCTTCTGTGCAATCTACTCTAGGGAACCTATGTTAGTAGGGGGTCTCTTCCAACCCCCGCAATTCTGTAATTCTGTGATCATAATGTACATAGTATACATATTGTACATGATGTTTCTCTGGTTAGTTTAAATTAAAAAGAAATATAAGTAAAGACTTATATTTCATAATTATATGGCACATGTCTTTTCTTATTCACACGCATTTTTTCACATTTTAACTGCAGAGCAAGTTTGTTATTTGGACCAGAATAAGGGCCAAGCCACCTTCATAGGCTCCATGAGAAAGCAAATTAAATGTTCCTTGGCTTGGTAGCTTTTATCTCTGATGGTGTTGTTTTTAAGTCACTGTAGAGTATCATTTTCAACTGCTGAGAGAAAAGAAAAAGCTTATTGTGTCAAGAGTGCAGAAGACACTGTAGGTCTTGAGTTGATTCCCTTTTTAACTAATAAATTAGTCCCAATGTAACTTCAATCCTGTATTGTTGCTTTAAGTATTATTCACGTATATCTGCCTTCAGGTCTAAATTAGATGCAGTCTCCAAGTGAGCATATACTGACATATAGCCTCAGGTAAGATGGTGGTTTCAGATAATTATTTTGGGTGATATACTCTATTGCACATTCTTCTGAGAAGCACAGAAGTCCCGCAGGGGCTTTCTAAATGATGACTACCCAGTAGAAAATATCCAAGGAGGAGAGAAGGTAATAAAGAGAGCCTTTAGAGAGACCTGACATATACCTTTGTTGTAAATTGAATTGATGTGACAATAGGGCTATCTTTCCTTTTTTTTTTCCCTTGCTTCTACTCAAAAATCTTCTCTATTTTATAATTCTTATGTTTTGCAACACTGAGGGTCTTAACTAAGTATTTGTAGAACTAGAACTTTTCAGAGTGAAGCAACTCTTTATTTCAATCTGAAGTTCCAGACTACATTAATTATGTCATGACTGTTTGTATGCAGAAAGGATAAGTACTTACACTGCTTTAGTAAACTCATTTATTAAATAATTAACTTTGGCTTGAAAATTGATGTTTATTCAAATTTCTTTCATGACTAAAATTTTTAGATAGAAAATTCAAAATTGAATTAGCAATTGTTCAGTTTTAACTTTGTCATCATCTCTCAGTCAGCATCATGCAAGTATCACAATCCTAGATTTTCATTTGTACAACTGTAACTCATGATGTATGGAAACAATCCTGTTACTTACTTGTCTCCAGCTATTGTAACAGCAGGATATAGCTGTGTGAGTGTAGAGTATTTCCTCATCATGCAGCCCTCAGGCATGTACAGACTGTTACAGAACTTCTAAAAAATTATTCTTCCACAGCTTAGTTCAAAGGTCAGATTTTACCCACCATAATTGACTTTTTAATTTTATTTTCAATCTCTTCCAATATTTGGGAAAAGGGTGTTCTTTTCTCAGCTTATTCCTGCATGCAGGAACCGGGATTCTGCCTAAGTCCATTCATAGTTCTCCACCTTTTTGATGCCTACTTGTGCCCCCGTGATATATAATAGCTGACATTAATATGAAGTCTCACTGTTAGAGTATCATGGATGCAACCACTGATCATTGCTTGTTGGGGCCGATAGTGGATAATTTCTGTATGTTCATTCCCATTGCACACTTTGTTCTCACTGAACACTTAACAGTATGTCATAGTTTTATGATATCAGTATTCTGCAGCATGGATTACACTGGGAATTCCATGGATTGTCAATATTTCCAGATACCTTTCTCACAAAAGAAAGAACAGACTACAGATCTCAGAGAACTTCGCTGTTCTGTTTCCATTTTTGATTTAGAGGGAAAGATAATAACTGTTTGTGAGTCACAAGACTACACACTTTTGCTGCTCTTCTCTGAGATGTGTGCTCCCTAGCCATCTCACCCTTAACATTAGAGTAAGGCCTTCAGTTTTTGGAAACTCTCTCATTTTATTTGATTTATTAGCTTCACTTCCAATTGTATTATTTTTTGTTATCTCTCATTCTGCTATAATATTTAAAAAATTAGTTTTCTCCTTTAGCTTGTTGTCACTACTTTGTTTTTAGGCCAATCTCCCTACCTTTTACCTGCCCTCTCTTCAAGAGCAGGAGTCCATGGGTCCCTCCACCCCATTAGTCACAGAACAAGGCCAAGTCGGGCCAGAACCACGACTCATTTTCTGTTACATCAGTAAAGTTCATTGTGACTATATTCTTCATCCACAACTATGTTACAGTGGTGCAATTCAGTTCACTTTCTATATGTTCCTGGTCCCTAAAAGATTAATTAACCCTAGTCATCTCTCCACAGTCCTATTAGATTGATTGATTGATTTTGTTGTTGTTGTTGCTGTTGTTTTAATCAGTGTTCTCATCCTTCTTATATAATTCTGACGTGAACAATTTCAGGTGCCATCCATGCATATAAAGCAACTCATAAAGGAAAGAAAAGTTATTTTTAACAATCATCAATCAGCTGTTCAGGGTAGGACACCATTGCACAACTAAAGTATGCCTTTTTCCAGAAGGGAAAAATGAATCTTTCATCATGCAATTAAATTCATATTTTAATGGAATGAGCCACTCTCATAGGCTGACAATAACTAGAATGAGAATGAGTGAGTTTTACTCCTAATATGTAACAAAATAGTCTGTTTTGCTCTTACTGGGACTTGATCACTTGAAGTAATTATGAAAACCAAAACTCCAATTTAGATCTGACATTCTGGCAGAATTAAATTTTTTGCCTGTTCAGAAAAGTACCAATTACATATTGAGAAATAAGTTGTAGCTATCAGATGAACCTGTGAGAGAATCTTAACTTTCCAGTGCTTGAGATCTTCTGTGAAACTGTTCATATATTACCAAATATTACAAATACAGAGTTGTGCCTGGCACGGAGTTCTGTGTTCTGAATAATGCTTGTTTGCATTAATAATGATTACTTGCCATCAGCAAATATTCTCATAACGAAAGCTTATGATCAAGACACTATGTGTATATAATGCATATATACATCAGACTGTGTCTTCTTCATCCTTAAAATCATGGTCAACATGCTATTACAAGATCTTTCTTTGTCCTAGTTTGCTGCTTGATCTGTGTGTAACATAGGGTCTTGTTTGCACTAAGTGCAACTTCCCTCATCAAATCACCACTGGGTTTCATAAAAAGCTACACTTTTAATCTCTTAGAGGCACTTGCAAAAAAACATTTACTTGATTATGAATCTATCAGACATATCCATTGTAATCCTATAAGTACTTCTACAAAATCTTAGCCAACATTGCCTTGAAGTTTCCAGTACTTCAGCATTTACTCCTCACGTATCTCAATGAAATTTGTTCTGTATTTCATTCTGAGCCATCATAATATCATGCAAAGATAAAACTACTGTCATAATATGCTCTCTCATAGCATTTGTTTTAGCATCTCATGTGGAATTTACTGTATAAATACAAGAATTATCTTTAGAATACTCTACAACTTTCGTTGTAGTTTTAAGAGGTCTTAGGTTTTCTACATCTTCATATTTTTGCTTAATCTTGGTTGATTCAACTTAAATTCAGTTCAGTATCTTCACAACAAAGTGAACTTTAGTTTGATACTTTGCTCTCAATTATTTGACAATACCTTCTGCAGTAGTTGACCAAGTATCACCTGTGTTGGTGCCTCTCATATCATGTCATCTGGTGCCTGTCATATCTCCACGTTTTCTCATTCTTTTGTTAAGGCATTTCACATGCTGACCTTGTTCTAAAAGGCACTTGGAAATATTTTTATCTGCTCAAGGATGTATAGGAAATACACAAGTCATATGATTTATCATCTAAATCTGCCTTGTTAATATTTACCTTTCTAATCT